>NC_057719.1:62684084-62801583 GCF_004010195.1 Chiloscyllium plagiosum
TTATTGTTGAGGGGAAAGACCACAGGGGATCCCTGCACTGCCTGCTTCCTCCCCTTCCCACCTCAAACTGTTACCCAGCTACCTCTGTTCTCTGGCGTAACCATGTCCCTGTAGCTTCTATCTATCACCCTTTCAGCCTCTCGAATAATCCTCAGTTCATCCAACTCCAGCTCCAGTTCCCTAACTCGTTCTGTGAGGAGCAGGATCTGACTGCACTTCCTGCAGATGAAGTCGGCAGGAGTATCGGTGGTCACCCCTACCTCAAACATCCTGCAGGAGGAACATTCCACTGCCTGCGCTGCCATTACTCTACACTTCATCTCCATAACAAGAACATTGAGTAGCTTACCTGTGGACTTTAAAGTTAGGTTAGAGGAGGAGGATGGGAGGGAGGCCCTACTATGTAGGGCCTGGGGTCTAGAACACACCCACTCAAATATCAATCACTTACCTTCCCGACTCGCTCTGCGCTCCAACTTCACTTCCGCCCAGTTCGCGCCGCTCTCTGCTGTGAAAAGACCGTTGGCGTCGAGGTAAGTTCTTAAATATCAATCACTTACCTTCCCGACCAGCTCTGCGCTCCAACTTCACTTCCGCCCAGCTCGTGCCGCTCTCTGCTGTGAAAAAGGAGAGAGTTTAGTGTAGACCGCCTTCAATGTGAAAGCTGTGGGTGAATAAGAAGCATAAGAGCATAAGACATTCAACCGATCGAGTCTGCTCTGTCATCCAGCACAATATGGCTGATGGAACACATCGTTGGCCTTTTCCTATATTATCATCATGACCCTTTACACCGTTGGTCATCTAAAATATATCGACTTCTGTTTGAAATATGCTTGAAGGTGAAGCATCCATGACCCTCTAGTGGAGACTTCCAAATATTCACAACCACCCAGCCCCCATCCCTCCCCCCACCCATAAGTAAAATTGACTCCTCATCTCGGTCTGAAAGAAGGATGAAAGAGTTTGAACCAATCTAGACTCTGGAAGGGATTCAGGCTGCTTTCAGCCATTCCAAATCAAATCTGTGTTTCTCATTCCATTTAGATAGTGTCTTACCCTGTCACTAGCGAAGCAGTGTTGAGAATGTTAGGAGACTTTAAAAATCCCTGTAGATGTGAATGCAGGTATATGAATTTTGGAATCTAATGTATTTAGATGGCGTTTCTTTTGGGATGAAGGCTGTTCAGGCATCAGTACTCTAGAAAGACGTAATGAGCCTTGAGCAACATAGAGTCATAGAGATGTGCAGCATGGAAACAGGCCCTTCGGTCCAACCCATCCATGCCGACTAGATATCCCAACCCAATCTAGTCCCACCTGCCAGCACCTGGTCCATATCCCTCCAAATCCTTCCTATTCATATACACATCCAGATGCTTTTTAAATTTTGCAATTGTACCAGCCTCGACCACTTCCTCTGGCAGCTCATTCCATACACGTACCACCCTCTGCGTCAAAAAGTTACCTCTTAGGTCTCTTTTATATCTTTCCCCTCTCACCCTAAACCTATTCCCTCTAGTTCTGGACTCCCCGACCCCAGGGAAAAGACTTTGTCTATTTACCTTATCCATGCCCTCATAATTTTGTAAACCTCTATAAGGTCACCTCCTCAGCCTCCAATGCTCTAGGGAAAACAGCCCCAGCCTGTTCAGCCTCTCCCTACAGCTCAAATCCTCCAACCCTGGCAACATCCTTGCAAATCTTTTCCGAACCCTTTCAGGTTTCACAACATCTTTCCGATAGGAAGGAGACCAGAATTGCAAGCATACCAAACGCCTTCTTCACTATCCTATCTCCCTGCGACTCCACTTTGAAGGAGCTATGTGGTTTCTGCCACATGGAAGATGCCATAAGGGCAGCAGATGCATGGAAGCATCACCAGCTACAATTCCCATCCGAGCCACTTGTCGTCTTGACTTAGAATTAGTTCAGTATTCCATTCCAATTTGGGGTCATCTGCTCCTCAGATAAGCCTAAATCAAATCTCCAAGTATTTATTTAAATAATACTTACTAACAGCATTTAGACGAGACTCTCATAGTAAGTAACTGTGACCTGTGCTGCTCTCATTCCAACCCTCTCTGTCAAATGATTAGTGAAGTCGCTGTTATATCATTAGCACACCTCAGATGCTCATCTGCATTTTTCTTCAATCCTATGGCTGCATATTCTTTTACAGTCACAGCATCTCCTTTTCTAAAAGCATTACCAATGAGCCAACATCACAGCAGCAGTTTAAAAAAGGCAACTCACAATGCCCATCTCATCAGCAATTCTAGATGGATAGGAAATACTGACCTATACAAGTGATGTTTGAAAGACTGAAACAAAATCATTTATCCAGAAGCTCTGTGTTTTACAAGTTTTCCACATTTTGGCATATTGAGCACTTTGGGCACATTGACTGCTTTGGCTATTAATGTCTTATTCACCTAATTATTTTGTCCAGTTCCTTAGAATACCATGGGGGTCACTTTTCAGCAGCGAGCTGAATATGACTTGAGCAATATGATATTAGGCCTGCATTATACAGTTTTCAGACCAAAAAAAAACATATAAACTTATGAAGCAGGAGCAGACTATTCAGCTTTTTGAGGCTGCTCCATCCATTCACTGAGACCATGGGTGTTCTGATTGTAACCACAAATTCCCATTCCTGTCTCCCCCGATAACATTTTCACATCTTGTTTGAGAGAATCTATTTACCTCTGCCTTTAAAACAAATCAAGGACTGTGTCCATTAACATTCCAAGAAGAAAATTCCAGAGACTCATTACCCTCCTAGAGAAAGGCATTTCATTTAATCTCTGTTTTAAATGGATGGTCACTATTTTTGAATCAATGATCCCTGAGTTCAAAGTTTCCTCTCCTGCAACCGTCCAATCTCCTATCTATGTCAATATACTGCTCCCTACACCATGAGCTTTTATTTTCAGCCAGAACATTTGATGTGCCACCTTATCAACTGTCTTCTGGAAATCTAAGTACAGTACATCGAGTGTTTGTTCCCCTTTATCCACAGTAGGTGCTAGTTCTTCAAAGAACTCCAATATCTTGGTAAAATGTGAGTTTGTTTTCACTAAACTATGTTAACTGTGCCTGCTTACTCTAAACTTATACAAGTGCTTTGCTATAACTTTAATACTTTCTAACATGACAGATGTTAAGGTAATTAGCCTGTAATTTCCTGTTTCTGTATCTCCCCTTTTTGAATAAAGCAGTTACATTGGGTACCTTCCAATCTAATTGGAGCACTCCAAATCAAGGAAGTTTTGGAAAATTGAAGTCAATACATAGAGTATTTCAGTACCAGCGTTGTTTTAGATCTCCTACCTGTGATTGAATAGCAAAGCCAGCTTTATTTCCTTGTGAGACCACTTAAGTTTTCAACCCTGGGTCTAACATCATCTGTGCGTTTGGACCATTGATATTTGGTGTTGAGCAATCTAAGTAGTATTCCTTAAAGTTTTTCCGCAAGCTCCAAATTGGTTTTAAATTGAGGAGGTGTGTGCAGCCAGTTGCTGTTAGTAATTGGTTGACCCTTCGGAATAGCCAGTATTTCCCCTTCCACTCTTTCTTCTATTCGCCCCCGGACCCCAATCCCCCAGACTCCCAGCCCACTTGTTCTCCACTTCACAATGAGAAGCACGAGTTGCCCAGGTAAAATGCAGCAGCACTTGGAGTCTGACAGGGCCTTTGACTGAGGCAGAACCCTCCAAAATAATTCTGCATAAGGGGCTGACATTGTGTCAACCTCTCACCCATTTTGGATCAGAGCCACAAACTGCCTCCCCTTCATCGCAAAAAGAACTTGGCTGTTAGATGCAGATGAGACTCAAACTTGCTTTTAAGACTGAAGCTGAACCATGGAAGAATGGTTCCAATTTCCATCTCATTACTTTGTGCTCTTAGCTCAGCACTTAATTATTGAAACTGATTGTCTGCCCTTCATTAAGTCAGAATTCTCATTACTTTGAGATCGAAGTTACTCAGGTCACCATGACCTCCTCTTGTGCAAACATTGAGTAATTGGGTCTTCCTAATAGCATCCTTCTTGTTCGAGCAGGAGAAGCACTGCTGTAAGAACAGGTTTGTCGTTGAAAGGACATGAAGCCAATTCTATATTTTAACTGATTAGTGAACAAATGGCACCAACTAATGAGCAAGTGAGCACAGTGAGCTGGCATGTGGAATGTAAGAAATGACAAGGTGCTGAATAATGTGCCAATTAATTAGGCAATTCAAATTCAATATTGTCTTCTATCTAAAACTTCCATTCCACAACTTTCAGATCCAGGGACATTAATTTTTAAACTGATTTTAAAAAATTACAAAGAAAAATTAAAAATATGACAGGAATGCTGGATTGTTGATCTCGAAGTTATACAAGGAGTGAGATGCATGTTTTAGCTAAATAAATCCTTAGTTAAATCACACTTGGAGTATCGGGACCAGTTCTGAGTGCTGTGCTTAGGAAGAGTCTTTTTTTTTAATTCGTTCTTGAGATTTAGGCATCTGTGCCTGGGGCGGCATTTTTGCATATCGCTACTTGCCCTTGAGTAGGTGATAGTGAGCTGTCTTTTTGAACTATTGCAGTCCATTTGGTTTAGGTTATTGATATTGGATAAAGTTTAGCATAGACCTATTAGAATGATGCCTGGGCTTGAGGATTAAATAGTGAGGTGAGATTGTTATAGACTAAGGTTGTAATTCATGTAATTTTGATGAATGAATGATTCAAGCAAATTTTCAAGATATTAATCAGAAACTTGAAGTCGACAGAGAGAAACTGTAACCATGTGGCTGGTGAAACTAGGACCAGGGACATGGCCACAAATTGAACCAAGCCTGTCATGATTGAAAAGAGTTTTTATTGGTTGATTAGATTAGATTCTCTACAGTGTGGAAACAGGCCCTTCGGCCCAACAAGTCCACACCGCCCCTCCAAAGAGAAACCCACCCAAACCCATTCCCCTACCCTATGTTTACCCCTGACTAACGTACCTAACACTGTGGGCAATTTAGCATGGCCAATTCACCTGACCTGCACATCTTGGGATTGTGGGAGGAAACGAGAGCACCCGAAGGGAACCCACACAGACTGGCGGGAATCGAACCCAGGACCCTGGTGCTGTAAGGCAGCAGTGCTAACCACTGAGCTGCCCAATGTGTACATAGTGTAGAAACTTGCCCAGCTCCTGGGAACAAGATGAAATGTGGGCAGGTGAAGTTAATTGGATGGAAGGCCAAAATCCAGAATCGAGTTGGTGGGATGCACTTTTGCAGTTAGGCCCTCAAAACTTTAAAGACAGGTTGAGCTTTTCAACAGCAATATCAGGAAGTCTGTTTATCTATCTTTGTGTCTCCCGAATACTTATTAAAATCCCAGCTCCCCTGAATTAAGATCCCTCTCCTAATTAAGCAATATAGGTGTTCCCATACCTAACTATATATATAGAAAGTGTTCATCTGACCAGGTTGACACCTCCCTGGACTTTGAAGGCAGCAACTATTGCTTTGTCCTCTTTGGACATTGTTAAGTGTGAGAAACAAAAGCTCACTCACTTCAATAATTTCAGTCCGAGACCAAACATCTGAAACAGTAGTGCCGTTTATTTGTACACTTGCAAGTGGGTGCAATGTCTAATGCCAGGTAAGGCAATGACAAACACACATCAAATCCAACAAACTCTCGAAATTTATACAGTTTGAATCCCCATATTTTTTCTTATTTCAGTGTTTGCCCCCATCCTCCGCTTACGTCACTTCCCCATGTTCACCTAACCTGATTTTATGGTACGGGGGGAGGCAAACAGTTAAGAGGATCCCAGGGACTAGGTGGGGCAGAGGGGGAATCCTTTGTCTTTACTAACATCATTCCCAACCTGCCCTTCCAACAGGACGCATAATCCGCCTCTTCTTGACTAAAAGGTTGTTTTCCATTCACATACAAACCTAAATATTGACAGACCCAATCCTCGTCCGAACCATACTTTGGCCAGAAGACAGCCGGACGAAGGATTGGTTCTTTGGTCCATACTAAACAACAATATTTAATCATTGTCTTTTTACCTTTTGCCCTTGTACAAGTATTATTTGTCCAATCCTGCAACATCCTCCCCAACGGACTTTCAGGAGGAATGTTACCGTGACAGCTACTCTGCCTACCCCCCATTTCCAGGGGACCTCGCTAGTCCCTCAGCGAGTAAATACCTCTTTTCCCAGCCACCAAGGCAATACTTAAAAGTCAGGTTTCTTACCTTGGTCTCTGCACAGAGTTGCCTGGCCCCTTTGTCGCCGTATCTTCTATCGAGCTCCTATCACTGTCTGATTCAGATGTCTCTCTTGTAGGATTCACACCAGTCACCCAAGGGAGCAGACCAAACCGGGACACGAGACCGCTCCTCAATGGGGAACGGGACGTGTCTTCCCATTGTCCAAGGCCAGCCACTCCCCCTGGCGATGGAAGAAAATCCCGAACAGCCCCCAATTGTGAGAAACAAAAGCTCACTCACTTCAATAATTTCAGTCCGAGACCAAACATCTGAAACAGTAGTGCCGTTTATTTGTACACTTGCAAGTGGGTGCAATGTCTAATGCCAGGTAAGGCAATGACAAACACACATCAAATCCAATAAACTCTCGAAATTTATATAGTTTGAATCCCCATATTTTTTCTTATTTCAGTGTTTGCCCCCATCCTCCGCTTACGTCACTCATTTCCTTAAGACTGATCCCACAACTTCTGTTTATCCAGCCTTGTCCGTGACAAATGCCTATCTCTGGCCCCCATAAGGTTGTTTGACGTCATCCCACTGCAGATCACTGCTAGGCATATCCTTTCTTTATCAGCATTTATTCCTCTCCGGAGGCCACTCTGACCTTTATGACCTCTTTAATTAGGGTTTGTTCCTGTATCCCCATACAAGTGGGAAACCTACTGTTTATACAGGCCTCTCTTTCACAGCATTTTATCTAGTGCCTGTATTTCTACCATTGTTTTGTAATCACGTCTCATGCTAACATACCATTTTGTAACGGATTATATATTTCCTCATTCTTGCTAAGTCAGCTCTCGGCCGAAACAATCCCAAACTAATGTGAATTCATTTACTCTGTATCAGAACTTATAATTGCAGAAATAACATTAATTCACCTATATCCCACATTAAGAGTGGGTGACAGGAGGCTAGCTTCCACAGAGGTCCCTGAGGAAGAGAGGCTAGAGAGTAATGGGCATTGATCATGGAGGCTTCCTCAATAAGACAGAAGTCTTAAGCTTGTCTGACCAAAGAAGGCAGACTGTCTAGGGAGGTGAACCAGACTGATCAGGGAAGGGATGCAGACTCACTGGGGAAGGCACAAAGTCTGATGGGTTAAGGATAGGAGATTCAGAATTTTTAGCTGCAGGTGTCTCCTTTGAGGCCCATGATGCTCATACCTTGCAAAGAACGGCTCACTGTCCAGGTGACCCTTTAAATATAGCACCCAGACCTTTGATCCCAGAGGTACTGGTGGGAGTCGAGGACTTCCTGCCCTTCCCTGCTCCGACATCGGCTGAGCTACTTGCACGGGCAGAAATATAATGACTGGGAATCCTGTGATTGCACACGGCAAGTTGACCTGCCCCTGAACAGAAGTGGCATTACTTCATGTCTGACCCCAAACGTTAATTCCACAATGGAAGGTTCTGTCCAGAGGGTGATAAAAATTTGGAACTCCCCTCTGTGGATGGCAATTGTTGCCTGACTAATCGTCAATGTTAAATCTGCAGTTCACAAATGTGGTAAAGATTGGAATGTCTGAATTGTCGACTTCTGCCTGTTCTTTTTCTGAGTTTCGTAACATACTAATATGGGAAGCTACAATGCACGTTCCCACTGTCAAACATGGTCCGTCCATAAAATTTTATGTGGTTTCAGATTCAATTGTGTGATGTACAAGCCAAGATAGTACACTTTAGTTTTGACAATTTAATTTTTTTTGTGCTAAAAGTAATCCAATTTATCCAGTAGTTCGAATTATGTGTCACAGATAATTTAGAGAGAAATGTAGTGTTTCACAATGTTGAATTATCAGATTTTAATCATCACTTTAAACTAAGAAAAACGTTACTTGCACAGCTACTTTGATATACAAACATGATCGTTGTAAGAAGCTATAGAAAAGATGTTAAAACATAAAGGAAACCTGGCTACGAGGATGGAGCAGCCACAATAGACTCTTCGATTTTTCACCAAACATGTCGTGTATTGGCTCAGGGAAAAGGATTTGCAACTAAGTTAATTAGTTACCTTCATTGGCATTGCTGTCATTTCTGACCGATCCTGTCCTCCAGTGACCTACTTCAATGTACCAAGGGCTCCCAAAGAAGTCTTGGTGTAAAATTAACCTTGAAGCTATATTAATAAAGTGTCAGGATGTTCTGAATTAGCAAAACGATCCGTGGCAGTTCCCACTTTGTTTTCAATTTAATAGTTTTCTTTTTAACTCTGAAATATGTTGCATTATTTTCAGTTAAATTTGTATTTCTTCTGTATGCAGTGTGTATTTGAGAATGTGAGACATTCATTACTCTGCTTTGTTTCCTCTATTACTTGTGTATAGGATTCCCTTTATTTCATTTTGAAAGTCACAGATGATTATTTTTATGAGATGAGTAAATAGGTAACAGAATTTCTTTTAGCTGTGCAAGGTCAGAGCTAATTTGATTTCAATGAGAAACTTGTGTAATTTTGTTTCAGTTTTAAGCTACGCATTTCTATTTAGTTTTTGAACAGGATTGCTGTTGTGTACATCTCTAAAGTTGCCCCAACATACGTGGATGCAAATGTGTGCCTGTATGTTTGTGCACATGTGCAAGTTCAGGTGCATTTCCATTCATGTCTAAATCTCTGAAATCCTTAGGTTTGTCAACTCTTTTTGGTGTGTTATTAAATTTTGAGTGCATGACATTTACCGCAGTCAACAAAAGTTATTACATTTATAAACATTGGTCCCTTGTGGTTTTGTATCTTTGTGGATAATAGTATTTTTTATCTTGAATTTTATTTTAAATGAAGCTTGTTTAAGCTGAAAGAAAATACATGCTGAAAGATTCCTGAATGCTGTTCTAAATGTAAAATCAGAGTTCTCAGTTTGTTTCATGCATTTTATTTTTACAGTACATCTATGTTAATGTAGGTTGAAGTTCGTTTTGTTCTTTTGACAAAGATGCATTTCTCCTTTATTTGAGAATTCCATAATGAATTCATCTTGCAATATGTCCTGGTTTTGGACTTGATCAAAACATAGCGATCCTCAATCAGGCCACCCATGCCAATTCCCCTTTGTTGACTTGCCCTCACTGCAGACTTTAGTGAGTTTGCCTTTATGGAATGGGAATTGGAGTCAAGAACTGTTTGACACCGGAACTTGAAGCTGTTGTGAGAATCCTGCTCAGAGAAGCTACGAAATCTTGCGTCTTATTCCTGTGTTGCAAATCACCCTGCAACATTACCTTCCAGGAGATTTCAGTATAAACCCAAGTGGGAATATCAATCATATTCTTGACCAGAAATCAGCGAAGACTGAGAATCAAACCAAACCTTTATGGTTCAGTTTGTTATTAAAATAGGATCCAGATGGTAAGGAATGGGGTAACAAAGAATTGTTTTGACAAATTGTATCTAAGTAGACTTCGTGTTTTTATTTTAAAATGAGGAAAAATGAAGTTTGATCCAAAGTGAGAGTTTTTGCTTTTTGGTCATGCATCCATGTCAAACCTCTTGCCTGCTTGTTCAAAGAAGACACACTTTCTCAGTAGGAGTTTCCATGTAACATGAACTGGATGATTTTACATCTGTATCACATTTGGCCAGTTCCTCATGATTTATTTATTTCTAATAGCCACATGCTGGAAACTAGTAATAAAGAATTCATCCTGTGCTTCTCTCACCTTCACCGCTTGCTCAGTTTTAGTTTGTAGCGGTGTTTTGAAGGATAGCAAGCCAGGAAACCTAGGATTGTATGCTGATCATTTAAATATATATCCTGAGCATGACTGCACTACTCAGAAGCCTGACATGTTTTTAATTTTAAAACACAAGCTTTAAGCCTGCTGCTACGTTGATGACCAGACGTTGTTAAGTTGAGCGGTATCTAGCAATTACTGGGAACAAAAAACTATGAGTCCATTTGATTTAATTATAGAGATATCTTGCATCCAAAATTGATAAGCTACTTAAAACCAGCTTAATGTCAAAAACTCATGTTAGTTTTGAATGGCTGGGCCATGTTAATTGCTCCATAGCGTAACTCAATAATGAGTGATCATATTTGACTTGACTTGATAAATCTTTCTGTAACTCTCAATTGTGGAACAAATGTGTCCCACTTCATTCAGCATTAATAACGGCTGACATTTACAAAACAGCAAGTGGGTGTGTATTTGCAGGGTTAGAAGTAGGCTGCTACTGCTCATGGTAAGACACTGATACAAATTGCACACATTAGATCCTGTTCTCCCGGGTAACAAGTGGCGGATGTGGGTCAAATTGCAATGTTCAAAAGACATTTGGATAGATACATGAGTAAGAAGGGTTTGGAGGGAAATGGACCCAAGAGCAGGCAGGTGGGACTAATTTGGAATTATGTTCAGCATGGGCTGGTTGGACTAAAGGGTCTGTTTCCGTGCTGAATGACTGTATAACCGTTGTGATATTTCACATATGTGCATAAAGTTTGAATAAACCTTTCTGCTGGTTGCAGGACCCTATAGAATTCTTATGAATGGCATTACAGGAATTGGATGAATCCAGCTCTTGTAAGAGGTATGTTATCTACTTAGTTTAAGTAAAGGCCACCAGCCCCACAGGCGCCATTCTGCATTTCTCGTTGGGTCTGTCGCCATTTCTTAGGTTTCTTCCTGGGGCACAAGATCAATTTGAGAAACAGCTGCAAGTTCCTCTCTGACAACTACAGAATTCTCAGGCAACATGCAGGAGGTCCCCAGCCTAATTTTAAATATGAATGCAAATGCCTTGTCTAAAGACTGGCAGTCCACCTCTATTGCCTTGACAATACTGTTTCATAGGTTGAGCATCATTCTTGGAGGGGGAGGGAGGATAAGCCTCAGTAAATTAAACCTCACTATCTGCTTTGTCAATGTTTAAAAAAAAAAAGAACCAGGTTGTTTCTGTTTCCATCACTTAAGCAGCCTATTACATTGTCCATTATTTATAGTCCTCTCTATGTATGCATCTTGTCAACAAACTCTAGCATGTGGGTGTGATGTTTGTCTCCACAGATCAATGCAGTCAGACTGCGAAACCTCCTTATTGCCTTTTGCTGTACTTGTTCAAGAGGCACAATATGCTCCCTATGATGGGGAGAGCAGAATGATGTGTGGTATTTCCTGGACTCTTACCAAAGCCTGGTAATATGCTTCTTTTTGTGCGCGGAATTATCTGGACAATACAGTCTTAGGAGCTTGGCCTTTCCAGCTGCAATCATTTGCACTAGAAGTGTGAGATAGTGATCGATGAACACTGCCAAGTCGCTTTTTTTCTCTCTCTCTCTCTCCTGTGCTGTTACCTTTAGGTAACGCCCATGCAGGTTTTATTTTTCATATGCGTTATTTATTGAAGGCCATTGGCTAATTTTGGGCAAGTTTCTGAAGCCTATCAACATTGTGTTTACATCTATTTTCTTATTTGGATTAGAGCCTATTGTGTTAGGTCTCAATTAGTATGCCCTGCACCTTAAGAGACATGCTCATGATATCATCATCGCCATAGCATTTGACCTGAGGTTATAAAGGTCTCGTACTCCAACTTAACTGAGGACACTTGAGACGTGGCATGTAGATGGAAGCATGCTCATGTTTCTAACATGTTCATGTATTAGTCCAAACACTGAGGTGTCTGTAAGTGTAATGCTCATATAAGGAATGAAATAAATGTATGTTGGATGTTTCAGTGCCATTTTATGCACATCTAGTTCTTATGTTATGGGAACAAACATAAGCATTGCTGTATCAGGTGCAAATACCCTGCTGAAGGCAAAGCTCCCACTAGTGTAATATTTCATGCTATCTCACATCAGTTAGAACAATGCGTGAATTTAATGGCCACTATTGAACCTGCTTTCAACGCATATTCAGTAAGTGCATTTCCACATTTTAACCAGTCAATATGCACCTCTCTTCATGCCAGCATTGGTTCTTTTGCTGTCACTTTTAAATCAGTGTTTTCTTATCCTCAACACATAGCATTAGGAATAACTTCTGCTAATCTCCTCTAGACAGACCTCCTGTGATTTTGAATGTCTCTATCAAATTTCACCTCAACTGCTCTAACGAGATTAGCCCAGCTTCTCCAATCTATCAATGTGACTAAGTCCCTTATCCCTGAAGTAATTCCCTTAAATATTTTTGCACCCTCTCTAAAGTCTTCATGTTCTTCCTAAAGTGTGGTGGTGGAGCACTCCCATTAGGGCTGATATTTCAGGTTTTTAAATGTTCATGTACTTCTGTAATGTATTTATTCTTCTCTTTATAAAACCCCTCTACATTTTTCTTTCATAAACTCTGGCAAAGCCACATCCTATATTGGTCATCCCTAATTGTTGCTGAACTGAATATCTCTCTAGTCTATTTCATCATGCAGTTAAAAGCTACCCAAGTGGATCTGGATCTGGAATCACATGTAGTCCAGACAGTGTAAGAACAGCAGACTTTCAGATGGGTCTTTACAGTAAAATTAATCGTCATTGTCATGGTCATCATTACTAAAACTAGTTACACGTTACAGGTTTAGTAATTGAATTTAAATTCCATCAGATGCCATGGTGGTGTGGGGTGGGGAGGGCAGCAGGGGAACCCATTTATAGCACCAAAGATTAGCTTGGGCTTCTGAATCACTCGTCCAGTCAAATTACTGCTATGCGACTGTCTTTGCCAGCACTTTTGCATTAATAACCACTTTCTCAACTAGTCACTTGTATTTTTCTGTGTTAAATTTTACCTGCAGGTGTCTGCCTATTCCACCAGCATGCTCATGCCCTCCTGAAGTCTATCTCTATCCTCCCTTCACTTCAGCATATTTCCAAGTTTTACTTTATCTGCAGATTTTGAAATTTTTTTAATGCTGTCATGTCTAGTTCATTAATATAGATTTTTTAAAAGTGATGTCCTGGTTCTGATCTCTTGGGAAAGTAACTGTATACCTTCCTTCAGAGCAAAAAAAAGCCATTCACCACTCGTAATTCCATTTAATCAACCAATTTCATATACATGTTGTCCGGTTCCCTTCTATTCCATGGGCTTGAACTTTGGTCGTATACCTGTTGTACAGCACTTCACCAAACATCTTTGATAAAGTCCATGTACACCACTTGGAATGTTTTACTGTCCCTAACACATTCTATTGCTTCATCAAAGAGCTCAATCAAGTCACGATTTTCCTTTAACAAATCTGGGCTATACCCCATTAATTGGTCCACATTTGTTCACGTCACTGATAATTTGGTTTTGTTTTATCATTTCCAAAGGTTTTCTCACTGCTGAAGTTAAGCTGGTTTGCTCCAGCTGTTCAGCGTATCTGAACCCCACCTTGCAATTCTTCACTCCTCCAGCACCGCCCCTCAATCGAAGGAGGATTTGATTCTGTATCTTTGAATGCATCTGATCTTGTGCATCTTTTCAGTTCAGCTGCCTTTCAAGAATTTCCTCCTTACCAATTTTTAGTACGCTTAGTGTTTCAACTACGTCCTCTTTCACGATTAACTGGGTAGTATCTTCTTCCTGAGCAAATGCAGAGTATCATTTAGCATCTTAGCCATGTCATCTATCTCCATAAAAAGATGCTTTTTTTTGTCTAAACGGAGCTGTGTTGTATGTAAGCAAAATCTGAGTTTTGTTTTGATGGCTGATATTTTCTTCAAAACTTCTTCAACCTTGTTGAAGAATGTCTAATTTTCTTCTCTTTTCTGTCATTTTTTAATCTATTTTATTCTTTTATGTGACAAGGGTATCACTGGCCAGTTCAGCATGTGTTGCCCTTCCTGACTACTCTTAAACCATGTGGTTCACTGGATCATTTCAGAGGGCAGTTAAGAGTCGGCCATGTTGCTGTAGGTCTAATGTCACATGTAACCAGACCAAGCACAGATGACAGGTTTCCTTCCCAAAGGACCAGATGTTTTTTTGTAAAGCCATCAGAAATAAGAACAGGAATAGGCCATTTGGCCCCTCAAGGTTGCTTGGCCATTCAATAGGACCGTGGCTGCTCCGACACTCCTCATGTCCACTTTCCCTTGCTTTCCCATAACTCCTGACTCCCCTACTGGCCAAGAGGAGTTCCCATGCACAATGGATGATTATTGTCATGGTCACCATTATTGAGGCCATCTTTATATTTAAAACTTGTTCATTGATTTTAAATTGCACAAGCTGCTATGTGGGAGCCTATGTCATCAGACCATTAACCTGGACCTGATAGAAATTACTAGTCCAGTGACTTTACTGCCATGTCATAACTTCCTTTATTGCTTTATTCTTAGCATTTACTGGTGCAGGGAGCTAAACGGGTTGCAGAGAGAATGCAGACAGAGAAGGCTGAGGGCAAGGCTCCCAAAGTTATCTGGCCCCTTCTGTGGAAGCTGATTGGCTCCTACCATCTCATTGCCACTCTCGCATCGAATCAGACCACCCCTATATTGGGAATGGGCTGCATTGGCTTGAGTTAACTGTAATACTGAAGCTGAAATTCTTTTTTGTCGAAATCAATTTGCAAATCTTAACACACAGCTCTGTGAAAAATCAGTCATTCAAAGTAATGTTTTCAGGGATTGAAATTGAATTTTATCGAACAGTACTAAAAACAATTGCTGTCAATGCCTGTGTTTTCTCACACATTTGCCAGCCAATTAGCTGCACACCGTATGAGCCAAAGCTATCGGGCTGCGAATTCTAGTTTAAGTTTGTAATCTGGAGGAGAAAATAAGATGCTGTCACAAATTTGTCACAACTGTATAGCACTGCTGAATTTAATTAAAAACAGCTTTCTGTTGTTGCATACAAGCATGCACAGGAAAAAATGAATGAGGAACATTAGTAAGCTATTGAACCTCTCAAGCCTGCTGCACCATTCAATAAGATCAAAGCTGATGAATTGTAACCTCAAATCTGCATTCCCGATAACATTTCACCCCCTTGCTGAATCTATCTATCTGTGCCTTAAAAATATTCAAGAACTCTGTTTCCGTCACCTTTTCAGGACAAGAATTCACAACACTCTCTGGGGGGAGGAGGGAGGGAAAGAAGTATTACCTAATCTGTGTTTTAAATAAGCCACCCCTGAGTGTTAAAAGTGAGCCCTGGTTCCAGAATCCCTGAATGCTTGAAATGTCCTCTCCAGTCAACATAGCTCAAGATGTTATGTTTCAACAAATTCACCTCTTACACATCTAAGTTCCAGTGGAGCCAAGGCTGGCCTGTCCAACCTTTCCCCATAAAGCTTGTTCCAGGTATTAGTCTGGTTAGCTTTCACTGAGCTATCTCCAGTACATCCATGCTTCTTTAAGGTGACCCATACAGTGCACCGTACTGTAAGTTCAATCTTAACATTACCCTGTGTAACTGAAGCATACCTTCCTACTCTGGTATTCAATTCTCCTCATAACATTCTATTAGCCTTCCTCATTACTTGTAATTCATTCTGAC
The DNA here is from genome assembly GCF_004010195.1 of Chiloscyllium plagiosum. NCBI lineage: Eukaryota > Metazoa > Chordata > Chondrichthyes > Orectolobiformes > Hemiscylliidae > Chiloscyllium > Chiloscyllium plagiosum. The sequence goes on from NC_057719.1 coordinate 62,699,791, forward strand.
TTTTTTGCAGTTCATGCACTTGAATACCTAGGCCCTTTTGCAGCTTCAATAATGAACTTTTTCCTAAAATTGGCATTGAAAGAGTTTATAAAAATCAATTCTAGGCAATTTGTCTATGTTTACTCTTTCAAAACAGACCTCCTCCAAAGTCACAGCAACTAAATATTTGGTTCACAGTGATGTTTGTATATTGGGGTGGGGGAAGAGCGAGAGAACATTGATTTTAATTTTAACTGGAGAATATTTTTTAAATGAGGAATAGTTTTCACTAATTTTTATCAGGCAATCCCAATCAAAGCAGCCCAACCAGCTCAAACTGCAGAAATTAAGAGTGTCATCATTCTGTGGAATTCTCTTCTTCAGATGACAATGGAGATGGGTCATAGAGTTCAGTCAAGGCTGCATGAAGTAGATTTTTTTGATGGAGATGTAAGTCTCGGGTTATGGGGGAAACAGACAGGTGAATGGAATTGAGAACACAACCAGATGAGCTGCTCAAAGAACTGAATAGCCTACTTCTGTTCATAGAAGATGAAGCATATACTGACCATGAATCGGGTACTTCAATTGCTAATGATGGTTTGAAAATAGTTTAAAGCCTGTTTGAAATTTTGCCAACCTTCCTGAATTTCTTCTGGGTGTAGTCAATTGTGGGTGTTTGGAGGCTTCTTTTTAAATGGATTATGTTTTCTTAACAGCCTAGACACTAGGATACCCTTGAACCCTATTCCCAATAGCACAGCCTTGACTGAAATTTAAGCCCAATTTCCTCATCACATGCAAATCGGAAACTCTACTCCAAGATATTTTGTTGCAATATTTGCAGCAATGCTTAAAGCATGTTAGTCAGCTGCTCAAACTACACACAAAGATTCACTCTGGATATGGATCTCCTTTCGTGATGAATTTCGAATCATTTCTGTCAAATTTTAGATATTCCTTTTGCAAACTGCTGTGGGGGATGTTGCAAAGTTCAGCATTTTGAAGCTGTGTTTGCACTTTGTACAAACAAGTCTCTTTTCTTCCTAGCGTGTAGAAATGTGGTTTGAAGTCCTATGCTTATATAAAGTGATTGTTTTCACCTCAGAACTCAACATCTCCCATTGACTGCTGGTGTTTTCTTTCTTAAAATCACTTCTTCTTTCATGGAAGCAAAATGCTGTTGGTGTTAGAAATCTGAATTTAAATCAAGACGAGTTGGATAAACTCAGCCTTGGCAGTAACTGTGGAGCAAGAAATGAATATGAGTCTTCAGAATCAAAGGAAGATAGAAAGAAAGGGAAATTTCTGTCTCTATTAAGTTTGGAAGATGTCATATTTAACTGGAAACAATAAGTCTCTATCTTTCTCCACAGATTCTCCTGATCTTCTGAATATTTCAAGCACTTTCTGCTTTTATTTCATGTTTTCCTAGACATCTATTAGAGCATTTTTTGCTTGGCAGGTGTAGAAAGAAGCAATGTCATATGTTTTGTATCTTCCCACATGATCACTGGTTGTTTGAAATCGATTATTGCCACCAATCCTCCTTAGTCTTTCCATTATTTTCTCCATTTATTCTAGTGACTGCTGGTTGAGGGTACACCACCAGAGGGTATCTGTAGAAGAGTCACTCTTCTTCCACAGGCTTTTGCATGAAAGCAATCAACACAGCTCCATTTCAGTCAGGCATATTACCAGAACCTTAGGGGGCTAGTGCACGTACATCTGTTCTCTCTCTAAGCTTGAGCTGAATTACTGTCTCTGCCCACAACCTGTATCTGATGCCAGTAGAATTGACGGAGCCTGTGCAACATGAGCATTCACACTTTCAGAACTGTTACCATATACAACCGTGAGTGGAAGAGCAAGAGTTGCGGTGTGGATTCCTTTAACCAGAGAACAGATTGGAGATCTGCTTTGGTGCAGCTTGTCCAAATGGCATAATTTGAAGACTTGATGGGAATAATGCTGAACATAGACATCATTATCTGCTGCCTTGTCTTGTGTTGCTCCGATTATTGATTTCTATCAATAGAGATTTGTTTGCTGCATTCCAGAATTGATTTCTTCGTCTTGACAGTTGTAATTCTTAATCTAGAGTCAATAATTAGACAGTTCAGCTTCTGCAAATGCTTCAGTTGCATCAAAGTTACTCATGTCAGGTCAAGTGACAACTTAGTATAAATCCTGCATGCAAATTACGAGTGGGAAAGTATTTTGGAAGTGTGAAATATTTCCATTATAACACCATGTTCTGACTCATAATTAGGTGAAGTCACCAACTAAACTGAGAAGTTTGAGTCCGCTCTGTGAAGTATTAAGAGAAAGCTCAAAGTGGGGGAGCTATCAGGTTAACTTTGTCACAAGATTTGAGAGTTAACTTTCCTTTTACTTCATTCAAACAAGCCGTGGTGGTTCATCACGCTCAAATTGGGATGTTTTCTTTTTCATCACCACTTGGAAAGTTAATGCCTCTGGTTTCTATTGTGAGAACGTTTTCAGTACTGTACATCATGGTAGATTGGTGTACCTCATGTGAATTGCATGGAAATAAACATGAAGGACCATTTTTAAAATTCATTCTCAAAAGGGTGGTGTCACCAATTTGGCCAGCAATTATTGCCCAATAATTAGTAGAAAGTAGTAGTTGACTGCCTTCTGAAATCAATGGTAGCAGTTTAAGGCAACTGACTCTTCCCTCCAGGACTTAAGAGGGAAGTTTGGAATCAGTCTGCTTTTATAAGACTGGTCTCCCATAAAGCTCAGACTCGCCAAGAATGCAGTTTTTCTTCCCTGAAGGAGGTCAGTAAACTAATGGAGGATTATGTACTTCTCAGGCCTTAAGGCTCTAGTCAGACCACATATAGAGTACTGTGAGCAATTTAAGGCACCACACCTCAGGAAGGATGTACTGGCCCTGGATCAGGTCCAGAAGAGGTTCAGGCAAATGATCCCAGAAATGAAAGGCTTAACATGAGAACTCTGAGACTGTACTCAATGGAATTTAGAAGGAGGAGAGGGGATCTGATTGAAGTTTACAGAATACTGAACGGGCTGGACATTGGGAAGATGTTTCCATTAACAGGAGAGATTAGGACCCGAGGACACAGAGAACAACCCCACTGCGCTTTGGCTGAAAAACAGCCTCACCACCCTGTGGCTGAACACGTTAACTCTTCTTCCAACTCCGTCAAGGACATGCAGGACCTGGGTCACCTCCATTGCTAAACCCTGACCTCCACCCTATGCCTGGAGGAAGAACGCCTCATCTTATGACATCAAATTGGATTTCATTTGTTCTCTCAGTTCCAATCTTCCAGCTCAGCACCACCTCTTGAACTGTCCTACCTGTCCATCTTCCTTCCCACCTATCCACTCCACCCTCCTCTCTGGCCTGCCATTTTCACCCTATCTTCAACTACCTATTGCATTCCAAACTACCTTCCCCGCTCCCCCCCAGCCTCATTTCCTCCTGTTTATCTCTCAGATCCCTTGGCCCACAAGCCTTATTCCTAATGATGGCTTATGCCCGAAATGTCGATTCTCCTCCTCCTCAGATCTCCCTGACCGGCTGTGCTTTTCCAGCGCCACAGTCTTTGGCACAGCCTTAAGGGTGGTAAGGACAAGCCAGGGAACTATAGACCAGTGATCCTGACCTTGGTGGTGGGCAAGTTGTTGGAGGGAATCCTGAGGGACAAGATGTACACGTATTTGGAAAGGCAAGGACTGATTAGGAATAATCAACATGGCGTTCTGTGTGGGAAATCATGTCTCACAAACTTGATTGAGCTTTTTGAGGAAGTAACAAAGAGGATTGATGAGGATAGAGCAGTAGATGTGATCTATATGGACTTCAGTAAGGCGTTCGACAAGGTTCCCCATGGGAGACTGATTAGCAAAGTTAGATCTCACAGAATACAGGGAGAACTAGCCATTTGGATACAGAACTGGGTCAAAGGTAGAAGACAGTGGGTGGTGGTGGAGGGTTGTTTTTCAGACTGGAGGCCTGTGACCAGTGGAGTGCCACAAAGATCAGTGCTGGGTCCTCTACTTGTTGTCATTTACATAAATGATTTGGATGTGAGCATAGAAGGTACAGTTAGTACGTTTGCAGATGACACCAAAATTGGAGGTGTAGTGGACAGCGAAGAGGGTTACCTCAGATTACAACAGGATCTGGACCAGATGGACCAATGGACTGAGAAGTGGCAGATGGAGTTTAATTCAGATAAATGCGAGGTGCTGCATTTAGGGAAAACAAATCTTAGCAGGACTTATACACTTAATGGTAAGGTCCTAGTGAGTGTTGCTGAACAAAGAGACCTTGGAGTGCAGGTTCATAGCTCCTTGAAAGTGTGGTCGCACGTAGATCGGACAGTGTAGAAGGCGTTTAGTATGCTTTCCTTTCTTGGTCAGAGTATTGAATACAGGAGTTGGGAGGTCATGTTGTGGCTGTACAGGACATTGGTTAGGCCACTGTTGAAATATTGCGTATGATTCTGGTCTACTTCCTATCAGAAAGATGTTATGAAATTTGAAATGGTTCAGAAAAGATTTACAAGAATGTTGCCAGGGTTAGAGGATTGAGCTATAGGGAGAGGCTAAACAGGCTGGGGCTGTTTTCCCTAGAGCGTCGGAGCTGAGGGGTGACCTTATAGAGGTTTACAAAATTATGAGGGGCATGCGTAGGGTAAATAGGCAAAGTCTTTTTCCTGGGGTCAGGGAGTCCAGAACTAGAGGGCATAGGTTTAGGGTGAGAGGGGAAAGATATAAAAGAGACCTAAGGGGCAACTTTTCATGAAGAGGGTGGTACGTGTATGGAATGAGCTGCCAGAGGAAGTGGTGGAGGCTGGTACAATTGCAACATTTAAGAGGCATTTGGATGGGTATATGAATAGGAAGGGTTTGGAGGGATATGGGCTGGGTGCTGGCAGGTGGGACTAGATTGGGTTGGGATATCTAGTCGGCATGGGCGGGTTGTATATTCTGTGACTCTATGACCCTTTAGAACGGTGAGGAGGAAATATTTCTCCAACTAGATAGTGATGAATCTGTGGAATTTATTGACACAGAAGGCTGTGGAGGCCAGATCCTTGATTATCAAGATGATCAAAGGTTATGGAGAGAAAGAGGAAAATGGGGTTGACAAACTTATCAGCCATAATGGTGGAACAGACGTGATGGGCCGAATGGCCTAATTTCTGCTCCTATATCTTATGGTCTTTTGTGTTAATGCACCAGCTTCACGATAACTGATCTGAATACTACTCTTTTAATCTCCTTATTTATTTTTAAAATTAAATCCAAATTCCTTAACCGTCACAGTCAGATTTGAACCAACATTCTATGGATTATTAATCCAGTGACATGGAAAAATTAAACAAGAATTTACCTGTTTAAAGGTTAATCTTGATTTTATGAAGTCGGTGAGGAGTGAGAAATAATGACAGCTCCCATTCTCCCACAATCAATCAGTGTTAAAAGTGAAGGTGGAATTTATGAACCTATCAGTGGGAACTATTAAGTTTCATTTTGTACTTGTCACTGAAGAGTGACAGATGAGATCATAATGAAGTAGATGTGAAAACTTAGAGACCTATTGTGTCACTCAGTACAGCTCCATGTCCGTGCAGGACTGCATGAAAAGTCATGGGAGCCGGTGGAGTGCATTCCACCTACTTCAGAAAATCAAGATTCAACTTTGAACAAATAAGTTCTTGTTTAATCTCCCCATTTTAGCTCATAACAGTGTTCAGAGTAAGGTGAGACTTACACATCAAACTCTGACCTCACAATGCCAGCTCAAATCCTGAGACCTTCCTTGTGATATACATTGTTGGTATCGCTTTATCCATGCTGTCAGCAGTGTTTGATGTATTGTCAAGCTACCAATTAAGTTCATCTCGAGCTGGAGGAGAAAGAATCATTTTTCTGACAAAATGGCCTTTTCTTTCACAATGCATCTATTCTTTTTTGTTTCAATCTCGTTGTAATCCCATGGCTGATATTACATGCCAGGGAAAGCAGCCATTAATATGTCAATCATTGAGAAAACCAAGCATGTTGATTTTGAGGCCAAAGCGCATGTGCAGAGAGGGCATACTTCCTCTGAATTTCCTTCAGTGGGACTGACTTGCATTGTGGGGGAGTTCAGGCTAATTCCTGGAGAGGTAATTTTGTGTGCTGTCAGGACAGATTTATTTGGCTGTACGATGAAACCAAGGTCAGCTAGTTTTTAGGTAGTAGCTGTGACTGCATCCGTTGCTCCCTGCTTCATTTTGGCAACCCATGGATATCATTAATAAAGGCCACCATCACATGACCTTTGCTCCTCATAGTTACAAATGGTGATTTCAACAACTTCTGAAAACAGTGTTTGAGTTCAGCCTATTTGGTAATGCATGGAGGTGTCATAATGTTGCATTCTGTCTGAACATGAGCTATTTTCTGGTTCTTCTACCAACAATATGGTATAATATGCATTGTTGAGGACATAAAACCACCCGTGGTGACAAATGGTACAGCAACCTCTAAAGTATCAAATATAAAATAGTGGTTTTCTTATGGTCAGATTCATATGAGATCTAGAATCATGTTTTCTATTTTATAAGATGTATCTGAAGGGATTAATTAGTTTGACATGAAAAGATTCACCAATCAGGACAGTGCTTAGGAGAAGCAAACCAGAGATCTGTCTGTGTCTACTATAGTTTTTGGACATGTTCAGCAGAGGATATATAATGTTTCAGTGATTGTTCTTTGTTTTAACAGCATGCAGTTACATGTGTACTTAATCTTCAGTTGAGGCTGCTAGTCTTACAAGATTATATCTGAGATACGTGATTACATGTAGCTAGCTAGTATTATGTAATAAACCTATACATCATTCATCAAGTTTGAACCTATTTTCTTCCAGAGAGTTTATGTCAGCGTCCTTTCTCATATGATGTTAGTAGCTTAGACTAATACCAGCAAGAAAGACTGATGGCATTAAATCTATCGCAGATATTCCAGGTGGTTGCGGCAGTTTTTGCAGAGCTATTTGCCACCTTTTGTTGCACAAAAATATTTGAGACAAATTTTTCCGTACTGAAGTGTAGACCATTCAATCTGCCCTTGTGTTGAAGTCTAAAACTTTCCACCTTGACAGTGTTAATTTCTTCACAATTTGACTTGTCTAACTGAGGTATCAAATCTCTCCTGGCTGGGCTTAGTAATTTCAAATTCTAATTCATGTCCAGAAACTGTGTTTAAAATAATTTCATCCAGTGTTGGACTTTTACAACCATTTTTATGACTGCTCACCCAACCTCCCAAACGCTCAATTTCATTCATGGCATGAAAATAACTGCCTACTTTCACTCACAGATTACTGCAGCTAATTCTGGTGATGTCCAGGTGATGGGTAGTTTCCTGCTCATGTCAATTTCCTAGATGCTGTGGGGTTTTTTTTAAACTGATGCTTAATCCCCGAAAAATACGAAATGCTTTTCATCCAGCATCCTGGCATTTATGACCAAGTAAAGGTCCAATGGCAATAGTGATGTATGTTGTTGCAATCTGTGTAACATGGCAGCTTCTCACCAGAGCTGCTGTCTTTTGTTCCTCATCCATCATTGTCTCAGTCTTGTGGAAATCATCTGAGAACAGCTGCGTTGTCTTTACATGGTCAAGATGTGTGTGTTTCGAGTTGATGTGAGCTGATTGCTGAGCGGATTGAATCCTAAGCTGGCACTGGCTAGTAGACCCTGTTGGATTTCACGAAGAGTACTGTCATTGGTTGATTCCCAAAAGGTTGTGATCACTTCAGCAGAGAGAAACTGAGGACTGGAGATGCTGGAGATAAGAGTCAAGAGTGTGGTGCTGGAAAAGCACAGAAGGTCAGGCAGCATCCGAGGAGCAGGAAAATCAACGTTTTGGGCAGAAGTCCTTCATCAGGATGAAACGTTGATTCTCCTGCTCCTTGGATGGTGCCTGACCTTTTCCAGAACCACAGACTCAATCACTTCAGTAGGGGCACTCCTCATTTCCATGTCCCAATTGTGGACTAAGTGATTCAGGTTTTCCCAAATCAAGAGATTCATCATTGGCACTTCCAACTTGCAGTTACCTAACGTGAGCTACTTCTCCAAGAAAATTCTCACACTCTACACATTTATCACACAACACGTCTCCCTCCTTAGACTGGCCCTGATCCATTCACAGGTACGGTTGAGAAGAGAAGGGTTGAGAAGAAACAGGTGTAGTTGAGTAGGAAGAGGGACCAGTTCATCCTTCCATCCTTTCTTCCGCAAACGTTGACCAGGAATGCCTAAATGGATGCAAAACCAATCAATTGTTTTCCATGCTTTTTTTTGTAGTTTGGTCCCCACAGGCAATTTGGTTTTTCATAGGTGGTCTGTTTTTGATCAAAAGAACATTAGATCTCAACCGATCAATATCTGGATCTGAAGTGAGTGCTCCAGTTAGTTAAATACGTTACACTTCTAATCAGTGTTCTGATTCTTGTGCTCTGTGTAGACATCATAGAAGATTGCCAAGCCATCTTGAAGGCCTTTTTAAGTGTGCCGACTCCTACGTGATTGATGTGACCAATTTGCCACCACTTGCAATCCCACAGTTGGCACTGTTATTGCATACGCACAGCTTCAAGATAGTTTTCAACTGCTGCTTTCCTCGCTTAATTCCAATAACATCACTCCCAAATGTTCCACGTGAGAGTCAATCATCCCTTTCTGGCTCTCTGATAGCTTGGATTTAGCAGCTTTCATTTTAGTTTACCCACCTGACTCTGGCTATCCATTATTTGTATAAAAGACCTTCATAGCCTCAGAGTGGCATGCCAAGACTTTGCAACATGACAGACAAAGTGTGTACGCGCGAATGGGCCCCTCATTATTTCAAACACCATTACGAAAAGGAATAACCATCGCATCTCCTTAATTGTGATGGTTTGATCTTGCGACAGTTACAAGACTTGGAGCAACAGAAGGCAACCTTCAAATGACAATAATGATTCAAACTTTGCCTTCTCTTACTGTGCAGGGTGATTATATTTGTGCAAAAGATATGCATGCGAAGATGTCAATGTTATGTTGATTTATCTTATTCTAACAAGGTAGTCACAAATACAAGGACCGGGAAACTGGTGACATTAGTAATCAATATGGCTTCTGTTGAGCATGGCCTGAGGAATGTTATCTATGACCAAAATGTTCTGACATGAGAAATAGGTTAATTTTAGTCTGGCCTGAAGTGAAAGTGACTAAGTGTAGTTTTCAGTAACTTATGGACAGAACAGGCACAGCACGGTGGCTCAGTGGTTAGCACTGCTACCTCACAGCGCCAGGCACCTCGGTTCGATTCTAGCCTTGAGCGACTGTCTGTGTGGAGTCTGCACATTCTTCCCATGTCTGCGTGGGTTTCCTCCAGGTGCTCCAGTTTCCTCCGTCAATTCAAAGGTGTTAAATTGCCCGTAATGTGAGGTGCGTTAATCAGAGGGAAATGGGTCTGGGTGGGTTACTCTTTGAAGGGTCGTTGTGGCCAAATGTCCTGTTTCCACACTGTGGGAAAATCTAACCTATTCAATTTAGAGACAGAGGATGTGACATTTTCATTGTCATGAAATCAGTCGAAATTGATTGGGCTATAAAATGAATAGTTGATCTGAGAGGAGAAGGTGAGGACTGCAGATGCATGAGATCAGAGTCTAGAGAGTGGTGCTGGAAAAGCACAGCAGGTCAGGCAGCATCCGAGGAGCAGGAGAATCAATGTTTCGGACATAAGCCCTTCATCATTCCTGATTCATAATTCATCATTTGGGCTTATGCCCGAAATGTTGATTCTCCTGCTCCTCGGATGCTGCCTGACCAATAGTTGATCTGATACCACTCATTTTACACCATCTTAAAAATGGAAAGTTTTGCCATAAATATACGAGAGAGAGTAATTTGAATGAGAAACTAATTCGGTGAACTGGCTTGCCTTGTCAGGAATGTCACTAAACCAGCCTACTGCCACACCTTCCATTCTGTAGATGGTAATTACTTTGCTCCAATGAATTCCCATCCACAGTGGCAGGAATTGTTTCATTCACATTGTAGCACTGATCCATTCACAGGTACGGTTGAGAAGAGACAGGTGTACTTGAGTAGGAAGAGGGACCAGTTCATCCTTTCTTCTGCAAAAGGTGACCAGGATCCCTGGTAAATGTGGATGGCTAGCATGTATGGTATGCCATTGGAATTGGCTGTTTTGCACACTGCTATCATTGGTGGTCTCTAAAGTGACCAGCCAGCATCTGTCATTTGATCTGGGGATAGGTTTATGTTGAAGCAGATAACATTGATGTTTAAAAGACTATTTCTGCGCAAACCTTTGCAGGGATAATTACAACACATACTTGTCACTACTCTTGGATTTGAGTGTACCTTTGGTACAAACCCATTTAAATAGCTAGCAAGATATAATACCAGCTGATAATAGCCCTAGAAAGCAGTGTGCAAAGTATTTGATAAGTTTTTTTGGTTAAGTCGAAAGTGTTGGAAAAATTAATTTATATTGCCTCTCAGGCACTTTAAGCCAGTTAAAATGGATGATCTCAATGTGTAATTATGCATTGAATATTCAAGTAATCATTTTCCTTCAGTATAAAAGCATGTACTGGTATTTCTGCTACGCTCATAGAAATATTATATTCATGTCTGTGGACAGCCTTCTTTAGTTATGATTTAATAACTGCATAGCTGAACCATTTACCTTGGGACATCTGAAGTCATCTTGTAATATTTCTGTGCAGTTTTTCTTGAAACTGGATTAGTGTTCACAGCTTACTGCAAGTGGAAAGTAGGGAATTTATGGTGTATTCCTGCTACCTACTTTAAACCTTCACAGTTGGTGCTGAAATGTTTCTGAGCTTTGAAGTCAGAGAAAGAGGTTATATTTCATGCACGGGCTGTTATCTAGGCCAGCAAGGAAGATGCTTTGCCTTTTAATGCATTAGCATTAATTCTGTATTCATTACAACAGGCTGCTTGGCAGACATTTCTTAAATCTGATTCATGGGCCACCAGATAGAGCTGAGCTAGCCTGCCCAAATGTGGTTGGATGGTGCACCATGGGAGATTATCGAGCCAGAAATGGAGCCACTTTCCCATTGGGGGTGGCATTGACAGATACTGCGGCAGACAAACCACCTGAGGTACACGCGTTTGTGAGTCTCTTCACATCACTTTCCAGTAAATTCAGAAGACACCGTGGTTACAAATGTGATCGCGAAGACCTGTCCTTCGTGAGAAGGGTACTGCTTGAGGGCAATAGATTTAAACTATATAATAGACTTTCAGCTGCCCTATATTTCTAAGTTAAAACTCACACAACACCAGGTTGTAGGCCAACAGGTTTATTTGGAAGCACTAGCTTTTGGAGCACTTTTGATTGTGGAGTATTTCAGATAACAAGATTTGTCAAATAATGCTATATGACATGGGTGCTGTAATTGTTGCCCATCCTTAATTACCCTTGAATTGAGTGGTTTGGTTGGCCATTTCAGGGAGCAATCAAGGGTCGACCATGTTTCTTTGGGTCTGGAGTTGCACATCAGCCAGACTAAGTAAGGATGGCAGATTTACTTCCCCGAAGGGCACCAGTGATCCAGATGGGTTTTTACAACAATCAATGTCACACATTTCAGAGAATAGCTTTAAAATTCCTGAACTGTTAATATAATCTCAATTCTACTGACATTGGAAAGATCCTTAAGTTGACACTGAACTTGTTTGGCCCTATTGCAATGTATGCTCTTTGACCATCAAGTCCTGGAGTACATCTTGGATACAGAGCTGCAAGTTGTTAAGCAGGCACCTTATGTCACAAAACAACCATCATTCGTAAAATTAGAGTGGGCTTTTTAGGGAAACTACAAATAAGTTCTTCGCACAACTAGGAGCAATAATCAGAAACTCTGTATTAGAAATGTGTTGAGGCTCCGGGTCCGTTGAAAGATTCAAAACTGAGCTTGCTGGAATTTTGTTTCATAAAGTTTTGAGATATTGGGAGGCAAGTCAGTTAAGTGGACTGTGATGTAGATCTAATTGAATGACAACAGACGGAGAGGCTGAATATCTTCCCTTAGTTGCTGTGTTCCTGTAAGAAAAACAGAATAAACAATTGAGGGCACGCAAGACTTAGCCCATGTGTGATTGAATAATTTGGGTATGGATATATGAATCCAAAGTGAGGGGAATCGCATAATTGGGTATTTTCTCAGAGTTTTATGCAGTGAAATACATTTAAGTTTTGAAAAATCCAGGCTTCTTTGCCTGACACAAGCTTAAAATATAGATCTTCATTTACTGTCAGGGCAACAGGCTTTCAATAAAGGTGTCATCTAACCCTTTATTTTGACGTTGCACTGAAATAGAAAGCCACTTTATGTTACTGTTCAATGTAAAGTCAATACTTGACATGTAATATTTGTCAGGCAGTGTGAGATCCGTTGCAAATTTGCAACCTGGATTTTGTTGTATTTTCCTTACAACCGGCAGTATGCAAACATGATCAGAGGCAGTCAATCCTGACCTTTGAGCCCATATAGATTTCCTTTTGAGATTGAAGCAGTGTAACTTAGGGTTTTTGGTGACTTCCAATGAGGTTCCAGTGACAGAAATGACGTGTAAATTCCCAACCAACAAAATAAATTCGATTTTTGTCACATTTTGTCATAAGATGTGTATTTAAAAAGAGCTAAACCGTACAAGGTCACTTCAAGTGGCCAGAGAGTATAAACTGTTACTTGAAACAGTAGAGGGAAGGCAAATAGGGTTTGTTTATCCTTGTATTTAAATATCAGGCAATTTGCCACAAGTGGCCAGGGAACCTGAGCTAATCTCAACACTTAAAAAGAAATTCGAGAAAAATAATTTCCAATTCTATGAGCAAAGAACAGAATGGGATTAAAATGAAAGAAATAAAAACTGGAATTTATAAACGACCTTACACAAGCTCAGGATCTCACAAAGAGCTGCTTAAATATGTTTGACATGTAATCACCATTGCACGATAGGCAATGTCAATGCTGGCAAGACCTCATAAACAGAAATGTGATAATGACCAGATCAGCTGTTAGTGATGTTGAGTGAAAGATGAATCTTTGCCAGTTCTGTTGGGTGAATGAGTATTAGCACAAGAACAATAAACCAAATTGCTTACTGCTGTATTAGAATTTCTGATATTCACTTGCTTAATCCATGCTTTGTGTGAGTTTGTTCATCTCCGAGAGAATTGTAATTTGAAGCAGGGAATGACAAAAAGAAAAGCAGCTTTTGTTTCTTATCTGCACTGTATAAATGAGCCGGATTCAGAAACCAATCATGAGTTCATTAATTTTGCAAATTGCATAAAATTAGAGAGAGCAGCTGGAACAATGACGTTATTCAAATTCTGAACTCTAGAAAGAAAAATGTATGAATTTCATTTGAGATTTATAACATGTTGGATGGTACAGATGGAATGAATTCTATATATAATTTGAAACAGCATGAAGCTATAGGACATGAAGTTAGGTCAGTGAAAGAGGAAAAAAAGTAGCATTTATGTAGTGACTCTCAAGACGTCAGGGTGCCCCAAAGAGCTTCGCAAGTAATGAAGCATTTTTGAAATATAGTCATGGAGAAAATGTTATCGTCAGTGTGCCCAATGCATGTTCCAATGAGATAGTGGCAATGGTGACCAGACCTATGGAATTAAAGCCAAGTTATCTTCAGTGCTTGAAGTGAAGCCCAGCAAGAGTACAGCGCTAAAGATGAAGTCAGGCCAGCATGGTGATCTTACCATAAAAATAGGGGAAATCTCCAAAGAGAAACTCAACAGTGACAGAACATTGAGTACAATGAACCTCAAGATCAATTTAGGCACTAAACCAGAGAGGAGAAGCCCACACCTGAGCTGAAAAGGTGTGGGATGAGGACCACATTGGAAAACAAGGCAAGCTACAGCCCTGCACATCCATTCCCAGATAAAGGAGCACATCCAGCCTTTACGGTCTCCATAATAGGAGCTGAGAAAGCTGTTGAAACTTAATGTCTTAAGTGAAAGATATACAGGGGTGGTGCTGGTGGGAGTTGTGAGAATGTCAAGTTAACTGTTAGTGGCTAAATGGGAATGGGTGACGGGAGTATGGTTTAAAGAAAAAGGGCAAAAATGTGGAGTAGAGTATTCATTATTCACTACTCTCACTGTCCAAGCTCTTTCCAAATCGTGTAGAATACACCATCTGTAAAATGCTTTACTCCAAGCAAAGGCTACTGAACATAAGTAATAGGGACTGTGTCTTCATGGTAACAGTTCGCATGCAACTGGAGCCTGAGTCTATAGGATTCCAGAAGGTGGTTCTCTGTAACCATCTGTTTTAAATAGTTAAGTTGAATAAAGCTTGGTCATATTCACTCAAATGAATGTAATTATCTTGCTAGAATGACATGCTGGAAAAGTTTGATTTTGACCAGCTCAGGGCCGTAAACTTGACCTTGATTTTAAACTGTGTGCAGCAGGCTGGGATGTGCTGTACAGCCTTTAATTCATTGTGATGTTCACCAACATCGTCATATTTGAATGACATTTGGATCCTTTCATTCAGCATGTATTAAACTGAAGTTAGCTCCTTCAAAATTGCTTTTTTGGTTTTTGGATGAAGAAAATTAAATAACAATGATTAACCTTTTTATCTGTGCAGAAACCAATGAGTTTTTATCACCTATAACTGTGAATAAGCAACCTCTGCGTAGCCATCAGAGTGAATAAAGAGGATATTAAAAAGCACAACGCTGTTTATGTAACCATAGACACTGTGTACAAATGTTAGCTGTGACTGAATCTGTTTCAGGAAACTATTGTCTGAGGGATGTCATTCTCAGTATTTTACAATTGAAGTCACTTACTTAAATCCAGACCTGATATTTTAACAGTTAATGCAATTGGTATTATACCATTCGGTGAAAGCTAACGGCGAGGGTGGGATGATGGGAATTTCATGGGATTTGTAGTCCAGAGACCTAGAATGATGCCTCATCGCACCAGCTGGTTGAATTTAAATTCAGTTAATAGTTCTGGAATGTAAGGCTGATCTCCATAATGGTGACCATGAAACTCTCTGTAAAAGGGAATATCATGGCATGGTGATAACGTCACTAGGCTGGGACTCCAAGGCCCAGCTTGATGCACTATGACGTGTTCAAATATCGCCAAGGCAGCTGGTGGAATTTAAATTGAGTTATTCAATTTGGCTTCTAAAGCTGGTCTCAGTAAGTATGACTTTGACAGCTACCATTGATCCATATGGTTCACTCCTCTGCCATCCTCACCTGGTCTTGCATACACGTGACTCTAACCCACACTTGTGTGATTGATGCTTAATTATTGTGGATAGCACTGTAGCTCAGTGGTTAACACTGCTGCCTCACAGTGCCAGAGACTCCTGGGTTTGATTCCACCCTCAGGTGACTGTGTGGAGTTTGAACATTCTCCCCATGTCTGCATGGGTTTTCGCCTGGAGCTCTGGTTTCCTCCCACAGTCCCAAAATGTGGAATGGTTATGTGGATAGGGGGGGGATGCTGTTTGGAGGGTCAGTGCATTTTTGATGGGCTGAATGTCCTCAATCTACAATGTAAGGTTATATGAAAGTAATTTCCTTTCCTTATTAACTAGGGCACATCTTCCCTACTTTACTGAAACCACAATCTGACTTGTCTCTATTTTGAGACACCAGTGAGTTACTGGTGTTTACTGACAGAATTTATTGCCACCCTCCTCAATTTACAGAAACTCCAGCATTTTTCCATCACAGCACAGGCAAAACAATTGAGTATCCTAGGGAACATTAATGAACCACTTTCAATTTGGATTAAGTGCCAATTAGTCAGCCTTTTATAAAAGCTATTTATGAGCAGAAACAAGGAAAACAAGCTGCAATGCCTTATGAGTGAGAGACAAAACATTAAAAGTGCACAGCAGTCCATCAGCACTTGTCGAGATGAAAGCTGGGTCAATTTTTTAGATACAGGCTCTTCAATTTACAAGAGATATGGATGCAGTCTTGAATGTAAAGCTCTGAAATGTACTTTATTCTAAGTTGGTTTAACTCTAGTGTTTGCTGGGTTTAAAAAAAAACATTTCTGGTTGTTGACAAGAAAGGAGACAGTCCTTAAAAATACAATTTGTGATGAACCTGAAATCTATCAGGCAGATTTATTAATGCTAAGCAGAAGTCAGCACTGTGCCATACCATACATATGGATAATGCCTCAAGGTTTGACTGCACTATGATCCTTTGTAGATTGATTGATGAACTAAATCCCTCTCTTCATAGCAAATTAGCAGTGAACATGTTGCCGAATCCTGCAGTGAAGGTTCACTGATTAAAACAGGCTGAAAGGTTTTCTTCTTTCGTGCTTAGCCAGGAATTGGTTGTTAGTGATGGGAAAGTACACCGCCCCTGCTTTTAGCATTCCTCGATCAGCATCAAACAACAACAGTACAGATATGTTGTATTACATTCTGCAGCAGATAAGGTTGAGACAGCAGCAGTAAAATGACTAGCAATACTATGTCGGACTGCTAGTTTAAAAAAACAACTGCTTCACTGATGACCTCTGGGAAAGTGAACTTCCCTTTCACTATTCACTCTTGCCCACACTTCACTCCAGTCCTGTATTGTTCAGGTGACTCTTGTTA
The DNA here is from genome assembly GCF_004010195.1 of Chiloscyllium plagiosum. Taxonomy (NCBI): domain Eukaryota; kingdom Metazoa; phylum Chordata; class Chondrichthyes; order Orectolobiformes; family Hemiscylliidae; genus Chiloscyllium; species Chiloscyllium plagiosum. The sequence continues at coordinate 62,716,502 of NC_057719.1, forward strand.
CCTTCAGTGAAGCTAGAGATAAGCAATAAATACTGAGTCGCCAATGTTACCCACATCCCAAGAGAAACTTTTCTTGAAAAGTTTTAGATAAGACCCAGGTTGGTTTCGGTACAGCCAGATATAAGTTAGATATGGATCAATTTAAGTACAGTTTGATTCAAATCTGGTATAATACATAGAATGTAGTACAGGATCTGGTTATGTCATCTGTCCTAACTGTTGTTTTGTAAGACTAACCCCGACCTTTTCTACACTTTCTTTTTCTTTGTTACCTGAATAAGATGGCTACTTGTTGTTTTTTCTTGATATTGTGTGTGTGTCAATAACTGAGAATTGCTTCAAACATCTTTTATATTGAACTATGGCTTCCAGAGAGAGAGAGGGCACTTTGATTCTATTGATTTTGAAAAAGGATCAAATCCACATCTCTGAGCTGAAGCAACAATTTAATTCCTGCACATTCTAAAGTTGCAAATCTGTGAGATGAGCTTTATTAGAAGCAGGAAGTAAAAATAAAGTGACAAATGGACTCTGACATGAAAAGTAGTTGGTTTTAATGCAATAATTATATTCTGAAGCTTGCATATTTATCAGTCCTCAATTGAGTAAGCAACGTGTACATTTGGTGTCTGCTGGGGATGTTCTGCATTGAATATGTTTGGCAAGCACCAATTAGAAGTTGAGCCCACCAATTTACAGCGTAACTGCCAAGTAATTATTCTAATAGTTTGATTTGATAATCTGACAGTTGCCCCAAGGAGTTCATGACAAATTGCCATTTGATATAAGACAAATGTTCTAGTTTTGTTGAACCATTGAGGATGAGAGTCATGAATGGTTTGCAGTTGACTAATAGATTTCTTGCCAAATTTTCCACAATGACTGAGTGCAAAGTGAAAAGAAACACTCCTTCCACTATGCTGCTATATTCTCTGGCTGTTAGTTCTTAAAAGAACCAGTTAGATCTAATTTTTTAAAATATGGTTAAATATGGTTACATGATCTGTAAGAACACATTATCAACCTTTAGTAATTGTCAGTTATTACTCTGTTTTATGAACTTTGGATGACTTCATCAAATTTTAGGAACAGTTGCCTTCATGAGCTGCAATATTAACTGGCTACCACTTCAGCACAATTACTCTTTGCACCAGTATGGCAGTCTCTTTACTTCAATCCATTTTAGATATGAATGGTGCTATCAGGTTCAAGGCTTTGCCGCATTGCTTAAAGAATGGTCCTTTTTATTTTCAATTTGTTTCTTATGTAATTTTTAAAAGTATTTTATTTAAGCTATTTATCTAATCAACCTGTTCAGCGACGTTAACATACACTCCTAGTTCTTGAACCCAAGCCTCCAGGTCCAGAGTAGTGACACTACCACTGTGCTACAAAAGGGCCCGCTGTTTCTCTCTCTACTGCTGAAAGCTTAAGCATTTGCAGCTGCACTCTTTTCTATGATGCTGGGAACTCCTGAGACCATCACTGTAATAATTTCCTACCTGACTCTTGACACAGAAGACCAGATCCTATTCTGTCCTCACAACAAACAGTACATGCTTCCATTTGGGATTGCTGGAAGGTGATTGTGGGTGGAAATTTTGGCTTTTCAAAATTGTTTTGGGGTTTTCTTTGCTTCGCCAAAGGGGACGAAAAATAGTGTTATAAAGCTGTCCAGGTGAGATTAGATCATGTGGCACAGATGGAAAAACAGACATGCCTTACTCTCAATTGATATTTCTTAGCTATTTGTTGATTCAGCCAGCTGAACCAAAATACTGTTAAATGGTAAAGACTGGAGATAGGTGCCAGAATATAAGATTTAAACTGATCAGTAATCTGTAAACTAATTTCCTCTGCCACAATTTTTTAAACATTTTTGATAGCAATAAACATGTCGGGACTAAATACCTTCCTGGCTAGTCTAGAATGAACTGTCTTTACTGGTGAGGTTGAAGATGTTGGATTTGTTAAGTTTAGCTGCTGTTCTGTATCAAGAACACAGCTTCTATGAGGTCAGTGGGAATTAATCCATATACAATGCAATCTTCTGGTGTTGGATTATTGATGTAAGATGGTTTTCAGTCAGCTCTAACCTGTGATCCACACGTGGGGCATGCTCCAAAAAGTGGAACTTAATTGCCTACTGCAAAACAAAATTAAATGGTATCTCCATTCCAACTCTCCCTGACAGTATAATATCTACGAAATCTCTTCATATTCTTTGTTATTCTTGTGTCTCATGAATTGAGAGAAATTAATCTTAATATTGCAGCTATATTGCATCTCTGTTTTCATAAATACTGTTGATGTGCACATGTAGCCCTTGAAAGGTTAATGTATTAGTTTGCTTATTGAATTTTGAAGGTCAATATTTCAACGCTCACTTACTCTCTTTATTTAAGGTCAATAATAACATGACTATTTTCTTCCTGTTGGATCTTAAAGGTCAACATTTGAACTGGCACTGCTCGCCTATGTAGATTGTTGATTTGAAATAAGGAGGAATAATGAACACTGTTCCCTTCAAGATGACAACTTGTAATGTGAACATTAAAGTGTTTATGTCTCTGGAGCTGGAGAACAATTGGTCTCATGAATCACTGCTTTTGTATTAAATGTGGAGAAACCGTTCATAGTGAAGAATATCTCCGTCTTAATGGGCATATTTTAAATTACAATCATAAATAAGTTTAATTTTAATTTGATATGGGTAGGTCAGAAGAGGAATATTGAGTTTTAGAATCATCCATGACGATTCCTGCGTGGAACTGGACACAGTTACACTCATTGGCACTTTCAAGAATGAGAGTAAATTTAATTGAAACACAAGATTCCAGGGGAGATTGGCAGAGAAGATAGGGAAAACATAAGGAAAACTAGAAATAGCGATACTATTTAAAATACCGAGTCTTCCATGAAAGACGGGGATGAGGAGAACTTTCTTCTTTGAGATGTTGGTAATTCTCTTGCACAGTAGAGGCTGAGTGACTGAATATATTTGAGGCTAGAGTTAAACAGATTTTTGATTGACCAGGGAACTAAGAGCTATGTGGACAGGCAGGGAGGTGGGATTCGGGCTGCAATCCGTGATCCTATAGAATGGCACAGTAGACCCGTAGGATTGAATGGTCTTCTCTTGATTCTGTTTCTTATGTTTTTGTAAAAAACAACTCAACAATTAACTAATAAATGCAGTTCACCATAGATGTTCGCTGTCATCAAGACACTTCTACTGTGCCTTATGATAAAGAGGCAAGTCCCAGAGCACTTCACAGAAGAGAAATAGAGCAGACTGTAAGTTTGTGTGTGACCTTGAGAAGTGTCTGAAACCTTGCCCAAAGAAATGGAATTTGAGAAGAGTGTGGAAGAAATTACCTTTGAAGTCTCTTCTGCCAATGGTTGAGAAATAGGTGAGGGAGCTGTGTATGAGAGAATGTCTGAAGACCAAAGTGCTGGAGTAGTTAACAGAGGCAGGGAACAGCACTGGAAATTTGTAGGTTGTGATGATGGTTTCAAATTCAGCGTGAGAGAGCCAGTAGGAGGACAATGTTGATGGAAATTGGAACTCAGTGTATAAAATGGTAGAAAACCTGCGGAGTTTGTATCGTTTGGAATTTAATGATGGCAAGACATGAAATTAACTTAGACCACTCTGTAGAATGGAAGTATAATCAGACATAGGCCAGGTGTAGCTGAGGTGTAAATGTTCCCGTTTCCTGATAAGCATTGGTGAACCGTTTGGCTTTGAAACAAAAAGGTGGAAACTCTTCTTGTCATGTTATTAGATTTATTGAATCTGCTTCAAATTTCACTGGCTCAGCAATTAAACAGTTCTTACACAGCACAAACGCTCCTCCCTTTACTCGCAATATACTTAAACATCACGTGGGAGCAAAACTAAAGTTGGAATGAAGTGCAGCGTAAAGTATTAATTTCACAACGGGCATGTCTTCATTGTGAGCGTGATGGCTGGTTTTGACATTCCGAAACTGGCACTTCTGAAACTGCGCAGCAGTGGAGTAACTGGTGTGTTTCATATCTGCTACTCACTTATCACTGCTGGTATTTATTTGGAATTTTTTAGTGTGGCATTTATTCTTGGGTTACCAGCCTCTCATGTTTGAGTGGATTGTTCACGAATTTCTCAGAAGTGAACTGAGTCAAACTGTTCTTTCCACTTGTTCCTTGTTCTGTCCAAGAGGCAGAGTTGAATAAAGATTCCAGTGAAATCACAACAAGGACAGTCAAGGACATGCCATCTGCCCCAGTTTTACCTTTAGTTTCATTTTTATTTGCTGGGAAGAACGATATTGTCAGTTGCTTTTTACAAGGACTGTACCCAGCCAGCGCCAGCAATATTAAAAATGTACCACTTTGGAAAGTTATTGCACTTTTGTAAAAATGTTAAACCTCAATTTCTTCAGGCTTGATGCTTAATGTATGGTTAAAATAAGAAATTATTTCAAAGAGAAAACCATTGCAATGTTTGTCATCAAAGATTAAAAGTGTGAATAAATGCATACAGTATAACCCAGAGGATGAACTGAATGAGTGTGACTTGTGCACCAAAGCACAAACGGTGGAGATAGGATCCTGTGTACTATAAATGTCCCAAAAGTACAACCTGAGTGAATTTAAACTTGCATATTGCTATTCCCCATTCGCAAGTTCCTGCTCCCAGTCAGTACTTGGCTATTTCTCTGAGGCTCCTGATGGATGTGCTGTCAACCCTGTGCAAATGTGAAATATATAATATATTGTCATTCAGTACATTTCTCAAAATACCAGTATGATTGATGTAACACAATATCTAAAACATTTTAGTTGCTTCCCTCTGGAGATGGAATACAACGACATCAATGCAACAGACATTCTCAATGGCTGTGATTGTAACTGAATGTGGGCTCAAAGGAAACTGATCAAGAATTTAAATTTCTTAAGAGCTCGGGGGGCAAGCCATGACATTCTGTTGTGGATGAAAAGGAGGGTGTATTGCAAGCGCTGGCAATGTTTGATGAAAATAACAGAAAACGTTGCAGGTGTACGACAAATCTATCACATGCTGAAGAACAAAAACTGAGGGAAAATGGATTGTGTCACATTTCTTTGTCAGAACTGGAAAAGGAGAGAGGGTGGACTTGCATGTGGAATTGACCAGAAGATCAGAGGAATGGAGGAGAGACTGCAATAACCATGGGGCTTGTCATAGATACTAGTTCAAAGAAGTTTAATCTCCTGTGAATTATTTATTTTAAATTGGATTGAGGTCAAAAATATTTTGATAATATGAAAAGCCCTCTTTGGCTGGTAAAATAAAATGGTTCCAGATTACAAATACAAAGAGAAAATTAGATTGAAAGGCATTTGATGCATCAATTGAGAGAGATGGCTGAAATTTCAAACTGAAAGATAACATAAACGCATAGGAAATAGGAGCAGAAGTAGGCCATTTGGCCCCTCAGATCTGCCCCTCCCGCCCCCATTAAATAAGATCATGGCTGACATGTCCCGGGCTTCATCTCTTCATTCATGCCAGCTCCACACAGCCACAAACTCCCTGACATTTCAAATATCTATCCATCTCCTCTTTAAATGCTTTCAGCGATCTCGCCTCCACAATTTTGTGGGTAGAAGGTTTCAGACATTCACTGTCTCTGAGAGAAGAAATGCCTTTGTGTTTCAATTTTAATTTCAGTTTTATAGAATAAGAAGACCATGTCCTCTACTTCCAGATTTACCCATTTTCTCAACATCTCTACTGTTAAGCCCTCTCAGATTGCTGAATGTTTTAATAGAATCACTCTTTATTTTTCTAAACTCTACTGAATAAAGACATAACCTATTTAGCCAAACTGGATTAGTTAACCCTTCATCCTATCACTGGGATCTCCACATTCATAGAATTATAGGAACTCTACAATCAACCACTTTTGAACCACCTCCAATGCCAGTATATCATTTCTTTTTTAAAATGGGGACCAAAACTGTACACAGTACTCCAGGTGCAGCCTCATTGATAGCCTTTGCTGTTGTATCTCGGCTTCCCTATTTTTAAACTCCAAACCCTGCCCCACTCCCACAGTGAAAACGGGCAAAATTCCTTTTGCCAGCTTAATTACGTGCTACACCTACATATAAACTTTCTATGTTTCATGCACAAGAAATCCCTCAGTGCTGCACTATCTTTGGAGTCTCTCCCCATTTCAATAATAGTCTATCTTTTAGTTCTTCTTATCAAAGTGCATGGCCTTAAATTTTCCAATATTAAACCCCACTTAGCAAGTTCTTGCCCATTCACTCGAACTATTTAAATCTCCTTGCAGATTCCTTATGTCTTCTTCACATGTCATCCACCTATTTATTTTTTAATCAGCAAATTTGTAAACATTATACTCTGCCCTCCTCCAAGACTTGAATTGACATAGTAAATATTTCAGACCCTCGGACTTGGAGATGCCGGTGTTGAATTGGTGTGTACGAAGTTAAAAATCACACAACACCAGGTTATAGTCCAACAGGTTTAACCCTAACCTGCGATAGGTCATGGTATTCGAACAGACAATCGAGGTATTTTTCAATGTATAATTTCAGTTACATCACACTGTAAATTTTTGCTATAAATTCTGTGCCTTAGATTTGTGCCCTCCACAATCACCTGATGAAGGAGCGGCGCTCTGAAAGCTAGTGTGCTTCCAGTTAAACCTATTGGACTGTAACCTGGTGTTGTATGATTTTTAACTTTGTAGACCCCTCTGACTGTTGCTTGTAATGCTCCATTAGTTAGGCCTTTCCAACTTGAAAACAACCCATTCATCCTCACTCTCTGATTTCTGTATTAATCAATCCTCAAACCATCCTCACTGCATGAGCCAGTGCAATAACTTTTTGGCTGGCTCCTGATCAAATGTCTTTCTGAAAATCCAAATACATTATAAGTCCTCCCAGTCTGCTTCACAACAATGCTGACCTGCTGCACACTCCTCCCAATTTGACGCTGAGACAGTTCATCGTTGAATTGGGTTTAGTTAGAACACTGCACAAAGTTGAGTCGTTCATGTGAGAGTGGGAAGTGTAGCTCAAGTAGCAAGTTTAGAATGTGCAAGGTCAGAATCATGCTTGCGAATGGAAGCGAAATGCACATAATCACTCTATTTGCATTCAGTTTTCCCAATCGAAATGTTTCCAAAGGGTCTGCAAGGTAATTTCTAACCTCAGGATTTTACTATCAGAAAAATTTGATGAAAACATTGGCTTTCAGGTTTGGAAAGTGACACTAAGATATCTATAAGATCAATATAAAAAGGAATGGTGTGACAAATTATTTGAAGACAGTACAATAAAAACCTAAGGTAAATGACACAAAGATCCTGACACAAGGATTAATCAATATATAAACTAGATAGATGGATAGATTAGAGGTGATTTAAAAGAAAAGCTGCAATCAAAACAGAAAGGAATAAATGGAAGCTATGATGAGAGCAGGAACTGAACATCTGTGAGCTGAGGTCAGCTGAAGCCTTGCCCGTGCATTTTCTCAGTTACAGATAACTAGATGCAAAATACAAAACAGACTCTTTGGTCCAACTTGTTCATGCCGACCAGATAATCTAAATTAATCTAGTCCCATTTGCCAGCACTTGGCCCAGATCCCTCTAAACTCTTCCAATTCATACACTCATTCAGATGCCTTTTAAATGCTCTAATTGTACCAGCCTCCACCACTTCCTTGGCAGCTCATTTCATACACGCAACACCCTCTGTGTGAAAACGTTGAACTTTAGGTCCCTTTTAAACCTTTCCCCTCTCACCTTAAACCTATGCCCTCTAGTTTTGGACTCCCCTACCCATGGCTATTCACCCTATCTGTGCTGCCCATGATTTCATAAACTCTTTAAGTTCACCCCCTCAGCCACTGATGCTCGAGGGAAAACAACCCCAACAAATTCAGCTTTTCCTTATAGCTCAAACCCTCCAAATCTTGGCAACGTCATTGTAAATTTTTTCAGGACCCTTTCAAGTTTCACAATATCCTTCCTATAGCTAGCATCAAGAATTGAATGCAGTCTTCCAAAAGTAGCCTAACCAATGTCCTGTACAACCTCAACACAATCTCCCATCTACCATACTCAGTGCACTGACCAGTAAAGGCAAGTACGTCAAATGCAACTTTCGCTATCCTGCCTCCTTGTGACTCCACTTTCAAGGACTATGAACCTGCAATTCAAAGTCACTTTGTTTTGCAACACTCCCCAGGACCATGCCATTAAGTGTATAAGTCCTGCCCTGATTTGCCTTTCCAAAATGCAGCCCCTCATTTTTGTCTAAATTTAAACTAGTCTAAAATTGTTCCGCACATTCCAAAGTTCAGAAAACTCCTGAATAAGCCAGCTCAGATGTGATGTTTTATAACCATTGAATAGAGTTTGAGTTTAGTTGTGCATGATGGTGACAGATTGATGGCTTTTTCATCAGTGTCTCAAACCCTTCATTACATGAAATGAAACTATATGATTGGACTGGCTTGCTGCTGTTCAGCTTTGAATACTGTGGTCCAGTCTAGTTAAGTAACAGGAGATTGATGATGAGAAAACTACTTGCAAAGAACATAAATCAAGTAACGATCTCGGTATTTTGTGGGTAGGGTGGGTAGGTAATAAGAGAGAATGTATTCCAGGAAGGGAGTAGCAGATAGACAAGAAACAACCTTTGGAAAAAAATCACCTTACTTGGAAAATGTTGATGCTGTTCACTGAACAAAATCAAAAGATGCACCCAACAGTTGTGATGCCCTTATATTGTGTGGCCAGTTCTGTCCATGTGGATTTTCCTTCTAACTTAACACACCTCATGTAAGTTAGAAATTCACTGCATCATTAGAAAGTTCCCATCTTGCCTATTACTGAGTGGTTTGAATAAAAGTATCTAATCAGGGTCACGTTTCATTGTAAATGGTACCTCTCATGTAACAATCTGCTTCGAACTTGAACTCATCCTCTTTATTGAAAAGCAAGTCATTATGATCATTGGAAAAGCTTTGTAGTATCTTATGGGGTCAGGGAAATCTCTCCACTGTTCTGCTGTTCCTCTTCTGAACAGAGAGAGAGAGAGAGAGAGATCCTTTATGTCACAACTCCAACTCAAATGATTTTTGATAAAAAGTAGAGAGTACAGTCGAATAGGTCAAGTAATTGCTTTCTGAAGTGCTTGCTGATTTGCTCTTCGCTATACAGTCATTGTGATTTTAAAGTGGCATTCGATGCTGTTTTTTTCAAGTGGGGATTGCATAGTATGCCTACTTACTGCAGGATGATGGGCTTTGATAGTGCGTTTTCCCTTTGACCTTTAACAGTTCAAAGGTCCATTGGTTATCAATTTGAATCACTTTAAGTATACTTATTGTTAATACGTTTACAAGGCCTCTCCTTTCTGCTACTTGCATCTCCTCATTCTCTCCTCTCCCCCACTGGGAGCATTTTGTTACATTTGATCCTGCTCTTTGTAAAGAAACCTGGCCCAAGCATGCTTTCCCCAGCAGAAAGAAGCAGTGTTTCTTTCTCAAGCACGCCCTTAGCTCTCTTAGACAGGCAGATGGATGGCTGTTTTGATCCTTTTGAGACTTTTGACAGTAATCTTGGTTTTATTTCTCCTCTCGCTGCCATTTGGCCACTGAAGCATGTTTGTGAAAATGAGCCAACGACTCCAATTTCCTACCCTTGCCTACATATAAATCACAGCCCTGTGAGCATGGCATAATGTGACACTGCAGTGCCAAAAGTGTAAACATTATCTCTGCATGCGATCAGTGTTTGAAGACTCGAGCGAAAATGCTGTAAATCATTGATCGTTTCTGGGAAGGGGAATACAGTTCCAGTCCCTCACTCCTGGCTGCCCTCTTAGATACTTTATAGGCTTGAGGTTATCCAGAATTCTGCCATTGGTATCCTGACTTGCACTCGATATCATTCATTCACTCATCCACTTAATTTCCTGATTAAGCAGTACCTTGATTTTAAAAACGTAATATAGTTGACAAATCCCTTAAAGGGATCCTGCCTCTCTAATCTCCTCCAGGCCGAGAAGCCTTCAATCTAGCTGCTTTTCTTCGGCTCTGGCATTTCAAACAACCTGGATTTGAATCAGTCCATCATTGGTAGCCATCGCCAGGGACCTAAAGTAATGGTGACCTCTCCCTAAAATTCTTTATCTTTTGTTCCTCCTTTAAGATGATCCTGAAGACCAATTCCTTAAAATAACGTTTGGTCATCTTCTGTAATATCATCAAATGTAGGTTGGTATCAATTTGTATTTTTGATAATCCCCCTGTGAAGCAACTTGGAGGATTTTCCTAAGCTGGAGGCATTAGATAATTCCAATATGTTGTTCTTGATGTGTATTCTGCAGGATATCTTTAGCTGTTGTGGCAAAGTTTATGTTATCCTCCTTAATATAAGAAACATGAGTGTAGTTAGAGTGTCATTGAAAGATCTAATAGATGTTTCTTACAACTCACTAATAAATACAAGTACTACATTCACAGATGCATCATGTCTGGGCTGGTCCTGAGCTATTCATTTACAAATTGTTGCAAACTTGCATCATCATGTCCCTCAAGTGATCCTGAGTGAAAGTAGAACCTAAGATTATGCTAAGATACACTGATGGCATCATGAGCATGTCTCTTAAAGGTAGCTTGTTTTTAAAATCAACCATTCAGATAGTCGTAGAGTCATACAGCATGGAAACAAATCCTTCAGTCCAACTCATCCATTCCGATCAAATTTACCATACTAAACTAGTTCCATTTGCCTGCATTTGGCCCATATCCCTCTAAACTTTTCCTATTCATGTATGTGTCCAAATTTTGTTAAAATATTTTAACTGAACTGCATGTACCACTTCCTCTGGCAGTTTATTCCACATGTGAACCATCCTCTGTGTGAAAATGTTGCCCCTCAGGTCCTCCTTCAGTCTTTTTTTTTCATCTTATAAATATGCCCTCTACTTTTAAACTACCCTACCCTCAGGAAAAGCCTTTTGCTCTACCCCTTATCTGTACCCCTTATCTGTACCCCTTATCTGTACCCCTTATCTGTACCCCTTATCTGTACCCCTTATCTATGCCTCTCATGATTTTATAAGCCTCCACAAGATCATCCAAAACCTCCTATGCTCCAGTAAAAAAAATCCCAGCTTATCCAGCCTCTTTGTAACTCAAAACCTCCAATCCTGGCAGTGTCTTTGTCAATCTATTTTTTAACCCTCTCCAGTTTAATTACCTCCTTCCTATAGTAGGGTGACGATGACTGCGCAAAATACTCTAAATGTGGCCTCATTAATGTGCTGCACAACTGTGACATGATGGTGTCTCAACTTCTGCACTGAGTGGTCTGAGCAATGAAGGTAAGTGTGCTAAATGCCTTCTTAATTCCTGTCTACCTGTGACTCAACTTTCAAAGAACCATGTATGTATACACCTAGGTCTCTCCCTGTTTGACAACACTATCCAGGCCCTACCATTAGCTATATAAGTCCTGCCCTTGTTTGTTTTACCAAAATGCAATACCTGACATTTATCCAAAATAAACTTCCTCTGTCACTCAGCCCATTGATCCAATTAATCTCGATCTCTTTGTAATCTTAGATAACCTTCTTCACTATCCATTATACCACTAATTATGATGGCATCCACAACTCTTAAATCTCCTAAAATCGCATCCAAATTGTTGATATAAATGATGAACAACAATGGACCCAGTACCATGCCCTGTGGAACACACTTGGTTGCAGGTCTCCAATTTGGGTTTGTGGAGCAGATGGCTCTTGAACCAGGCTCCAGCTCAGAGATAGGGACAATACCACTACCACAAGAGCCTTTGTCTCTTAAAGGTATTTTGACATATTGACCTTGAGCCAACAGTTCTTTCAAGTGCTGATGTTAGCTTCTGTTTTACTGCTTATTTGTAATTATACTGCCATCTCAAAATAATGTTGTCATATTTTAGCATTTTATGGAGTTGGTGCTGCTATTAATTATAATAAATACAATTTGCATTAGATACTATCTGTATTTGTGAAAGCAGAATCAAACTGGGGTCCATGAATTACCATGGCAAGCATAGTAGGAAATGCGTATTTCTCACCTCCTTGTTTTGGTTCAAAACCTGGCTTTGAATGTTCAGATCAATGTGAATCCGGCAGGCATTTGTTATGATGGTTTCCAGTCCATGGTCATAATTAATTATATGACTAGTAATGTCACATGGCTGGCAGAAATTGGAAAGGAGAGTCAAAGCATACATTGGTTTGTTGCATGAATGTGTTTAGCAATCAGTCAATTTTAAATGAGAAACTACATCAGCATCTGGCAAACATCTAATTGTCTGACTTAAGGAAAGTTCATGTTTGATGCTCATAGCAGTATATATTCCAATGCAGCAATATTTTTCAAATCTATTTGAACATAGAACTTGTCTGAACATCCCTGTTCTCAATAATTAGTGGCAAAATGTGCACGACAGGTCTTGTGGTTAACCATTTCAGGATTAGAGTTGGAAAGCATCCTAGACGTTCCTGCATCTCAAACAACCTTAAATAATTACTAACCACTTTCTCCATTTTGGAGCCTAATTTACAGATTTTGGCATTATTCAGCCCTTTCCTGTTAGCTGCACTGTCTTAATTGACGTTATTCTGGCCAATTTTTAAGCAGTAATTCTCATAAGAACAAGGATTCTTGCTGACGGAAGCTACTTTGAGTTATTCCTGTTATTGGTTAGAAAATTGTTGAAGGAAGGTGGAATTGTTATTATGGAGGGGAAAGCGGATGGATGGGAAACAGAAAGGAAATCCATGGTATTGAAGAGGAGGGTGAAATGGAAAAACAGGTGGCAGTGAAGAGAAGAGAAGAGAGTAAAGTACAGCAATAGATGAGAGGAGATATGATTGAAGTGGAATGATTCAAAGCATGAAATTGGGAACAAGCGTACCAGTTTAAAATCAGGTGAAAGCGGGCAAGAATGCCAAGTGGAACCCAACAAGGAGAGGGGCAAGATGACCATGCAGGGATATGTCTATGAAAGGAGATTGGGTACAGTGTCTCTGTAAATTAATAGGTGGCACGGTGGCTCAGTGGTTAGCCCTGGCCTCACAGTGCCAGGGACCCAGGTTTGTTTCCAGCCTCGGGTGACTATCTGTGTGGAGTTTGCACATTCCCCCCGTGTCTGCGTGGGTTTCCTCCGGGTGCTCCAGTTTCCTCCCACAATCTAAAGATGTGCAGGTCAGGTGAATTAGTTGTGCTAAATTGCCCATAGTGTTAGGTGCTTTGACAGAGGTAAATACAGGGTAGGGGAATGTGTCTGGGTGGGTTACTCTTTCGAGGGACAGTGTGGATTTGTTGGGCCGAAGGGCTTGTTTCTATACTGTAGGGAATCTAATCTAATCTAAATTAATAGGGTGCCTCTGTAACTGGGCCAGGGTTAGACGTGGAAGAATGTTAAAAGGTTTAGTGACAAAATTAATTCATATTTATATAGAACCTTTCATGTAATAAAATATCCCATGATATTTTACAGTGGCTTGTTAAATGAAGATTTGACATCTCACCAGGCAGTATTAATGCAGATGGCCAAAGGAGTAGGTGTTAAGGGATGTCATAATGGAGGAAAGAAAGATAGTGAGGTAAAGATGTTGAGGGAGAAGATTCCTGAGCTTCGGGTCCAGACTGAAGGCACAGCCATTCATATTAAAATTGGAGAAGATGAATAGATCAAAATTAACTAAGCACTTTATCTTGTCATGGGGCTGAGAGGGATGAGTGAGGAAAGGTCATAGAACAATTAGAAAATAGTAACAATTTTAAATTCAAGGCCACTTGATATCATTTAACATTTGTGAAGAAGTCTAATAATTGATTTACCATGGTAATTTGTTCATGTGCATTCATCAGCATATTCCCTCTTAACAACCAGATACAAACAATGGAACCAATAAAGGTTCTCTACTGAGGCAGTTACCTGAAAGATGTCAATGGCAAGTTCATAACCAGTCAGGTAATGGAGAGAGATCTGCCTGGTCAAAAGCAGTATTAATGCTATTGTTATTTGTGGTGATTGAGAGGCCATTTGAGTAGTTGATTTAGAGGTTAAATGTGATGTCTCCTCACTTATCGCATTATGATCAAAGCAAAAATGCTGTGACCCTGCCATGTGATAGTTTGGCTGTGCTCTGGTTTGAGAAATGGGAGGTACTTCTGTCAAGGTGAATGTTTCCTCTCTTCTGCATTGTAACAATCCAAATTAGGAATTGTATCAGAAAAAACAGCCCAGAAACTGGCCATCGAGCCCATGTCCATGTTGATCTCAAGTTAACAGGAAGTAACCTATCTGAAAGCAGCAAAAAATACACAAACTGTGACTTTTTTCAATTCTTGGTTTATGGACTTGCTGTCTGGGTCAACAATTATTACCTGTCCATAATTAATTTGAGAATGGGGTGGTGAGCTGCCTCCTTGAAATCCTGTAGTCCGTGTGCTGTAGTGTCCAGTCCATAGTAACCCACAATGTCACTAGGGAGCGAGTTCCAGGATTTTGGCCCAGTGCCAGTGAAGGAACGGCGATATACTTCCAAGTCAAGATAGTGAGTGGCTTGGAAGGAAAATTGCAAGTGGTGGTATTCCCATGTATCTGCTGCCCCTTCTCCTTCGAGATGGGTTCAGGAAGGGCTGCCGAAGAAACCTTGGTCAATTTCTGCAGTAGACATAGTAGATGGTGTACACTGCTGCTACTGAGCATCAGTGGTAGAGCAAGTGGATGTTTATGGATGTGATGCCAATCAAGTGGCTGCTTTGGTGTCAACTTTGAGAGTGTTGTTGAAGCTACACCCGTCCTGACAAGAGCGGAATATTCCATCAATTCCTGACTTGTCAATGGCTTTGAGGAGTCAGAAGGTCTGTTACTTGTCATGGTGTTCCGAGCCTCTGATTTCTCCTTGTAGCCGCAGTATTTACATGACGAGTCCAGTCCATTTCTGGCTAAAGGTAACTCCAGGATGTTAACACTCCAGGATTAATGCCATTTTTCAATGAACGCTGGTTTAATTATCTCTCGTTGGAGATGGCCACTGCCTGGCATTTGCATGATGTGAATATTACTTTTAAGTTGTCGGCCCAAGCCTGGATCTTGTTCAGGTCCTACTGCATTTGGACCCCGGTATCCAAGAGGTGCCATTGGTACTGAACATTGTACAATCATCAGCAAGAATACCCATTTCCCACATATGAATGGAAGGTCATTGATAAATCATCTGAAGATGGTTGGTGCTAAGACATTACCCTGAGGAACTCCTGTAGAGGTATCCTGGAGCTGAGATGACTGACTCCCAGGTATGACCCCAACCAGCAGAGTATTTGCCCTGATACCCATTGACTCCAGTTTTGTTGGGCTCCTTGATGCCACACTTGGTCAAATGCAGCTTTCATGTCCAAGACAGTCACTCACTGCTTACAGCCAGAGTTCAGCTCTTTTGTCCATATTTAAGCCAAGGTTGTAATGAGGACAGGAGCTGAGTGGCCCTGACAAAGCCTAAACTGAGTGTCAGGGAACAGATTGTTGTGAAGTAAGTGCTGCTTGATAGCTAGTCTTAACCCTTTACTGATGATTGAGAGTTGACTGATGAAATGGTAATTTGTGCTGCTTTTTGTACACATGTCACATCTAAACAATTTTCCATGTTAATGGTTATTTGCCAGTGTGAGAGCTGCAATGCTCCAGATTCGCCTGAGGGTGCAGTAAGTGCATTATTTGATGCTCTGGATTATGGATCCAGTGACCGTACCATTACAATGCACCATCATCTCCCTAGGCCTTTGTTTACCTGAGAATCATTCTTGTAGCTCACTGATCTTTTCGTTCCAAATGCAAAAATTGTGGGGTTGGCAGGGTTGGGGAGCACATGAGACATTATAACTTCTAATTATAGGATGGAAGTGCCTGGATTAACATTGGA
Source organism: Chiloscyllium plagiosum (assembly GCF_004010195.1). NCBI lineage: Eukaryota > Metazoa > Chordata > Chondrichthyes > Orectolobiformes > Hemiscylliidae > Chiloscyllium > Chiloscyllium plagiosum. Next base: position 62,732,507 of record NC_057719.1, read on the forward strand.
ATTGGCTTCATTTTCTGTTTTCTAAGGAATGGCATCTCTGAAGTGTTTCACAGGAGGCTGTGTGGGTGTGCATCTATCTGTCTGTGGGTGTGAGTCTGTGTTTAGTTCAGAAGGATCTGCCTACTTTGCTGAAACTGCAACAAAAGTTGACACACACGACAGTTGAGCTGAAGCCTGTTTGTAGATATTTGCCACTTTATGCTATTAGCTACACTAATAGTTCAGAGATTTGTCCAGGGAGCCAGACGGAACAGGTCAGTACCCAGTTCACTGACAGCGCAGATGTCAGCGCAGATTCAACAGATGTCTGTTGAAATGTCAAAATCGACTGTGGTGAAGGTTTGTGAGTGTAATGGTCCAGTGGCCCAAATATTCTAATTGGGGCAGAAACCCAATTTCCAAAGTCTGATCAGATTAAAAAATATCAATTTAACCTTTAGCTGACTTCTGCACTTGAGTTTTCTGAATAAGAAGAGGTCTCCTGTTACAAGCTAGCTCTGGAACCCATAAATCCAGCAGCAGAGAAGATCGTTGTAGAAGTTGCACCTTGGTGTTTCCACTGGGCAGGGTGGTTGTGATCTGTGGTTTGTTTTCCCAGCGGCGCTGCCAGCCACTTTGCCAGCTTCAGTGAATGGAAGGTAAGCTGGGTAGGGGAACAGGTGAGTAAAGCGATCCCAGGAATGGTTGGGCATCCGGTCTCTAAGGAATGCCACAGATCCAGTAGGTGGGAGAGCAGTGTCAGAGCTTGTGTTCACATCAGGGAGAGGTGGGAATGGTCAAATCCACATGGTACAGACCATGGGGAATGAGGGGTGTTGAACGGAGTGTTGACTAGGGTCAGGGATTGGGGGGGACGTGAAATGGTTACTAGATCCGGGCTGTGGAGTGTCAGTTTAGGTCAGGGTGTCGATGAGTCTGGTGGGGACAGGGACCACATTATCAGGTCTGGCCAGGGTACACCTGGGAGTCTGAGGTGTTGGGTGGGTGAGGACCTGGGATGTCAGACAGGCAAGGGGCGAGGGGGCGGGGGCAAGAGTATCGGGTCTCGAGGGATGTGGCAATGTCAGGCTAGCGGGAAGTATCGGTGTGGGGCTGGCAGGGTTGTGCATGCAGGTGATGGCCAACAGTGGTTGGGGGAGGTGTACATGGAAACAGGAGGCGGCCATTCAGCCCTGGGAGCCTCATCCCACTATTCAATATGATGATGGCTAACCATCCAGCTTAGTACCATGTTCCTGCTTTCTTCCCATACCCTGTGATCTGTTTAACACTAAGAAATATACCCAACTCCTCCTTAATCGAGATAGTGTTGAGTGGGTTGACCCATTGAATTAAAGGGCAACTTATCAATATGCTTGCACCTTTAATTTGAGTAACTCTCCAAGCTGTCCACAGGCCAAGTATCAGAACTGGAATATAGTTCTCAGGGCCTACCGTATTGTCTGGGATATTCTGTTTCCAAGTGTTCCCTGGCTTCACCTGGTGATCATACACCACAAGTTTATATTTCTCAGAACATGGAGCTCTCAGTGTGCTGGCATATAATGTTTGAAATCCACATTTTGAAGCCAAGCTTTTGGAGGGTATTGTTTCCTTTCAGACTAATAAAATTTGATTAGAAGAATGATACTGTTACAAGCAAGAGTGCCTTGCTATGAGATTAGTTATCATTAAATGGATCAGAGCACACTTAGAATTTGAAGCGGATAAGCTTTAATGACTGCTCAAACCACAGTACTTGATTTCAGGATTAAAGGGACCATTTTGATTTAATGAAAGGCATTCAGTGTTCAACTCATGAATGTGACTAATGAGAGAACTCTGATTTCCCATTCTATCGGTTATATATTCATGGTTTATTTAAATGATACATGGACACTCCCATTTCTTACATCAAATGAAAGCGGATTTTTTAAAAGACTTCTTTATAGAACAGAGATGGACCTGGTACTTTAATGAAAGGAATTGCGCAATATCGATGTGATGTGATTGCCAGTTTCCAATGGTACGCTGTATCCATTATTGCTATGATCCCTTTTTTTAAAAAAAAATGTTGCTCTGTTTGAAACTCCAGATACTGTTTCCAGCAATACTGATTGTCCCTCCTTATTAGGCTGTACATGTTCTCTTTTAGTCTTAGGCATTAGTTGTGTCAGGTTGTGGGACCAAGAGAAAGAATGAAGTCTATCTTGGTGAATTTTGACCTGTTATGTAGCCTGTGGACAGACCTGAATTGATAACGGTAAATAGGATTTGACATCTATCCATATGAAGCAGGTTTAATTGTTAGAAAGTATTGAATCAAAACTTACAGTCTCAGCTTACACTGTAGAGATGTTGGCCTCAGGGCAGAGGAAAAAGTCAACAGAGGACAAAAGTCAGCTGGAAGGTAGTGCAGTGAATCCTTTGGTAAAGATTGAGTCTTTTGAAAATATCCACTTTCTCTTAGCCTACAATTTCATACAATCAATATTTAAATCTCATTAACAAGGCTTCAATGAAATTGTATGCCTCATTTTCTTTTATTATCCTAGTTTCTGGGCTTTCTACAGGATAGTTAATGAATAATAAATTATTTCCAGTAGATAATATGATATAAAATTCCATTCATGTACTTCTTTGTGAGGATTCACTTGGTGCTGAGTGATTTTGAACTTATATAACCAGATCTTCAAAATATCAAAAAGACAACACCTTGCATTTATATAACATCTTTAAGTAGGTCACTAGACACTTTGTAGAAGTTTGAGAGGACTCAATGCCGAAGTGTTCAGTAAGAAATCTGAAGCATAACCATACGGTGATCCCTGTCTGAATGGTTTGTCCATGTGGATTGATCTGTTAAACAACAATCTGAAGAATATCCACCAGTTGGTAGGACTGTTGGCTCTGAAACAGAGCAGGATGTTGTGAGATAGGTCTGTCCTAAAGCAGAAGGGCATCAAACACTTCTGGTACCATGTGACAAGTAAAGCAGTCATGCCGAAAGCGAATGGAGACACCAAAGCTCTTCTGACACTACTGAGTGTAAAATAAACAAATCAGCCTTCAAGCTGTAATCACAAATTATGCATATACGAAAATATCAGCACAGAATCTCAAACAGCAAGAGGCGAATGTTACATGTCAGAGCTCCACACTTCTAGCCCTGTGTTAACATTGCCACTATTGCACCCACTGCCTCGATGAGAAAGCAATCATTCCGATACACCCAAACCGCCATCTTATTGACAGAAAGTTCCATATTCCAAAGAACTCTATTCAGCCCAATGCCATTTTATCATCTCTTTCATTCTCTCCTTTTCTTACTATCTCTTCAGGAAAATTTTGGAAAAAAATATTTCTCTGCAAAGATTGGGTTTCTGAAAGAAAATAAGAAAAAAGCTTTGGTCAACAGGTTATTGTTGAAGGCATACAGAATGTTCTGGGGTCTGTTGCTGTAATGTGGTCATCAGTAATCTCACATGGTGGCCCTGAAGCCTTGCTCAGGAAATACAGGTCTTTCTGTTCTTTCAATCACTCTCTTTCAAAAGAGATCATAGACTTGGCTGTGAACTGATGTGGAGAATTTCCTTTTCAAAAATGGGAGAGATCAGCTGGGTAGCTTGTGCTTGGTAGGCTTTTCCCCAACCAATCTTATTCTTAACTGGCTTCTCTCAAATGGTGCCAGATAAAGTAAACAATTCTTCAATCTCGTAATTGTTCAAAACAGTCCCAAGACTGGTCCACAGCAAATCAAAGGGTTATCATCCGTGATGTGGCTTACAAGAAATCTTGTTTAAAAAGAAATCCAGTGTCCACAGTGAAATTTAAATTACCTCTTTTAAAGAAACCCCACTATTTTTACAAAACTTAAAATAACTTAGTTTTCCCCAGTCCTTCAAAATGTAAGCCCTCCAGACAATAGTAAATATAAAGCATTTTCGCAGCACTCTGAATAAAACAGCTATCTCTACGGCCTTTTCCTTTCTTGCAGAATAGCCAAGATTATGAAATCACCACAGAAGAATCATGGGAGAAATTCAAGGGAGCAGACCATTGAAGCAGTGGGAGCATATTTAAAGCAAGGATTTACATTGCATGAGAAAAACTCAATTTATTTGTTTGCAAGGGTCTGTGATATTGGCGCTGATAATGAAATGAATTTCCAGTCATGAACAGCACTTCAAAATGATTTTCAATTGTAACCAAGACAATTGATAAATTAAATTGACTGTGGAATATGGTGCCATGAAAACATTTAGTCAAGTTTAAATACAAGCAAAGTCAGCACTTACTGTAAATTTGATTTGAAAGAGAATTTTGTGGAAATGCTCAAAAAGGAAGATGTTATAGGTGGTGAGGGGAGCAGAACTGATATTTCAGCTGGATAATCGTTCATCACAGTTAGAAGAAATTAGAGATTTGCTAGCTTTTTTTTAAAGCAAGTGTAGAGACAGGAAATATGGGAGAGAGGAAAGAAGGAAAAGGTACGTTTTTTGATAGGATGGATAGTGTAGTGATTCACTTGCAAAGGTGATCATGCTTCAAGATGAAATGGGTGATAATGAGTCAAAAAACAAATTCAAAACTCTCTGAACTACCTTCTGGCTAGAGTGTACCATATGACTGGTGAAGGCTAATTATATCTACCTCAGGACATCTCTAAGAGTTCCATAAAGTAATGTCTTGCGGCACCTAACATCAGCTGCTTCATCAGTGACTTAGCCTCCACTATGGGATCAAAAGTGAAAATGTTTCCTGATGAATGCTTTCTGAGGCAATGAGTTCCACAGATTCACCACTCTCTAGCTAAAGAAATTCCTCCTCATCTCAGTTCTAAATTGTCACTCCTTCACTCTGAGGCTGTGCCCTGAGGGTCTAGTCTCTCCTGCTAGAGGAAACATCCACTCCATGTCCATTCTCTCGAGGCCTCACACTGTTCTGTAAGTTTCAATGAGATCCCCCTCATCCTTCTAAACTCCATTGAATACAGACCCAGAGTCCTCATCTGCTCCTCAAACGACAAGCATTTCAGTCGGGATCATTCTTATAAACTTTCTCTAGACTCGCCCCAATGCCAGCACATCCTTCCTTCGATAGGGACGCAAAACTACTGACAGTGTTCCAAATGTGGTCGAACCCGAGCCTTATACAGCCTCAGCAGCACATCTTACATTCTGGCCCTCTGAAAATGAATACTATCATTGCAATAGCCTTCCCATCTGCCAACTGAACCTGCATGCTAACCTTCAGAGAATCCTGAACTAGGACTCCTCAGTCTCTTTGTACTTCAGATTTCTGAAGCTTTTTCCCCCTTTACGAAATAGTCTTCACCTTGATTCTTCCAACCAAAGAGAATAATCTCTCACTTTCCCATGTTGTGTTCTTCTTTGTGTACTCTCCTGACCTGTCCAAGTCCTTCTTCAGTCTTCCTGCTTCCTCAACATTCCCTGCCCCTGCATCCATTCTCTGTGTCACCTGTAAACTTAGCAAAAATGCCCCTCAGTTCCTTCGTCAATATTGTTAATATAAAATGTGAGAGTAGTAGTGATCCCAACACTGACCACTATGGAATTCCAGTAATCACTGGCTGCCATCCTGAAAAAGACACTTTGGTCCATACTCTGCCAGTCCGCCAATCCTGTATCCATGGCAGTATGTTGTTCCAAACGTCACGGACTCTTATTTAGCAGCCTGCTGTGCAGCATCTTGTCTACACGGTGGCAAGGCCATCTACAAAACTACATCAACTTACCAAACTCCCTTCAACAACACCTTCCAAATCTGACCTCTGCAGCCAGGATTGACCAAGGACGGCAGGGGCATGACGACGCCACCATCTGCACATTTCGTTCAAAGTCCTGACTTGGAACTGTATCACCATTGCTTCCCTATCACTGGATTAAACACTCAACATTTGTAACAATACTGTGGGGATGTGTGTTTATTTGACTAAGTGGACTATGACAATACAAGGTGGTGTCTTGGCATGACCTTCCTGAGGGCATGGAATGATGGCCAATCATTGTTAACCTTGCCAGTGATGGCACATCCCACGAACATTTTGAGAAAATACTCTCTGTGAATTGGAATTCTTTCTTTGATTCACGTGTCTTTCAATGAACATGATTTGCAAATGAAAAATATTGAGTAAAATCTGTTCGAGACAGCATTGATGTTGTAAAATGCAAGAGCACTGCCTCTTTTATTTGGTACCAGACTGCAAATAAATGTACCTTTCAACAGAAAAAGTCAGTCTGTTGGCAGACAGCGCATCAAAAACATAAGTACTCACTATTAGTTAGTTCGCAATTATGTTTGAACACCTCTATGTAATCAGACACTTGAGTGGTTTAGAAATCTACTGGGTTTGCAGATTCCAAAGATTAATGGAAATACATGACCTAATCCTGACAAAATTTTTAGCTTGTGGATCAAGACTGATACTTCAGAGCTCTTGTTACATATTAATCTGATAGCATTAGTTGTTGAGAAAGGATCAAAACTGAACAGGTTTATGACTTAGAACATTCACAGATGACCTGTGACCACAGAATTAATGGTAAAAGCTGGAAAAATCACATAAAAATGGGTAAAAATGCATTCATTCTTATATGGTTAGCCTATTGTTCAATTTCTGTCTGTCTTTTGTTTCATTTTTGTCCTAATCAACAGTTATGTGATTTGTCATTTGATGTTCAAGATGACTCTTCCGTCTGTTGTCATGTTAATGACGGGCGATATTTATGGGAGGAAGCAGGAGTGCTGTTGGATAATTTGTGTGGGCGTTACTGAAGGTCTGTGAGCACTGTGGGAATGCCCGATTGAACACTAGAGCTTTGTTATCGGTTCACTTTTGAATCTATCCCCTGCCAGCAGCTTGCCAGAGTCCTCATGCTCAATTGAACTTTGGTGTTTGTGCCGTGATCCTCACCTTTCCCTAAGTTGCTGAATTTGAGTTGTTGAGATACCCAAGAATGGCGTTAGCCTGTGGAATTGGATAAATAGAAGAGGTGTCCAGCAATGTCTTGATTTTTCACCTCAACGTTAAGTTGATGAGGTATCAAGAAGTATTGTTGGAAGCACACTTAAACATGTGTCGGAAACAACTAGAGTATAATAAAAAGCCTGCCGATGTTGGAAGTCTGAAATAAACACGTAATGCTGGAGAAACTCAGCAGGTCGAACAACATCCATGGAGAGAGAAACAGAGTTAATGTTTTGAGTCCAGTATGACTCTTCAGAAGGTTGTAACTTTATTGCTGGAACAGCTCAGCAGGTCAGGACCTGCTGTGCTGTTCCAGCAATAAAATTTCAACTTTGATCTCCAGCATCTGCAGACCTCACTTTCTCCTCTAAGCAAGTGGTAAGCAAACTGAGTTGTGATATTTTAGTTAAAATTTGAAGCTTGACATATAAACAAGAGAGGCCCTTATTCAAGTATATGCAGTGTTCCATGTGTTATTTTGTAAATGTATGCTGCAGCATGACAGCAGCAGGGAAGCCCAGAGCTGAAGTGCGTTGGATGAGCTTGTCATTTTGTGGCAAAGCATCACAAAACCACAGGCAAGCCGCACATGGCAGTGCATTAAATAAGGTTTATATTTGTTTCAATTATTTGCCACCTATTTTCTGGTAAATAGTTTTTGCACTTACACTTCAAATGACAAGTTCTTTTTATGTCCTTGGTCGAACTTCAGTGGAAGTAGAGGCAGTTATTTCATGAGGTCATGAAAAATATTTCAAAGGTTTGCTTACTCTCGGGAAGATTGTGTTTTTGTCTCTTAGGGACACTTAGTGTTATCCTTTCACAATCCAGGTATGCGAGAGTTAGATTTCCACACTCAGCTGTTTTTTAAATAACACATTTTGTATCTGGCTATTTGAAGCTTCCAAGTTGCAAACTTATACTTTGCTATCGAATTGTCAGAATACACTTTATGTTGGCTACAACAGAGACAATGAAGCTGAATTAGTTGTATCTTTTTGCCTCCAAACTAATTAGATTTTCACTTTATCTAAAGGCAAAGTACTCACAATGCTGGAAAGAAGAGCATGCCAGAAAATGTTGCAATTAGCAGACCAGGCAACATCTGCGGAGAGAGGTATAGCATTAACCTTTTTCAGATATTGAATCTGAACTGGGAAAATGTAAACATGTCATGGGATTTAAGCCAGTGCCAGGGAGAGCAGGAGATAAAGAACTAAAGGGAAGGTCAATGATCGTGTGGAAAAGAGGAAAGATTAAATGACAAAAGAGTTGGGGGTGCAAGGTGCCAGGTGTTGCTGGGAGAAGAAGAGACGCAGAAGACGTATCTGTAGAAAGTGTAAGTGGCAGAGTAAGCTGCTAAAGAACAACAACAAAAGTAAAACCAAAATGTACAAAGGAGACGGCAGCCATCTATAGAGACTCTGCAGCAAAACACTTGAACTCCATTTTGAATTGGAGGGTTGTAAGTTGCCCAGTTGGTAGATGAAGTGCTCTACCTCCTCTGTCTGATGACTGTGAGAGTCCAACACAAAATGGGTTTGAGCAGCCCCGCTAACTAGTGGGTATGAACCTAAATTAAAAAAACGTATGTCTAATTCACTACAAAGTTGCAACCTCACTCAAAGGGCTGAATCTTTCTTCCTTTGGCTAACTCAGTTCTGTGATGTTTCATGGAACTTTTCACGTGACTTAGCAAATTAACTTGCCTTACCTGAGCAAACTCATCTCATTAATGCATATTAATGAGGTGAGATCTGTTGTTAATAAGGTTATTGACAAACAATAACCTCCTTAATAGGCAACTTACCAATGTCTAATGAGAATTTCTCTTTGATGACAGGAACTTCATTTAAAGATGCATTGACTCATTTGCAAAGTTTGGGTAGGCCTTGCTGAACCTCTCATGCTTTAGCCCATGTCATTCAGTCTCCTATAAGGTTTTACTCAGTGTAACGATAAGAGAGTTAGTATGGAAAAACGAAAAAGCTGCTGTAGGAAATGTTCTTCCAAGGTTAGTGTTAAGACCTTGGTGTGGAGCAGATGGTGTGTATTTCTGCATTTGGATGTGGTTACATCTGACCTGTGATTGCTCACTGCTTATACTAAATGCCTTGAGTGAGAGAGTTCTCCAGTGCTGACCATCCTCAACTTCATGAACACATCTAAAAACACGATCGCCACGTATGCATATTGAACCAAAGCTTTTAAACGACCTGTGTTCTTGCACATTTTCACTTTGTTGCAAAACAATAAACTGAACAGTTGAACAGGATGAATCTTGCTGATAAGTCAGATATATCACTGCAGCTTTTATCTGGCACTCATGAGAAATGCAAGGAAATTGTGCTGTTTGGATGGCAAGTAAATTCTTGGAAGCTTAGGGAGCCTCTAATTTCCTGCTGCTTTTAATGATGGTGCCTTGGCCAATGATTTGCCAACCACTCAGCACCCTTCCCTCCTATTCTATAAATTGTTGTGATTGTCCACAATTTGGCATTCTTGCATTTATCCTGATGAGTGCAATATGAAAAGTCTCAGCAAAGTTTTGCTCTTTCCCATGATTTTTGAGTTGAACAGAAACAGATGCGGGACTGTTTTATTGAGTGAAAAGATATGTGACACCAGTGATTGATGCAAAATATAATCTAACTTAAATCTAAGTTATTTTGCAGCATTTTGTGACATATTGCAGCATAATATTTCATCTTCACATGACAAAATTAAAACTGAATATTAACAGTGGTGACAGTGACCTTTTTAATGTATTACTCGAATTAAAAATTACACAACACCAGGTTCTCGTCCAACAGGTTTGTTTGCAAGCACTAGCTTTGGGAGTGCTGCTCCTTCATCAGGTAGCTGTGGAAGCGAGAGCTTCCAAATAAACGTCTTGGCCTATAACCTGGTGCTGCATGATTTTTAACTTTGTCCACCCCAGTCCAACACCAGCACCTCCACATCATTACAATAATTCGATCATTTTTGTTCCATGTTTGGTTTACCCGAAAGCCATCACTCTTTCTCCAAACTGATCAACTCCAGAATTGTTGTACCCACTATGCTGAAGCCCACATTGAATACAGTGGATTACAGAGTTACCCCTGACTGTCTAGGTCATTGCCCTCTGCCCCTAAGTCCACAGTGTAAGAAACAGAATAGCATGTGTACAATTTCTGAAAGCACAAGTGATGGTCTTCTCATTGCAGCCTTTGATGCAGTGGTGTTCAATCAGTCTGGGGTTTTGTTAGGCCAATTTAACCTCTTTAATATCATTTAAAGCCTGTTTTTTAAGATATTCAATTGCTTTCCTTATTGTTTATCAGAGTAGATCAAATTCTTGCAAGAAGCTATACAATCCAATGTCGAAGCATCATTGATAACAAACAACTGAAATTCATTGACATGTCTTGCATCCTGATCAGATAGCTCTAAGATTGCTGTTTCTTCGGTCCATGCACAGTAATTGTTTTACCCTGTTCTGAAAGAAAGTTGGTATGTACACCTACTTGCTATGCAACTGACGTTTAGGAAAATAATCTGCCAAGATTCCAGCCTGGTAATGATGCATCTCATGTGTTGAAGCTTATTTCAGTACTTTAATACAGAGGCACTACTGATTTGATTGGCCTAATCTTTTTCCATTCAGAATTCCTGAAGGCCCTGTTGACCAGGGGCCTGCTGCTGCTGGAAGAGTGCGTGAATTAGAAGAACAACTGATTAAGGCCAAAGAGCAGATAGAAATCTATAAGAAGCAACCAGGCAATGGTAAGTGATTACCTTTTTCATCTGGACCTGAAAAGCATAAAAATCAAGATCATTGACAGAAAACCTTTGTTATACTCCTGATAGTCAGTTGGCGAGGGCAGAATCTAAAATTAGTCTTTACTTGGGTTAGATTTGTTCGCCAAGTTAAACAGTGCAAGTTCATATCTCCTAATTCCAATCAGCTCTTGTGTCACTGACTGTGGCTTTGGTTATTTGAACCCACATGATCAGTGCATTCCGCCCATATTTGCTGAACTTCAATGGATACAATTAATAACCTTTACCTGATTTAGAAATGTCTTGGTGGGTTTCCCTTTCACAGTCCACGAAGTGATCATTATTAACTGCTATATTTTTGTTCTGGCTTCTAAAGTAAACTGTTGTTAAATGATCAACTCTGTTCACTTGTGTTGTTCAATAATGGGAGACAAGATAATAATCAGGTAACAAAACAACAAACCAAAAGCAATCAGCCAGAAATACCTTTGACAAAGTAGGAGTTGAGGAGCTTTGTCCCTTAAACATCCTGAGTTAGGGTCTAGCTGTTAGGTTGGTATTGAACCCTGTGACTCCCGAACAAGATCCTGTCTCTATCACAGTATGAAGAGAGTAGCCTACCATATGCAATAGAGGCATAGATGGATAGTACTTCCAATCATGATATGTGACAACAACTGGAGGTGAAGTTGGTGTTTGGATCTGTCTAGATTTGGTGCCATCTGTTTTGTAGATTATTATTCATTGTGACATTTTCTTGCTCAGTGTGCTACTATCTGTTGCACCACTGTGGCTAACTTAAGCAGAGAATTCAGTCTGTGAAGGAGGGGGTCCTGTGCTTTGCTCCCAGACTGTAGTATGAAGCCACGCCACCATGCTGAGCCACTCCCATCTACATTTCTGAAGTTTGTTTCTATTACCCTCCTCGCCTTACACTTTCCAATTCATCTTTAACCATGTGAAATGAGAGGTCAGGCTACTTAACTTCCCTACCTGCTCTCAAAGTCACTGTGCTACTAGATGCCAGGAACTATAGAACAGATGTCAGCCTTTGGCTCTCTTCTGTGCTGATTGACCAAGACCTTGATTCAGTTTTCCCAATGGGGAAAAATATTTGAAGAAGCAGACAGCTCTTCACTCCAAGCTGGCAGCTACGTTTTCAGCTACTTAAAGTCAAAGATCAAATACGCCATGATATGTGAAACCCCTTCCCTAACCAATGCAATACTAAAATATGATGTGACAGTCTATTGCTCAGTTATTCTGTGGCTCATGCTGAATGTCATGGGATTCAGTTCTTTCCCTCATAGCAAGCTTTGCTTGACTGAAGTCAACAATGTGCGAATCAGTGGATGAAGTCCCATGATATGTGCCATTTTGCATTTTGAACAGGAAGTGTCTGCTTCAGGAAAATTTCCACCAGTTCGGTTGAGCTGGTGGTGATACATGAGCAATGGCACTGATCTTGGCACCAGTTAGTAATTGGGTGTAGTTGAGTACGATCTTTCTATTGACATAGTTTGTCTTGCTGTACCTCTCTTCAGCCCAATTCTTTGAGGTAATCTGAATATTTTTGGAATGACTTATACAGAAACTGTGCAAGAGCTGATCCTGTATGAACTCTGAAAATGATGACACATTTCCTATCTTTGAACAATGCCAGGGAACTAATATGTGAGATGCTACATATTGGAAAGCAAGTAGGGCAGAGCTTGTATATTTAATGGGGGAGTCCTGGGGAGTGTTGCCACCACAAAAACACCTTGAAGTGCAGGTTTATAGTTCCTTGAAAGTGGAGTCATAGGTAGATAGGATAATAAGAAGACATTTGCCTTTATCGGGCAGTGCATTGTGTAAAAAGTTGGGGCATCATGTTGTGGCTATACAGCACATTAGTCAGGCCACTTTTGGAATACTGTGTTCAATTCTGGTCTCCCTACTACCAGAAAGATGATGTTAAACTTGAAAGAGTGCAGAAAAAACATTTACAAGCATGTTGCCAGGACTGGAGGGTTTGAACTAAAGGGAGAGACTGGGACCGTTTTCCCTGAAGCATTAGAGGCTGAGGGGTGACCATATAGATTTTTGTAAGATTGTGACGGGCATGGATAAAGTGAATTGCCGAAGTATTTTCGCAGAGTAGGAAAGTCCAAAACTAGAGGGCATAGATTGAAGATTCAATAGGACCTATGAGGCAACCTTTTTATGCAGGGGGTGGCGCATGTATGGAAAGAGCTGCCAGAGGAAGTGGTGGAGGCTGGTATAATTACAACATTTAAAAGGCATCTGGATGGTTATGTGAATAAGGAAGGGTTTAGAGGGAATTGGGCCAAATGCTGGCAAATGGGACTAGATTAATTTAGGATATTTGGTTAGCATGGATGAGTTAGACCAAAAGGTTGGTTTCTGTGCTGTACATCTCTATACGGTTCCTTAGACTATCTATTTTATTGTATTTATTATATACCTGTCATGATATTTGCACTTTGTACCTTTTAAAAATGCAACCAGGGAGCTGGATTAGATTTTCAGCTTGTTTCGTAATTAAATGATGCTTCTTTTAAACTTGAGCAGAATAAGACACGTGCATTGGGAGAGCAGGTACTGTCTATGAAGTGATGTGATTCTAAGCCCTCACGCGGCGCTTTTATTCTTGTGCAACCCACATGGTGCAGCAGGTCCTGGGAGAGAGCATGAGGAGCTGAGACGCAAGATTGAGAATGGAGTGAAGGAGCTGTGGTTCTTTGTACAGAGTGAAGTCAAGAAAGTGAAGCACCTGCAGGGTGAAGAAGCACAGAAACATGCAGATGCTTTGCTTGAGAACCTCGGCCACCAGCAGAGGTAATGTCTACTCACCACTCAACACACACAGCAATGTTGACAGCTTCTGTTTTGTTTTCATGACAGATGTTCAAAAGCCAATGAAAGTGCCTCTCAGTTCATATAACAACACTCCAGCATTATTCTGAATGCATTGCTTCCTTGCGATTTTGTTGTGTTTTGTGCAGCTTCCAGCTTGCATAACCTGCAAAGCAAACTTAGAAAGCGATGAGGTGTCTTTGCGGTCTGCAGTTTAAGGAAAGCATCCATTGTATATTATTTTTAAATGATGAAGCACATTTAAGACGCCTGAATCATCATGGCAATAGGTTTTTGGTCCCAAGTGAAAATTAAAATCTCCTGTTAAGCAAACAGCACTCTTTCTTGCTGAGTCACCAGCCTCAGAATGGGTAATTAATGCTTCAAGTGAATTTTAGGCACCAATCCAGTCCCAGTCCTGTATCCCTTTCAAACTTTACTGTTTTAGTTTCTGATGGCCTTTGGAAGACCTCGGTTAGATTACTGTTTAATAGTTCACTCAAGCAGTCTCTTGAACCTACATTTAAATGTGGGTCAGATTGACTTTTTCAGTGCAGTGATGGTGAATGACATAATTTTGAAACATTGGAGATCTTGTCTTGGTTGCATGGTGAAGTAAACAGGTTACTGTTATTGAGTATGTTTGCTTTCCCACCAGGATCGTAATTACATCTTACATTGTATTGTCAGGTTTGTTTTGCTGAGGCCTGAATGTTCATTATATGGGTTTGCAATCAGAAAATGGAATTACATTCTACCAAGCACAACCGTTTCAAGCATCAAATCAGCTAGCTACACTGTAGGGCTCCTTTGCATGTTAACCTGATAATGTAAGTGATTCTGATAATGTATGGTGCCACTATTTAAGAAGAGTGGTAAGGACAAGCCAGGGAACCATAGACCAGTGAGCCTGATGTCGGTGGTGGGCAAGTTGTTGGAGGGGATCCTGAGGGACAGGATATATGTGTATTTGGAAAGGCAAGGACTGATTGGGAAATTATGTCTCACGAACTTGATTTCAGTTTTTTGAAGAAATAACAAAGAGGATTGATCAGCGCAGAGCGGTAGACATTATCTATATGGACTTCAGTAAGGCTTTTGACAAGGTTCCCCATGGGAAACTGGTTAGTGAGGTTTGACCTCATGAATACAGGGAGAACTAGCCATTTGGATACAAAATTGGCTCAAAGGTAGAAGACAGAGGGTGGTGGTGGAAGGTTGTTTTTCAGACTGGAGGCCTGTGACCAGTGCAGTGCCACAAGGGTCAATGCTGGGTCCTCTACTTTTTGTCATTTACATAAATGATTTGGATATGAGCATATGAGGTACAGCTAGTAAGTTTGCAGATGACCCCAAAATTGGAGGTGTAGTGGAGAGCGAAGAGGGTTACCTCAGATTACAACAGGATCTGGACCAGATGGGCGAATGGGCTGAGAAGTGGCAGATGGAGTTTAATTTAGATAAATGCGAGGTGCTGCATTTAGGGAAAGCAAATCTTAGCAGGACTTTTACACTTAATGGTAAGGTCCTAGGGAGTGTGGCTGAACAAAGAGACCTTGGAGTGCAGGTTCTGAGGGGTGACCTTATAGAGGTTTACAACATTATGAGGGGCATGGATAGGATAAATAGACAAAGTATTTTCCTTGGGGTCGGTGAGTCCAGAACTAGAGGGCATAGGTTTAGGGTGAGAGGGGAAATATAGAAAAGAGACCTAAGGGGCAACTTTTCATGAAGAGGGTGGGACATGTATGGAATGAGCTGCCAGAGGAAGTGGTGGAGGTTTGTACAATTGCAACATTTGAAAGGTATTTGGATGGGTACATGAATAGGAAGGGTTTGGAGGGATATGGGCTGGGTGCTGGCAGGTGGGACTAGATTGGTTTAGGATATCTGGTCGGCATGGAAGTGGTGGAGGCTGGTACAATTGCAACATTTAAAAGGCATCTGGATGGGTATATGATTAGGAAGGGTTTAGAGAGATAAGGGCCAAGTGCTGGTAAATGGGACTAGATTAGTTTAGGGTATCTGGTCAGCATGGACGAGTTGGACTGAAGGGTTTGCTTCTGTGCTGTACATCTCTGAGAAAATCTTTTCCCTGGGGTGAGGAAGTCCAGAACTAGAGGGCATTGGTTCAGGGTGAGAAGGGAAAGATATAAAAGAGACCTGAGGGGCAAGGTTTTCACAGAGGGTGGTACGTGTATGGAATGAGCTCCTAAAGGAAGTGGTAGAAGCTGGTACAATTGCGCCATTTAAAAGGCATCTAGATGGGTATATGATTAGGAGGGGTTTGGAGAGATATGGGTCAGGTCCTGACAAGTGGGATAGATTAGGTTGGGATATCTGGTTAGTGTGGATGAGTTGGACCGAAGGGTCTGTTTCCATGCTGTACATCTCTATGACTCTCATTTTGAACAGTAACAAAGCAAAGATGAGAAAACAAAGTGTGGCCCATGAAATAATATCTTGTACTCGCTGCCTGAATTCTTAGCTTCACAAATTGGCTGACTTGCTGTCATTGTCCTGCTCGATTCTCCTTGAATTCGATCCTTTGCTATCCAGTCACTGAGTGCAGTTGATGCTAATCAGTCCGACTGTCAGAACATCATCCTGGCATGAGAAGGCTGCATGGCACTCTATGCTTTGCAGAGGTTCAAGTTCTGAAAAGTAGAATAATCTTTGATTTAAAGAAGATCTTTTTTTCTAAGTTGGAAACGAATCTAAAAAATGAATTTTTGTAAAGCAGCTATTATTTTATGTTCCTTTTCCTGACCACTTTTCTTTTCCTTTCCTCACCTGAAGGTACTGACTTTTTGCGAGGGTATGGATCAACAGTACCTTGCTTAAATAATAATCATTCATATGTGAGATTTGACAATGAATGGCAGCAGGCTTCATAGACAAGTACAGTCTTCATCGGAACAACACAGGTATTGCAGAATAGTGATGAGGAACAGGAAACCTTGGCTGTTTTTTTTTATCAGCTAACGCAGATATCTGTCTTGCAAACACCGTCAGGGATAGTGCAATACCTTTGGTGCACAGTAGCATGTAATGTAAAGCAGAAATGAGGCCAAGTCTACAGTCTGCAAACAGCTGTGAGCAGTATTAGCTTATGCTGGTTTTTCCCCACACTGTCGATTCCAGCTGCAGGATCTTTATAAGTCCTACCCGGTTGCTCCATAGCTGATGACTACCTGGACTGCAAAGTGTCAAATAACCCCTGACCTGAAGGATGCTCTAAAGTTTTTGGACAATCCAGCATCTAAAGTTTTACAAATCTGGGTTTAGAATGCATTGAAGTAATCAAGCTGAATACTGTGGAAACCCGTAGAATTATTTATGTCACCACCTTGAATCTAGTTCCCATCAATTCAACTGTAACACCATTCAATCCATCTGCATGTGACTTGCTGTGACACAGCAGTACTGCTTCAAGCTTTCTGTCTCTGACATCTGCATCTGCACTTAAAGTAACACCCTAAGGTATCCAAGGAGATGAGCAATTCTTATTAAGCCATTACTCTACAGCAGGCATGTTTAGTCAAACACAAGGCAGTAATTGAGAAAAGGCAGCTTGGCCAAAGGCTCAGAATATTGAAAGCTGACATTTGATTGTCACCAAGTAGTCCATCTTGAATTGTGTACTTGCTGTGCACAGTCATGCTTTCTGTTTCTTCACTTTGTTCATATCTTATGCCATGTTTCTTTTCAAGCTGTCCCATAGGAGTGCAGATGAAAAGAATAGGGCAATGGGCTTTGGCTGGATACACAGCTTTGTCCAATTTTAATTGTTTTTCTGGAGTGGAGAGAATCAGAAACTGATCATTTCTTTTCCAGTGTCTCATCCGGTTGGATTTAAGTGCCATGTAGCATCAGTTAATCCTGCCTGCTTGTGCCGACGGGCAATGGGATGTGCATGTGCAAAAAGTAGAACATGTAAACATTTTTTTTAAATTATAGGAGGATAGTGTGAGCAACAAAGTTGGGAGTGAGAGGTATAATTCAACAGTTAACCAATTACAGTCCACTCAAAAGGTGAGAGAGTGCAAGTCTATCTGAGACATCGTCACAATTACTTACTTTGTAACATAGATTCTTGATTCCTCATTTTGCTTGATTAACCTCTGGTGATAACATGTTAGTGCTTCCCTGCATCACTATGACTTAAATTTTTTACTCTCCTTTCCTTCCTTGAAGCCACAGGTTTGTGTTCGGTTACAGTTCTAAAGTGGCGAGAACCCCTCTTCTCCATCAAATGGCTGTTTATCATGGGATTGCCAAGGCAGTGGTGGTAGCATCACATCCAAACCTGACTGTGTCCTCACTGAACCTTAGACTGTAACATATCAGAATAGGAGTAGGCCAATGAGTCTGCTCCATCATTCACTAGAATCATAGTTGATCCAACATTCCTCACATTCACTTACCTGCCTTTTCCCTGTCACCCTTAATCCCTTATTTATCAAGAATCTATCTGTCTCAGCCTTACATATACACAAGGACTGCCCCCATATCTCTCAGTGGCAAGCAGTTCCAAAGATTCACACCTCTCTGAGAGAAGGAGTTCCTCCTCATCTCAGTTTTACATTGGTTTCCCTTTGTTCTGAAGTCTTGCCTTCTGGTCCTCGTGGGGGAAATCATTCTGTCAGTATTTACTATGTTAACCCTTTAAGATTCTGATATGTTTCAATGAGATTATCTCTCAATCCTCTAAACTCATGTAATTAGAGACCCAACCTGTTTAGCCTTTGCTCATAAGATGATTCCTCCATACCAGGGATCATCCTAGTGAACCTTCTCTGAACTGCTTCCAGTGGATCAACATCTTTTCTCCTATAAGGAGTCCAGATTGTTCTCAGTACTCCAGATGTGGTCTCACTAGCACCTTGTACAGTGGCAGTAAGACATCTCTCTGCTTATACACCCATCCAGTTGAAAGAAGAAGCATAAGTTTCCTGTGTTTTGTGTAGAAGTTCCCACAAATCCCTTGGTATTGCAGCTTGCTGCAGATTTGATCTGTTTAAATATTATTCTATTCTCCCTTCCAAAAAAAACAGCTTCACGTTTTGCCACATTATACTCTATTTGCCAACGTTTTATGCACTCACTTTAACCATGTAAACGATATCCCTCTTGCAACACCTAATTTTGGTCTGTCTGTAAATTTGGCTGCAGTACGTTAATGACTTGGAGGAAACAAGTGAATATATGTTGTAAACAGTTGTAATCCCATCAATGATGCCTGTGGAACCACACTGGTCACAGGTCGCCAATCTGGGTAGGGGGGAAACCCTTAACCCCACTTGCTGTTTCCTGCCGGCTAGCCAATTTGCTGTCCACACCTACATGTTATCCCCAACACCATAGGCTTTTCTTTTATGACTTAACCTTTTATGAAGTACCTTGTTAAACACCTTCCAGAAGTTCAAATACAACACATCTACTGTCCCCTCAATCCACTCCAGTTGGAACTTCCCCAAAAAAACTATTAAATTAATCCTTTTCATGAAGCTATGCAGAGTTTGCTCAATTAGATTATGTTTTTTCAAATATTCTGCTATGACCTCTGTAATAAGCGATTCCAAAGTTTTTCCAAGAACTATAAGCTCATCGGCCTATAGTTATCCACTGTTTGCTTCCTTTCCCTTAAAATGTTTGGGCCGGGGAGGAACGTGACATGAGGGGATGTTGCATTGGCAGTTTTCCAATCCTCTGGGACTTGGAGTCATAGAGTCCTCCTGTACGGAAACAGACCGTTTGGTCCATCAACCCAAGCCGAACATAATCCCAAACAAAACTTGGCCCACCTGCCTGCTCCTTGCCCACAGATCTTTAAACCTTTTCTGTGTATCTATCCAAATGACTTTTAAACATTGCAATTGTACTCACATTCACCACTTTCTCAGGAAGTTCAGAAAGTTACAACGAAAGCATCCACTATCTATTAGCTTAAAACACAGAAATCCTGATGTTATTTTACTGCCCTTCCACATGCTTCCCACTCCTTCCCCTCAACTTTATGCATCTTTGTAGTTCTTCTATTTCAGTGTACACACACACACACACACACACACACACACACACATACATACACTCACACACACACACACACACACACACAGAAAGAACTTATACTGCAGACTTGGGAGCTGCTCAGAAGGCAGAATTTGAACCCCTAGATTTGGGTTACCCAAATAAAATCTGTGTGCTTTGTATAACTATCAGCTATTGACTTACTTTGAATCTGACTTGTGTCGCCTTGCAATTTTTAGGTCTATTATGACTGATGTGTACTACCTCAGTCAAACAGACGGAGCTGATAAATGGAGAGAGAAAGAGGCCAAGGATCTGACAGATCTAGTTCAGCGGAGAATAACATACCTGCAGGTATGGGTTGTTTGAAGTACAAACAGCATGAATTCATGACAGGTGCTTTTTTTTAATGCCGTCCTCATGCAATGTCAAGAAAACATGTATTTTCTCGAATTATTATGCAAAAGATTATCGTTATCAAATTGGGTTAATGTCACAAATAAGATTTTTATTGTGTGATTGATTTTCAATCTAACTGTGTGACAGTGAGACCAGTAACTCTGTGATATTTCATTTGTTTGGTTCAGTATTTCTAATCCCACAGAAATATTAAGGTCTATGTTTAAAATCACTTTGGGAAAAGTGCCCTAATTGGGGTGTGCAATGACTATATCTGTTCAAACGCATAGATTTATTCAAGTTTGTTTTTTGAACTGAATTGTCAACCAGGATAAACCTTGTGTGGTTGATAATTTCAGACTCATTGCTGTGATGACTCTGTTGTAGGACACTTCACCTTGATTAATATTCAGTACCTTGGAGAACACCCTACAGAAGTTGAATGCTTCTGACAATTTTATATTTGAAACTTTATTGCTGGAACAGCACAGCAGGTCAGGCAGCATCCAGGGAACAGGAGATTCGACGTTTCGGGCACAGGCCCTTCTGGCGCCCGAAACGTCGAATCTCCTGTTCCCTGGATGCTGCCTGACCTGCTGTGCTGTTCCAGCAATAAAGTTTCAACTTTGATCTCCAGCATCTGCAGACCTCACTTTCTCCTCGACAATTTTATATAGCACATTCATAGAACAAAGCCTTGCTGTTGTTTAAGTGAGCTTGGTAGAGCAACTTGAGATGAGGAGCAAACACCCAGAGAAATGAGAATCCCCAAAAGCTGCTGCCTAAGTTTTCACTGCAACACTAGCTTTGAAGTGCAATATTTCACTCTCTATCTTAGCACTGAGCTTTATGAAGATTCTGTTGTTGAATGGTAGAGGCAGACTAAACGCGCAACAGAAAGGTGTCTTGTCCTTGTGAACGCATTGTATCCTTTTAGTTCACCCTAGTAAGTATTTGTTAGAAACGAAAATCGCTTCTCAATAATCGCTCTAGACAAATTCAGGAAAACAAAGTTTTATTAACAAGTCAAGTCTGCAGAGTCGGGCACCCTTAAAGAAAAGGCGCCCTGAGGCTTACAAAGTCTCCATTATTTATAGGACAAGTCCCTCCTCTCCTTGGCTCCAACAAGCCATGAGGTTCACATTCTTAAAAACATCATTATTTTTATCACAAAGTCTGCAACAAAAGGCTCCAGAGTCTCCAAAGTTTGTTGTTTTTCTCACCCTGTAGTCTTATCAGTCAAAAGCTTTAATCTTGAAACAGATGTCTCAAGTCTTACTCCCATCCTGGAGTCTTATCAGCGAAGGTCTCATCCTTCTCTGCTGTGTGAATGGCTTCATTAATCAAGAGCCTGCTTGCTTTTACTATAGCTCACAAATTGTCAGCATTCTGCACAATTTAAATACTCTACTTTTGAGTATATAAAATGGTTGTTAGAAAAGAAACAAAGGTTTTGTCTTTTATTATAGATCAGTCTGTGGTCCAGGCACATCTTAAAGTTTAAACCGAAATTACCTCTTACAGTATTGTCAATCACTCTTTCTCACACTGAAAATTAACAAGAAGTCTGGATTTTTTTTCCACTGTTTAGCTGTGGTAAATTTTTAAAATACCAGTTTCTTTTAGAGAAAGCAATTTTCCTCTCTGCCTCTATTTGTTTCTACCCGGTCTTTCTTTCCCACTTGATATATTCTTAGCAGATACATAATTTGCTGTTGAATTTACCAGTTTATTATACATTTCATCCTTTGTTATTCATTGGCTTATATCTGAATCTTTCAATCTAATTGATTAAGTAGGTAAACAGTCACTTGCTGAATTCACTTAGATCCCAGGTGCAATGCTTCTTCACTATGCTCTCATGACCCTGCAGTTTTAGCATCTTACCAAGCAAAGTTACAATACAACAAAAATTGAAGCCAATATATTGTAAGCAAAAAATGTCCATGGCTAGTTGAGAAATTCTGTTCTCAAATGGTACTGTTCATCCAAAATGTGTTCAGGAAGTGCAAGGGAGCAATGACCATGAACTTGAATGCAACCTAATGTCTTAGGTATTCAGTCCTTTATGTGAGAGTACCCATCTTGTATGTTCAATGTTTCCAGCAGAAGATTATCACCAGAATACGTGGTCTGCTCAATATTATGTTGTGTTGTGTTAACAGGTTTTGATGCGAGTTTACCAATTTGCCACTGTAGCTGTTTCAAGATCATAGCATTTTGTTTCATTTTTGTTTCATTAATCCTCTCACCAGGGAAGGAACATTTTTGGAAACTGTACTTGTGACAAAGTCACCACGAATTCTTAGAAAATTGGAATTATTTAAACTGACCAAATGATGCAGGTATCGAGCATTAACTCTGCACACGACTTAGAAAATTATGACTTTTTTTAAAAAGTTGCTAATATTGTTAAAGAAGCCTTGAATTTCTCTGGTTCATTCCTACTACAGTGTGGTGTTGAAGTGAGTTTCCTCATAGGGAAATCATTCATCTGGTAATAAAGGGAGCAGCTAAACTGCATGCTTCTGACTCACTGTGATGAATTATTTAATAAATATCATAAATATACATTTAATAGCAATGCTGCAGCTAATGTGCCATTTAACTGAATGAAGTAACACTCCTGATAGTGCCTCTTGCTATTTATTGTATGCATTTGAGATCAGGGATACTTTGACCAGTTAATATATCATATAGTCCTCTGCTAGACTTCATAACCCTAATTCCTGGTGCAGCTTTTTCATTTCATTTTACTTCAAGGAGAGGTGGTAAAATCCCTGGATTAGTAATTCAGAGATCCAAGCTAATGCTCTGGGAAAGATTGATTCGATTCCCACCATGGAGGTTGGTGAAATTCATATTCAGTAACGATCTGAAATTAAAAAGCTGGGCTGATGGTGACCATTAAACCTCTCTGTTGTTCAGAGAAGGAAAGTCATGCCATCTTCACATCCTCAACATATTATAGCCTTGATCCAAACACATACACAAAAGGAAGTGGGACTGACTGTCCTTGATGTAAAGGCAGCTTTTAATGAAGTATAACACCAAGGAGCTGAAAATGTGTTGCTGGAAAAGCGCAGCAGGTCAGGCAGCATCCAAGGAACAGGAGAATCGACGTTTCGGGCATAAGCCCTTCTTCAGGAATCTGAAGAAGAGCTTATGCCCAAAACGTCGATTCTCCTGTTCCTTGGATGCTGCCTGACCTGCTGCGCTTTTCCAGCAACACATTTTCAGCTCTGATCTCCAGCATCTGCAGCCCTCACTTTCTCCTAAAACACCAAGGAGCCTGAGGAAAGTTTGTGTCAATGGGATTCGAGGGAAAAGCACTTTCCTGGTTAGAGTCATACCTAACACAAAGGAAGATGGGTTTTACTGGAAGTTAGTCATTTCAGCCAAAATCACTGCAGGAGTTTCTGAGTTAAAAATCTCACAACACCAGGTTTAATTGGAAACACTAGCTTTCTGAGTGCTGCTCCTTCATCAGATGGTTAGTGTCCGAGGCCCAACCATCTTTGGCTGTATTAGTGATTTTCCTTCCATCTGGCGCTGTGAGGCACAATGGTTAGCACTGCTGCCTCACAGCGCCAGAGACCCGGGTTCAATTCCCGGGTGGCACAATGGTTAGCACTGCTGCCTCACAGCGCCAGAGACCCGGGTTCAATTCCCGCCTCAGGTGACTGTCTGTGTGGAGTTTGCACATTCTCCCCGTGTCTGCGTGGGTTTCCTCCGGGTGCTCCGGTTTCCTCCCACAGTCCAAGGATGTGCAGGTCAGGCGAATTGGCCATGCTAAATTGCCCGTAGTGTTAAGTAAAAGGGGTAAATGGGTGGGTTGCGCTTCGGCGGGTCGGTGTGGACTTGTTTCCCCACTGTAAGTAATCTAATCCTAAAGTCAGAAGTAGGGATATTTGCACAATGTTCATCACCATGCACGTCTCCTCAGATACTGAAGTATCCTCTGCCCAAATGTAACAAGACCTGGACAACACTCAGCCTAAGCTAATAACTGGTAAGTAACATCTGTGCTGCACAAGTATCAGGCAATTATCACCCAACTCTAGAGAATTCAACCATCATCCCTTGTCATTCAATAGCATTATTCCTGCTGAAGCCTCCACTATCAACATCTGGGGGTTTACCATTGCCCAGAACTGAGTTGGATTAGTACTACAAGTACACAAAGTGCGAGAGCAGAGGCTGGGAATTCTGCAGCGCATAACTCATCTTCTGATTCCCCAAAGCCTGTCCACCATCTACAAGGATCAAGTTAGGAGTGTATTGAAATATACTCCCCACTCAACAACACTCCAGGATCTCAATATCGTCCAAGCTAAAGCAACCCACTTGATTGGCATGCCACCCATCTCCCTCAACACTCACTACCATCTCCACCAATGCACGGTGGTCGCTGCGTGCACCATCTACAAGGTGCTGTGCAACAACTCAACAAGGCTGCTGTGCTGCACCTTCTAAACCCACAACCACCACTATCTAAAAAGGCTATAGCAGAATTACAAGGGAGTACTACCACCAGCAAGTTCCCTCCCAAGTCTCACATCTTCCTGATTTGGAAGTGCATGACCATTTCTTCACTGTCACTCAGTCAAATTCCTGGTGCTCCCTTTCAAATCACACTGTGGGTGTACATACACCACATGAACTGCAACCAATCAAGAAGACCATATCTTCTCCAGAGCAATTTGCAACAGACAATAAATGTTGGCTAGGCTGGTGGTGTACAAATCCCATGGATGAATGATAAAGAGAGGTTTGAGCAGCACTGCAGGTACAGTTGGCTTCTGTGTTATCCCTGGTTTTCTTAGGTGAATGTCAGATTTGGAAAAGGTGTTGTTATTCAGACTTTTGTCCTTTATTTATTTCTAATGTAGTCATTGGTGTGATACACTGGTCTGTATTTTGTCACCCGGTACTCATTCCCTCTTCACGTAAAATGAATAGCCAGATGGCCTATTCCTGCTCAAGTTTATAATGCTCTTGTACCTTTTCACTCTATCAATCTTGATCCAATCACGGCTCCTGCACTCTCCAGCAGCTCCTGATTTCCCATTGTCTGGTGATTTGTTTAATCTGATGATTAAACAAATTGTATCTTTACAAAAGGGTCCAACAGTAGACTTGCTATTGATATAAATTCTGCAAGTTGCCATGGACCAGCTTGAATCCTAATTGAGGTTTCTGGCACAAGATTGGAAATTTGATCTGAAGTTATTTTGCACATGAATAATGATGTTGCTGTTATACTTAATGCTTTGTTTAGCTGTTGGCTGTGAAATAGACCAGCCTCAGAAATTAATATGACACAGTTCGTTGATTTTTGCTGAAACATATGGCTGTCAATGCTGAGTAATTAGTTAAAGACTGGAGGAAAAACTGTGTGTTGCACTAAAATCATAAAAGTTTATCTTTGTAGCTGAATCTGTGAAATTGTTAAATATAAAAGTGGAGTGAGAACCCCAATTCCTGATAAAATCTTTGCAACCTTAGTATCCTTCCATTTTAATACCAGTCGGGTTTGGAGATTAGTGGTTAGAAGTAGTTGACTGACAGACTGTCAACTGATTACGGTAACTGGATAATTTTAATAAACTGAGATCCTGACTGTCTGCTCAGGTGAATGTGAATCATCCCATGGCACCATTCTAAGAATGAGAAATTCTCTGAATGATATGGCCAATATTTATTCTCCATTTAACACCACTAAAGACAGAATGCTTGACCATATGTTTGTGAAAATTGGCTGTAAACAAATTGGTTGCTATGTTTGCCTAAATTACAGAACTTCAAATGGATTTAATTGACTCTTGAACAGTTTGTAATTATCTAAGACCATGTGACAAAGTAGCAGAAGTAAGCCATTTTCCCCCAACGATATGGGATTGGAAATATGGAAAGTATTATGTAGGTGCAAGTTTACTCTTGCTGAAAATGTGTTGCTGGAAAAGCACAGCAGGTCAGGCAGCATCCAAGGAACAGGAGAATCGACGTTTTGGGCATAAGCCCTTCTTCAGGAATCCTGGAAAAGGGCTTATGCCCGAAACGTTGATTCTCCTGTTCCTTGGATGCTGCCTGACCTGCTGCGCTTTTCCAGCAACATATTTTCAGCTCTGATCTCCAGCATCTGCAGTCCTCACTTTCTCCTCGCAAGTTTACTCTTACTTTGTAAGTAAGCCCTCTGCCTGTATCACACTGCTGGTAAAATTTCTCATTTAAAAAGCTGATCCAGTGAAACATTTTGGAGTTTTTCAGGGCTAGATTTGCTGTTGTCCAAATGAAGCATTTTAAATGCATTGCAGATTTCTGGGCCACCTTGCTAGTATGGAGTATATAATCTTTGATGTACAAGTCTGATTGAAGTCATGCTAGATTTAGGTTGCTCTTGTTGACGGTTGATCAATTGAACATTTCAAGGTTGAGCTTGATAGAATCTTATTTGAGGACATAAAGGGATGTGGATTAAAGTTGGGTAGATACACTGAAGTATAAAGCAGGCATCATCTAAAATAATGGCAGAATAATTTTAAGGCACTGCATACTCCTTTTGACAATATTCACTGACCAACATTAGTTTTCTGCTGTTAAAAGTAATTTCTTTATCATTGAATGTTTTAAACCAACAGAAACCACCAGCATGGACTGCTGTAGATCATCATTACGCTCTATTAACATGCTATGATGTAGTATTTGTGGAAATATTAAGACAAATTTCTCAAACTGTCAAACCAATGAGGTTGTTATGAGCATACATATAAATTAGGAGCGCGTGCAGGCTGTTCAAGCCCTCAAGCCTGCTTCCCCATTCTCCAAGATGTGATTGGGGCCTCATCTTCACTTTTCTCACTGTACTTGATATCAACTTCTGCCTTAAAAGTATGCAATGCAATGGCTTCACATTCTCTGGGGAAGAGCATTCCAGGGACTCTTAATATGAGGATTAATTAGCAATCCAAGAATGTACAGGAATAGTAACAGTAAAGTTGCTGCTGAAATAGATATAAACAGCGTTGATAGTACTGCAGAAGCGATGTAAGGGACATGGGTGATATTGAAGTATGTAGTCAATAACATTAATTATTTACATGAAATTTCAAACCACTTGTTAAATAACACAGATGTTTCATAACTGGTGTTGGTTCCTTTTCAAATTCCTTTTAAAATATAGAATTACATTGGATAGTGTTCTAATATAACTTGGAACTATCATAATGGGAATTGAATGGAAATATTAGCCTTTTTTTTAAACCAAACACTTCATGAATTAATTAGCTGGGATATAATCACAAATGAGGTTGCAATTAAAGTTTTGCATGTCAATTTGCATCGTCTCTTGGTCTCTTGCTGTTCAGAACTACAAAATCTCTTGCAATGTGTTTGATTTTACCGAACCTGGAAAAGACAGCATCTGCAGAATGTTACATTTGTGCATTGATGTCCTATAATGCAGTGTTTGTGTGAACCCAACTAATGCTGGGGTATGGTATCAAAGCTGGAAGTGTTCACGGGCAGTCAGTAACTGAATATGTGTCCAGCCTCACCTACGACAGATAGTTCCTTCAAGGTTAGGAGCAAAAGCTGGAAGGCTAGATGATGGCAATTGACTTTTTTTCCTTAAATGGAACTTAAGACACTTAAGAGTCCCAAATCCTACCAGGTTTACCTGACTGTTATGAATATTTGCTGAAAAGTGCAAGGCTCATCCCCAGGAGGACCAGTCCCACCACAGAACACACCAGATGGCCTCCTCCTTTAGTGATCGCAATTTCCCTTCCCACGTGGTTGAAGATGCCCTCCAACGCATCTCGTCCACATCCCGCACCTCCGTCCTCAAACCTCACCCCTTCAACCGTAACAAGGACAGAATCCCCCATTCCTCACTTTTCACCCTACCAACCTTCACATTCACCGCATCATCCGCCAACATTTCCGCCACCTCCAAACGGACCCCACCACCAGAGATATATTTCCCTCCCAACCCTTTCTGCAAAGATTGTTCCCTCCGTGACCATCTGGTCAGGTCCACGCCCCCCAACAACCCATCCTCCCGTCCTGGCACTTTCCCCTGCCACCGCAGGAATTGCAAAACCTGCGCCCACACGTCCTCCCTCACCTCCATCTGAGGCCCCAAAGGAGCCTTCCACATCCATCAAAGTTTTACCTGCATATCCACCAATATCATTTATTGTATCCATTGCTCCCGATGCGGTCTCCTCTACATTGGGAGACTGGACGTCTCCTCACAGAGCGCTTTAGGGAACATCTCCGGGACACCCGCACCAATCAACCCCTCCACCCTGTGGCCCAACATTTCAACTCCCCCTCCCATTCTGCCGAAGACATGCAGGTCCTGGGTCTCCTTCACCACCGCTACCTCAACACCCGATGCCTGGAGGAAGGACGCCTCATCTTCCGCCTTGGAACATTTCACCCCCAGGGCATCAATGTGGACTTCACCAGTTTCCTCATTTCCCCTCCCCCTACCTTACCCCAGTTCCAACCTTCCAGCTCAGCACTGTCCTCATGACCTGTCCTAACTGCCAATCTCCCTTCCCACTATCCAGTCCACCCTCCCCTCTGACCTTTCACCTTCATCCCCACCCCCATTCGCCTATTGTACTCTTTACTACCTTCTCCCCAGCCCCCTCCCCATATATCTCTCCACGCTGGAGGTTTCCTGCCTCTATTCCTGATGAAGGGCTTTCACCCGAAATGTCGATTTTCCTGTTCTTCGGATGCTGCCTGACCTGTTGTGCTTTTCCAGCACCACTCATCCTAGAATAATGGCTGAGCCTGCGGAGGCTATAGTGTTGGAAGTACTTTGATGGCTTAAAGCTAGTTCTCAAAGAAAAGCATGTGTGTAATTATGTCCTAAAGGAGACTGTCAGTAATTTGAGGTGATTACCTAAAGCTTGAAAATTCCCCTCTCTCCCTCCCAAGCAAAAACTAAGGATTGGATACGTGATTTTCCTTTCCCTTCTTATCATAGGGGGAGAGAGATTGAAAAGTATGAAGTACAAGAATTTTCAAGAGCTACATTCTGCTGTTTTTAGTCTAAGTGATAACAATAAATAAACTCCAAACCAGAGACATGGACACACTCTATCACTTAATTTTGGAAATGGAAGATCACTGTCAAGTACAAACTTGTAGATAAGGCAGAAACAGATTAATTTCCTAACTTTCTTCTCAACCCAAGCTGAGGCATGTGGTCTGTTGGACAGCAATCTTTGTTTCTGAATATTTCAGCAAATGTGTTAACGTTGGATAGTGGCAAATTTTGCAGTCAGTCACTGCAATGCATTGAAACACAGATATTTTTAGCACTCGAAAATTGACTGAGTGTGATGGTATTTAGTGTATTGAATAATAGTGGACTGCCATCCAGTTGTAGATGGGAAGGCACTGATTGTGATTGGCTTTTAGGGAGAGACTGTCGATGTTCTTTCACTGGCTGTAAGGATGCATAAATTGTCACTAAGAAATGAGCGAGAGGTGGAATTAAAAAGCCATTGTAATTATTGAGAATAGTCACTTGGCCTAGGGAAGTAGAGCTGTTGCTAATAAGTACTGATAATAATTACAAATTGTCATTACCAGTGCAATTACTTTTCTTGAGCCTGCAAATGCCCAGATGAATGAGAATCGGTGAGTGTAGAATCATAGAGCCACAGAATCCCAGTCATGCAGAAAGAGGCCATTTGGCCCATCGAATCTGCACCAACTCTCCAAAGAGCATTCCATCCTATCCCTGTAATTCCCATGGTTAACCTACTTAGTCTGCACAGCCCTGGACACTCCGGAATATTTAGCCTGGCCAATCCACCTAACCTGCACATCTTTGGACTGTACCTGGAGAAAACCCACACAGACACAGGGAGAATGTGCAAGCTCCACACAGACAATCACCCAAAGCTGCAGTTAAACTGGTACTGTGAGGCAGCAATGCTAACCTCTGTGCCACTGTTGCACTCCTAAATGATGGTTGAAGATGAAGGCAGATCCTTACGAAGGCTTTTAATTACAAAGAGAATAAGAGCCTGCAAGTATTTATTACGTGATATTCCTTAACACACAATTTATTGCCTCAAGCAGTTGTTTTTGTAGATTTATTTTTGCTGTAGTTGATGCAACTTGATTGAATGAATGAATGCTTTAATTAGTTTTCCTTTGGAGAAACCTTTCCACAAAGGCACCTATTGTCTTTAAAACATAAGACTTCCTTCCTGATGTCCTTAATTTCATCCTGCAATCAGAGTTTTCATTGTTCCGGTTTCATCTAAAAATAGGTATTAATGCAGTGATGATTGGAGAGTGTTGGAAATAATTCATTCTAAGCAATATTCTCGAGAGCTATGTCTCAGCTCATTCACACACACAAACGCTCACACAAACACTCACACATGCGCGCACACACTCACACGCGCACACACTCACACGCGCACACACTCACACGCGCACACACTCATACGCGCACACTCTCGCACACGCACACGCACACGCACACTTACTCTCACACACTCATGCACTCACGAGTATTTGTTGTAATTCAGGTTTGATTACTTGTCAAATGCTTGTAAATTATTTGTTGTAATTATAAACTTTGGCCAGTATGTTTTATGAGGTCAATCTACTGATTTCATCATTTTTGTGGTATTTACACAGTGGGCTCAGTTTCACATGACCCTGGATAAGATTTCTACGGCCAGAGGAACATGCCTTGGATTGCCCCAATTGGATCAAAGTCCAGATTTAAATCCAAAGTTAATTTTCCTGCCAAAAGGAGAATTTGCAGGCATTTGCTTGAAACTTGGCAAACAGCCACTGCACCATAAAGTAGTGATACATTAATCGGATGATCAGCTAAACACTTTGGATTTAAATTGCATAGATTTGTAGTAGAATTTTTATTAGAATTTTGCCTGAGCTGCTTGTAACCTCTCTCTCCAACAGTTGATAGTTGAGAAATTTTAACTCTGACCTTGAGTGCCACTTGGCGGGAACTGTGTCCACTTCATACCAGATTAATGTTTAAAATAATCTGACAGTGGGGGGCTTCGCCTGGGGAATTTGGCTCGTCAAACAGGCTGTCACTCTTGGACTTCATTACCAGGGCAATAGCCATGCGAGACTAGAATGTCACAGAGTGGCAGTTGGATTGTAATGTTATTAATACAGAGAGTGTCAACCTCCCTTTACACGTCGTCTTCATCATGAACTCTACTGACTTCCAACATTGGATGCAGATGGAACTCTGCTGCCAGCTTGATGAGAATCAGTACATGAGACACACTGTGCATTTAATGAGCAACCCTTACACCTCCAAATGCAGTGTTTCAGCCCTGATTAACCTTTTTATTTCTCATTTCCCTTGCTCATTTTTGTCTCGCTGCTGCTGCCACCACCTAGTCAGCCTTTTGTCGGTCTTTTCTTGGATAGCGCCATCAATCTTGTTTCAAATTCCCGATGCAGCCATTTAACTAATCAAATTACTCTTGTTGCCAGGTCTCTGTCGGCACTAGTCTGGGCCCCATGTGTGCACCGACCTCTCCTCCAAACTGTGACAAAATTAATTGCTGTATCTTTTGTCTGTAACCTTAAAGTGAGCAAAGAAGGTCACTGAAGCTGTTAAGAAATGAAAGGCCGGTGTTTTAATTATTTCGTTCTATGGTAGTGAATGCACTCAGTTCAAAGAATTATGAGCAAGTTTCTAGACATTTTTAAAATAACATTGCAGCTGTGGCCAAGCTATGGGGAAATACAAAGATATTTTCAGGCCTAACGTGGAGATTGAGGGTGAGTGGTGTGATTAATGCATAATTGAATCAATCCACATTGAGGCTGGAGAGAGGGAGGAGGCCCCTGAATTACTGGCAGATTCATATACATTTAACGGAGCTAGTAGTGATAAATCAATGGGTACATTCAACTATCAAGTGAGAAGCCTTCTGTGAGCCGACTTCACATCTTTCCATTGTTGTTATTCACATTCATGCAGTCACTCTTCAACATTATTTGCTGTCATTTGCGTTTGTACCACTGCTGCAAGATGGGTTACCAAATTTGACCGCAAAGACCAGAAAACTCTGATTACAAACTTGCATAATTCCATTGCTGGGGAGCAACAAGTGGAATAATTTACGTGAGTAGCATCCACTAGGGGATTGCATGCACATGTCACGTGAAAAGGAAATATTTTCTGGACTGAGTGCATAGTTATTTGAAAAATCTAGCACAGGTACAGTGGGTTGAATGGACTGCTTTGTACTGTATGTTTCTCTGAATAAGAGTTTGGTCAGAGTGCATTTTATAAATATGTAACAAACAGTGCCGAGAGTTTGAAGCTGCTGAAATGTTATGGTGTGTGAGGTCTTGGAGTCATTAAAATTGAGGTGTTACTCATGTTGGGCAGAGCAATGCGAAGAGATGATTCAGTGTGTAACTCAATTCATCCTGGATTCTGGGTTTCCTCCTGAAGAGCTAAAGCAAAACTGTTGCAGTACTGAGCCAGTCTGGATCGACATTGGTGGGGTGGCTACAATCCATATGATGAGGGATGTGTGTACTCTATTCACATTTCAATGCAGAATTTGCCCTGATCAAGGCATAAGTTGATCTTGACAAGTATAATACACAAGTATCAAGAAACAAACCTGTAGAACCCTGTGGGAAACTTTCCTTTTGAATTTTGCTTCTATGTCCCAGAGGATCCAGTAGCCCATGAAATGACCTAGTTTAATATGGTGGTTTCCAATGTGAGGGATTGTATGAAGGCACTTACAGACGCTGAATCATGATATGTCTGACTAGTCAACAAATATACCCATGAAAACAAAGTCGTGGTAAAACCCAAGAGAACACCAGGTTCAAAAGATACAGCTAAATTCTGCAGATCCTGGAATGGTAGCAGACTGCAAGGTTGTAAATATAAACCCACTATTTAACAAAGTAGGGAGAGCAGAAATTGGGAACTGTTAGCCTGATAACAGTAGGGAGGAAAGTACTAGAATCTGTTAGAACGGATAACTGGATACTTTGAAAAGAATTCATTTGGGCAATGTCAACATAAATTTATGAAATCATGCTCAACAGACCTACTGAGAGTATTTTGAAGCTGTTACTCTCAGACCAGATACAAGGGAAGCAATGCATTGTGTATCTGAATTTTCAGAGTGTTTTTTAATAAGCTCCCAAGGGGTTAGCAAACAAATTTAGCAAGGGATAGAGGATAATATGCTGGCATGGATTAATGATTAGTCAATGGAAAGAAAACAGAATAGGAATATCTGGTTATTTTCAGACTCAACATTTCGGATTCAGTGACCCCTCAGAACTGGAGTGGAAACATTAACCTCTGATTTCTCTCCTTTGATGCTGCCACACCTGCAGAGATTTTCCAGCAATTTCTGTTTTCGTTTCAGATTTCCAGCATCATTCAGTTTTTTTTGGTCATTTTCAAGTTGACACACTATGATTATGTGGAATACCACAAGGTGAAAGACACCGAAAGGCTGCAATAAAGTACTATTGCTGAAGGAAAATGTTACAATTTCAGATCATGAGAATGACATTTGGCCCCTGGAGCCTGTTCTGTCATGTTAGATCATGGCTGATTTGATTTTGGTCTGTATTTTTTGATACACTCAATTCCCTTGTCAAACAAGAATCTAACTCAAGCCTTAAAGGTATTTGATGACCCCGCCTCCCTATGGACATCGCCACTCCTGAATCTCTCACCATTTCAGAAACACTCTGAAACTTTGCACTTCCTAGCAAAGTGGTTAACCTCACTGTCATATTCACAAAATTCCCTCTGCCATGCTCTTTCTCACTCAGCCAGCCTTAATTCCCTTAAAATCCCTTTGTGTCACAACTCAGCCTCACTTAATCTACAAGTCCCCAATCATTGATAGCTGTGAACCTTGTGGTACACTAAGCATTCACAGTGTGCCACTGAAATTGTATGTTCATATAGTTGTTAATGCACATGGTGTGCTGTATCTTAACTGCTCTCTACAAATTTCCCTGACTTTTCCTATCTATCCTATCATTCTGAACATTTAATCTACTTACTGCGTTGAAAAATCATGGTGGAATCCTGCTATTTTTATTTGTCTATTGAACTTGACTTTATCAGAATAAGTATGAGTAAAAATCAGAGCAACAATTTCTTCCAGCGAAGGCGCTTTATTGCAGTCTCTCACTGTCACCAGTTCAAAATCCGAGAGTTTCCTTCCTAACAGCACCGTGCGTGTCCCTACACCCAAGCCGATTTAAGAATGGAGCAAGGCTTGATCATGTTCCATACACAGAGGTCCATTCTCTGCAAGCAAAAGGATGTGTCACTTCTAGCAAGGGTAGATGAGCCACATTATAAGCTTCGAGAATGTGCTGCTGGAAAAGCACAGCTGGTCAGGTAGCACCCGAGGAGCAAGAGAATCAACGTTTCGGGCTAAAGCCCTTCATCAGGAATGAAGCTTGTGGGCCAAGCGGACTGGAGATAAATGGGAGTGGAGTGGGGCTAGGGGGGAAGTTAGCTGGGAATACAATAGGTAGATGAAAGTGGAGGTGAAGGTGATAGTCCGGAGAGGAGGGTGAAGCGGATAGGTGGGAAGGAAGATGAACAGGTAGGACAGGTAAAGAGGGTGGTGCCAAATTGGAAGGTTAGATCTGGGATCTGGAATCTGGAAATGAGGAAACTGGTGAAATCCACATTGATCCCATGTGGTTGGAGGGTCCCAAGGCAGATGATGAGGCATTCTTCCTCCAGGCATCGGATGCTAAGAGTTTGGTGACGGAGGAGGCCCAGGACCCGCATGTCCTTGGTGAGGTGTGAGAGGGAGTTGGTGGTTGGCAACGAGGTGGTGGAGTTGCTTCGTGTGTATGTCCCGGGGATGTTCTCTGAAGCGTTCTGCAAGTAGTTTGGCTGCGCTTTTCCAGCATCACACTCTCAACTCTGATCTCCAGCATCTGCAGTCCTCACTTTCTCCACATTATAAGCTTGACTGATTACCTTAAATTGGTTGTCAGTGTAAGTATTAGCACACTCAGAAGTGTTTACCACATTGCTGGACAGAAATCTGTCAGTTCATAGCTGATGGGATTGGTTGTGAATGAAGTGACAAGGTCATGGGAAATAGGCGAAATTAAATATGTTCCAAAGAAAACTATTTCTAATTTCATTCAACAAAGACTAAATGGATATTTTCTGTTCACAAGAGATGAACATTTTCAGTGTCTTGCTACTTCTGTCATTACATCCACTTGACATCTTCACAATAAATTCATAATCTGTGTATGGAAGTGAAAGCTCTTTTGCTTTATCTTCAGGGACTAAATTCTGTTTCATGATGTAATATGCTATCCAGAGTCAATTTTGGTTCATGGGAGAGAAACACAATAATGCTGGTCAGGGAAACTTGAACATTGATTTTTCATAGCAATCAGCAAATGATCTAGCCCTGTGATTGTATCTGGTGGTCTTGTCGTGTTGACATGGTTGGTACCTTAAAAGGGTGATGTAGCCTGTATTTAGACTAAATATTCATTGCAATTCTTGTTGCAGAGTCCCCTGACACAGAATATTGTATATCAATCAATATGACAACTTGTTATCTGCTTAAGATAAATATCAGAGAATCGAGGGCAGTTCAGATTGCACACTGATAAAGAATAGCTGTGAATTGAATTGAGTCGCTAACAGTTACTGCTGGTTTTAGAACGCATCCAACAGCATTTCCAAGCTTAAATCTAAATCTCAAAGCTACTTCATCTCGCTGATTTGGATGAAAGAAGAATGTTTAGGTAAAATGGCCAGATGAATCCAGACATTATAACATTGAAAAACTGTGAGAAGTGCCAATTCTTGGCAAAGCCAGGTATTTTACTTAGATAAGAGAAGGAAGAAATTGATAAATGTCCAGTAATGCTCGGAAATCCTGAGTCCATGAAAGGAAATAGAGGAGCTGAGAGAGGAAAAAAAATCTGCATTCCCTTCAACAAATGAAGTAAAATGGATAGAGCGGGTGCAAAAATTGATTTGAAGTAATCTATGGGTGAGTGCTCAAAGAAGATTAAATTTGATTGTAAGTGAAAAGGATGAATTTAAAAAAAAAGTAATTTTTTCATATTGGATATATTTTCATTAAAGCACTTACAG
Source organism: Chiloscyllium plagiosum (assembly GCF_004010195.1). Classification (NCBI taxonomy): domain Eukaryota; kingdom Metazoa; phylum Chordata; class Chondrichthyes; order Orectolobiformes; family Hemiscylliidae; genus Chiloscyllium; species Chiloscyllium plagiosum. The sequence goes on from NC_057719.1 coordinate 62,768,707, forward strand.
TGAAAAGATTCAACGTATGTGAAAATAGGATTCGTAAGATATTTGAAATATGTATCTTACTTGCATATTAATGCATTTAAAACCTCTCTACTTATCAAACTGCTTTTAAGGAATGATTTCTAGTCATTTTGTTATTTAAAAATTAGCAATAAATTGATCACTCAAAGGCAACCTGTTATTTTCAATGAAATAGACAAAGACTTATCCCAGGGTTGGGGGAGTCGAGAACTAGAGGGCATAGGTTTAGGGTGAGAGGGGAAAGATTTAAAAGGGACCTAAGGGGCAACTTTTTCACACAGAGGGTGGTATGTGTATGGAATGAGCTGCCAGTGGAAGTGGTGGAGGCTGGTACAATTGCAACATTTAAAAGGCATCTGAATAGGTATATGAATAGGAAGGGTTTGGAGGAATGTGGACCAAGTGCTGGCAAATGGGACTAGATTAGGTTGGGATATCTGGACGGCATGGATGAGTTGGACTGAAGAGTCTGTTTCTGTGCTGTACATCTCGATGAATCTACGACTCTTATGAACTGGATTAGAACCAACACTTGGAACCTTTTGGACGTAACTAAAATTTTAGAAATTTTTTTAAATTGCAAAGTCTATTGCAAATACCATTTCTAGTCATCCTTGGTTGCAGATATCGTTAGTGAGTTGCTATCAGTCAAGAAACGACTGACTGAAAGATCATTGGTGGGGAAATTTGGCTGTGAGCATTTCTGGTTTGCGGAGGATATTGCTAATAACTTTATGGAAACTTAGAGTTTTCATGCATCTTAAAAACAAACTTGAGCGCCCACAGTTGTTTTTAGTGTTGATCTTTATAGGGCAGAGTGCAAAGTGAAGCAACTTAGCACACAGATTCACACATTTTTGCTTTTGAGTCTTCTCCTGCTCTACTAGATCAAACATGAGTGTTTCTGTAATATTTACAGGTTCAGTCGTCCTGTGTTTAATTATGAGAGTCTGGTGACTGACCTGTACTAACTATGTTTTACTAGTTAAGATTGGGTGTGGAAAGTAAAAAGATACAAAGAATCCAACAGAGATAATAGCTGTAGTATTGAATAGACATTTTAAAGCTCTCTGAATAAAACTTATTGCACACAGAAATGAGTGACGCCTTTGAGGTCAGAGATTTATAATATAAAGCAAGATCCTTCTTCCTTTTCTTCCTTGTGTTTATTCAACTTTTCCATGAAGGCTTCAAAGAAGACATTTTATGATGGAAGACATCACTAGTTCAGGAGTAATGAAATGGAAAGAGCACTTAAATATTCAGAAGCTCCAAGAGAAGATGGAATATGTGTAATGCATTGAAGGAAAGAAATGTAAATATTGAGTAGAACTGTTTTTGGCTTATTGGGCTGAAAGGTGGGGCAATAACTTCTGAAAAACAGCAAATGTTGTTGAAGTCTTCTGAAAATAAACTATTTGAAAGCACTAAGTTGGAAAGCATAGACCCACTATCTTCAGAATAGCTGAAGCCTCTCATAAAAGTAGCAATTCCAAAGGGTTCTATGAACAAAAAAGAAATAATTCCAAGTTGCATTAGTTAATGAAAGGCATCTTGTACTTGATTAATTGATTGGAATCCTGTGTGGCTGTAACTGAATTGATGGGTGGACATAATGTGTTTTGTGCTTAACTTTTTTTTGATCATGTTCAGAAAGCAGTTGATTGAATTCCACTCGAGATTTAGGACTAAATTGGAAGCAGATGCAGTAAAAGGGAAAAGTAAATTCGATAATGAATTGAGAAATTCAAGGAAACAAATGGGATTGATCAGTGATGGTGGAAAGTATTCAACTGCTTATGACAACAGTTGCAGAACAGCATCATAATCTTAATGAAAATACCATAAGTAGAAGCTAGAATTTTCTGAACACATACCCAAATAGTTCAGAAAAGCCAAACGTTTTGAGTTCAAATGCTGTTCAGATTTACGGAACATTGCAGTAGTAATTGCAAAATTAATGTCAATGTGAAAATGGATAGATACATCACATATCATGAATGAATAAATATTGAAAATGTATCAGTGCAATGCATAATCAAAGAAGCTGTAAACTGAAGTGTAAGTGTGGACATATAACTTGTGGCGTGGAAATGGTACAAAAATTGATGAGACATTTGAGAGCTGACAAATCAAGGCAATCAAATAATACCTAAGGGTGCAAAGTTAAAGAAAAAAAGAACAAGATTTAAAATGAAATGAAGACCTTGTCTGATTCTGGGCAGCAAGAGTCAGCTGATAAATGTATTCTGATCAGGACTATTAGCTTTTTATTGTGTGTGACATTTTTTAAGTTATTAATCATCATTAATCTGCAATTAAATGCACAACTTAATTCTAGCTTTTTTTAAAAAAAGCCACGGGGAACTAATAAATGGTTTATAATGTATCCAAAGAACAAATACTGTGGAATTATAGTTAAGCTAATTACTTCAAGGGAAATCAATGTTCGTTCTGTTGAAACATCTTCAAAGCTACGGAGGGGTAAGGCATGAATAGTGAAGACCATTACCACACAGACACCAATTCACTCTAAGGCAGTGTCCTTAGCTGTCGGTTTTTCCTTGGTGTTTTGGATTAAAAGCAGAGTGCTGTGGTACCTTTTAACTGATGCACATTAGTGATGTGCTGATAGATTAATGCCTATTCTCCCGGTGCATTCAGTTGCGATTTGTGTTCAGTACCCACTTATACCAGTTCAAAATGGTACTGTTGCTAGCCTAAAGGAATAAAATTAACACTGCAACCTCATTGCCATATTGTTCTATCACTCACAAAGTGATGTTTTTCCTTCGTCGACTTAGTATGGTCTGTCCAGTCCATGGAGCAACTTAGTCAATGGCTGTCAATGCTCCAAGTGTCTTAGCCTTAGCAATGGCTTATAGCCAGTGAGTTATGTTTTGCAGAAGCAGCTTCTAGATAATATTCATGTTGCTGTGCATGATTTGCAAAGGTAAAAACATTATCTTTGTTTGTTGCAGCTCTTGTGATGCTTTCCTCTATTTAGGTTTCTCCAGTGTTTGATTTAGTTGAAACAAAATTTTAAAAATGAAGTGACATCAGTTCCCCAGTTTCCCCAAATCAACCATGGGTATCACTCATCAAAACCCTAAATCAAAAGCTGATGGAAAGAAGCAGTTAGCCAAACATGCATCACTCCAGAGACTGAACAGACTAATGAAGAATAACAGCAAATGTAAAGCTTTGATCTCAGTTAGGAGCTGTGCAAGTCTGCAGACCATTCTTTTAAACACCAATCGTTCAGTCTGTGTTTACTTATCTTAGATCATTCTTGCTGCAAAAAATGAATAATTATGAAATACTCGCTTAATTAGCAAAACAGATGTTGAAGTATGACCCACCTACACCGAACTTGGAGCCCTCTAGATTATCAAAATGCCAAACAAGCAATTAGTATCTGCTTCTATAGGTGTCCCAGCTTGTTGCTCTTATCTAACACACACGATGGTTTTCCACTCCAAGGTGGTGAGAATAATGACGGATTGTCACTGTTGAGATAAAGTTTCACAATTAGGCTCTCCCAACTGAGATGACTTTCATGCTATCAAGTGACAAAAAGCCTATCTGCACAGATTTGCATCTCATTAATTAGTCAACTCACCAGAATTAAATTCACTTTCCCACTTAATTTCTGCCAAACTCTGATAACGGATACTTTAGAAACTTGGGTGTGGGTAAGGCAAGTGTGTACCTGTTGCCTTGGTCTTCTGCCTCCAGTCTGTGTGAGTTCTTCAGCTATCTTTAGCAAAACCTTCATGTTCATTTTGCTGTAACGTCTACAAATGCAACTCCCTGCTCCTTCAGGGAAGCCAACTGGGGAAGGGCAACACCAGTTTCTGCTTCACAGAGTGGTTTAGTGCACAGGGTTAGTCAGCAACTTCTGTTTCCAAGTACAGAAGGTAAGGCAGTAGCATTGATAGTAGGACAAGGAGCATCAGTGTGAAAGAGTGGCTACCTGTCACTGAAGAGCACAGTGCTGTGCCAACAGTAACAGCAATGTGCCTACAGTTTGTGGCAACTGCAATGCATGAGCAAGAAGAGCAAGGCAATGTGTTATGGGGAAGGGTGAAGGTGGACCGCTCTCAGTCAGGGGTACTGTCACAGTCAGTCCATGGGCTGGGCCATTTCTAGAAAAGCGCAGCAGGTCAGGCAGCATCCACAGAGAAGGAAAATCGACGTTTCGGGCATAAGCCCTTCTTCAGGAATCCTGGAGAAGGGCTTATGCCCGAAACGTCGATTCTCCTTCTCCTTGGATGCTGCCTGACCTGCTGCGCTTTTCCAGCAACACATTTTTAAGCTCTGATCTCCAGCATCTGCAGTCGTCACTTTCTCCTGGGCCATTTCTATTCAGGGCTACCTGCCATGGTCAGTCAGGCAGCTGATCTAATTCAATACAGGGAATGGGGAATAGTCAATTCAGGAAGTCAACAAAATATGTCTGGGCTTTGATTGGAGCCATGTCACAATATGCATCCAGGCTAGACCACAATCCATAAGGATGGGGTGGAGGGTTGCATGTAGAACGGGATTTTTCTAGGAGCTGTTGAGGTTGTTCAGGCAGCTCATGTCTGAGGGCTGGTCTGGCTGTATTGTCTAGCTGAGGAAATGGTTACTTGTCAGAGGGACAATTGAACATCGTAGAAAGGGGAACTGGACACTCTTGCAGGAAGCATCAAGGCAAGTCATGGTAACCTTGACCTCAATCTCTGGAAGGCTTGGGGCCAGCAGGGCAATGGTATCTCAATAGTCAGGTGTGAGGGAGGGTGTGGGGAGGGTAGTTTAAAGATTGATCATTGCCATAAGGTGGCTGTACCAAAATGGAGTGAGGGTTCAGGGTAATTGTGAGCACAGGGGACATGACACAATAAAGAATCAGGGTCAGAGATGCCAGAACAAATTTACAGGTTGCAGCTTTTAGGGTAATCAAGACATTTTGTGCTCCTGTGTTTTCATTTACACATTTGGCAGTCAGACCTCAGATTACTTTATACAGCTTTCCTCACAGAATGAGCCAAATTATCTATTGATTTATCTTTGTATTGAAATGTTGATTGTTGCTGTCAGTTGAGGTTGGACCATTGTCTACCTGAATCCGGAGCTGGAGTTGACTTTGAGCGACCAAGACCAAAGTGCTCTATCTTATGATGAATAACAGATGAAGAATATTTGTATGTGTTCTCTCTTTTTTTTAAGAAAAAGAAAACTAGAGGTCACACTGTCCTTTTCGAAATAATTGCAGTTTTGCAGGATGATCGAGACAGCTGTACTGTAGCAAAGTGATCTTAGGATGAAGAATAGCCAAAAATGCTGGGAAAAAGTCATCAATTATTGAGGCCTAACCTGTTTCTAGGCATCTAATGATCTAACCATTTTGGTTTGTTCTCAATGGAGTGAAACCAGTAAAAAGTCACATGTCACTTTTTCTTCCTCAAGTGGCAACATTTAAAGTGACAGCAATAAGAAAAAGACAAAGAGAGACACTAACATATGAAAAAAAGCATTAAAATGCAACATAGGCCCTTTACATGCTAGCATTTTTGAGGGACATAATACTGTAAAGTAGAAATGGCAAGCAAACATCCATATTCATTCACACAGACTAAACCGACATGCCACAAGTTCAAAATCCAATCTCTAAATTCTAAACTAAATACTATTAATGTACACAAATCACACACCCAACATCACTGTAATATTGACAGAAGTATTTAATACAGGAAAACAGTAGTTCAAATATATAGTAGGACAGCATTCATGGCAACTTGCACTGAACAATTGCTTCCTTTCACAGATTTAATTTGCTGATACAATTCCATCCTCTTCAGTTTGAAAAAAATCCTGCTGGTACCAAAACCTTCTGGAAGCTTATATGAATGGTCACTTTTTAGGACGTGATTGTTTGCTGGATTGTTGATTATGGTTTGCCTTATCTGATATTTTGGCAGGCTCACAATCCAGCATTGGTTCATCTGGGGTCCTCCTGGTCTGGACAGGCCACAGTGCATTCAAGGACTCTTTGGCTCGATATGGTTTTGACAGGATTGTTAAAGTTTTTATCCATTCTGTGATGAGGTCTCATCAATTAATATTGACAGCCTTATTGCAATATGCTGAGGATCAGGAGCGACTTACTCATCCAAACCTGGGGCTGTTCCTTCCTATGTTGGACAGCTGAGGGCTTTCATTTCTGCAGTGCATTTATGATAACCATTCAATAAATCAAATTGAAGTGCAGAAGCGTAAGCATCTAAACAGAGGGAGAATTCATGACAATATATGGTACAGCTCCAAGAATGGTGTAGGATTATTCTGTGTTATCATGATGGCTTCATACATATTCATGATTGTCTGATCATATGTTTCTGTGTAGCTTAATATTAGATTACTGCTGCAGTTCCACAGTCATTGCTGTCTGGAGGCAGAACCATGATCTATGAAGTAATTTACAGCTCTATAATGCCTGCCGCCACAGTTGGAACTGATGGCTGCTAAGGGGTGCCCATTGAATTATTTTTCATCTTCAAAGCTCACTGAGACACCGAGAGGAAAGGGCACCTGCTGGCAGCATCAGCCGCAATCCCCTCCTGTAAAATAATTTTAAAGAGAAGAAGGCTCTAAGCTACAATCAGTCAAGAAACCAGATGCTAAAGTAAATAAAAAATTGCTGGTGAGCCCCTCTCATTATAGTTAACTAAAGAGCTGATGCAGTCAGGCAGAAGGGAATGCAGACAATAGTGTTTGATACCAATGCATTTTGAGTTGGTCAGAACCTTTTTGAGTTAACTGGAGCCGTGGCTGGTCAGTTTAAATTATTCTTTGTGCACCTAGTGAGAGGGTGGAGCCAAGATCCAGGGATTTTTTTTTGCTGTTGCTTATATGGCTTCTGTTGACATATAATTTTCAGGATGACTTTGTAGGTTGACTTATTTAATTCGAAGACCATAGGATGTGGCCTGTTTTGTGTTGGCAACCCATTCCTGTGTTCAGGGTTCACTTGTACAGGAAAACTTCCTAACGTGAGTAAGGGAACAGCAACTTGCATTTATGTGGCACCTTTAATGCCACAAAGTGTTCGAAAGGGCTTTTCATCAAATCCCGTTTAATGTTGAGCCATGCTAGAAGACACCAGATCAAATGATCAAAATCTTGATTAAAGAGTGAGGTTTTGAAGAGTTAGGGAAGTAATTTCAAACCTTTTGAGCCTAGGACTTCGAGGAACACTGTGTACTTTGTGTTACAGAAGCAAACGCTACTCCCTACTGGTTTGAGTAACTAAAAGCATAGCTAGTGTTTGTGTCTAAGTGATCAAGCAAGCTTGTTTTTTAAAAAAAGTAACACATTTGAGAGCTGTTTGGTGATAGTTGTTCCCACAAGTGAATTACATTGTGACTTTCACTGAATGATTCTGCACTGTTGAGTATGAAGCCAGTTGCTTAAGTTCCTGTGCCTTAGAGAATTACTCTTCAGATCCAAGAATAAAAGATCAGAATAACTTCAAATTTGATGTCCTTTTAATGCATGAGTCTCACAAGTGAAGAGCCTCATAAGAGAATCCATTTATAGAATGTTAATTCTTGCGGAGTTTTTTTTTCGTTTGAGATATTTATAGTTGTCTGTTTAAAAGCTTTCTTTGTTTTATTGAAAGGCCTGCCATTTGGAGGAAGGTGGGTGGTGTTTTGTTCATCACTGTCTGAACTGTGAGAGGAAATTAAGTAAGGATTTCAAAGTAGGGAGGAATTGATTGTTTGTTTACTTTGGGTTAGCCTGAAAATGTCAAGATATTGAGATTGGGTTGGGCAGAATGATTAATGTTGGGGCTGGATCACAGTAATAGATTAGCCTGTCTGAGTCTTGCCTCTCTGAGGCTGCCGAAAATTTTAATGCAAGAAGTCATTGTCTGAGCCTGAAGGAAGTACTTTAGGTGCAATCCCACCGAAGTGAATGTTTATCCAGCAATGTAATTCTGTAAGTCACACTGTCTTACTGATCAGAGAAGTCAGATTCAATCCTTGTCCTATGCAAAGGATATTGTCACTGGACAAAGCAGCTAGTCATACTGTTACTTCTGATCACTTGTTTCAGTGGCCTTACTGTCAATTGGATCACAGTAGATTAATTTACCAGCAGCCACTGTCTATACTCGAGCACATAAGAGTGACCCCTTGTACATATGATTAGGGACACACTGGATGGACGGCTATCAATGTCTTTAGTGCCACAACTGTTTCCTGAAATTTGGAAGTAAAGCAAAATAGGGAAACTAATCAGATGGTGCAGGCATCAAATTAAAACTGGAATTTGATTAGCACTACTGCCTCACAGTGCCTGGGACCCAGGTTTGATTCCAGCCATGGGCGATTGTCTGTGTGGAGTTTGCACGTTCTCCCTGTGTCTGTGTGAGTTTCGTTCGGCTGCCCAGGTTTCCTCCCACAATCTGACGATGTGCAGGGCAGGCGAATCTGCCATGCGAAATTGCCCATATGTGCAGGCAAGGTATAGTAGCCATTGGAAATGCAGGGTTACAGGAATAGAGTAGAGTGTGGCATGGGTCTGGTTCGGTTGCTCAGAAGGTCAGTGTGGACTTGATGGGCTGAATGATCTGCTTCCACACTAGGGATTCTGTGATTCTACCTGAATGCCATGGGGGTTCAATCAATATTAACTTTCTTTCAGATCTCCATCAGAATTGAGGTTGTTTACTTGTGAAGTCTCCAAATGGCAGAGTTATGTAGGTGCGCATGCAAGCAACCTCTTTTCAAACCTGAAAGATTCCAACACAACCTGCCAACAAATGATGGGATGTTGTTCTCTGATCTCAATTCTGATGAGCTTCACCAATGGAAAAGCAGCAAGTTAGATACAGAGGTAGTCATGACAACTTCCCAATGGGCACGTCAAGAATACTTGCAAGGAGTCTGGAAAGCAGTTCTTGGTCCCTTCTTGGACAAGGGTTTATGTTGGTAAGAAAATGTCAAGAAAAGGAAGAGCTTTTTTTGTCAAGTGCTTAGTTTCAGAGATAAATGTCTTAAAAGCTCCAACTGAACAACTTAGACATTTCAGGTGTTAGTACAAATATGATGGAGAGTAACTCTGCATTCCAGAATATACGAAGCCTGCCCACACACACACACAGGTGTATATACATGCACACACTCGCGTTCTCTCTTTCTCTCTCCCTCTCTCTCTCTCTCTCTCTCTCTCTCTCTCTCTCTCTCTCATTATCTAAACACCTTGTTCATCTTTCCTCATTGGAAAATAGGAATAAAATTGCTTAAATAACATTAATATTTAATCTTCAATCCCTGAAGAAACATTTCAATGCTTTAAAATGGATGGATCCCACAAGACACAAATTTTTGTGCAATCACATTAAGTCATGTTATCTTTTGATTTGCACTGCAGTTTAATAATATGAAGGATTTGAGTGGAGGGCAATTTTCTCAATGAGTGAGTCTTGTATATTCTATGTTTTTTTTTGTTGCACCACTTTCATCATTCCATTGCATGATCTTTTGAAATTAATTATCTTTTTCCCAGAGTTCACATTGAATTGGCTCCAATCTCAATTGAATTAAATCCAAGTGTTTATAGCAATGTATGCCTTATTGTTTTAATATAATAGTTTAATAAGACTGAACAATTAGCACAGACCATTAATTGATATACATAGTGTGCCACAGAGCATGTCTACAACTGTCTACATGCATAATGACTGAGTTTCAATCTGGTCATACGTTAATTATGATTCAATGTGATGGTCAGCCATTCATCTGCTCAGTAAAATTATACTATTCAGCAAGCTCTTCCTGATCGGGAACTTAATTCCATTTAGCCACCTCGATTCCATATCTCTAATTATACTTAGCTGACACAAAGTGTCATGAAATTCTCAATTGCACTGACCCAATAGCTGGTGATGTTGCCACTGGATCAGTAATCCAGGACTGAGGTCATGTTTTGGGGAACAGGGTTCAAACCTCTTGCAGAAAGGAGGTTGCCACCCTTACCTTGTCTGACCCACAAGTGACTCCAGACTCTCAGCATTGTAGTTGATGCTTAACTGGCCTCTCAGCAGTTAGGAATATGCAATAAATGTTGGAGTGATTCCCCGATTTGTATATCCATTGGTGAGAATAAGTGCATCCTTCCCTCTCTGAATGGACTAACTTTAAGGTTGTAATAAACTTCCCCACTGGAGAGAGCAGTTTCTCTCTATGTGCTGGAGTTTGCACATTCTTCCTGTGTCTGTGTAGGTTTCTTCCCACATCCCCAAAGGTGTGTAGGTTAGGTGGATTAGCCATGGGAAATACAGGATTACAGAGATGGGGTGGGTCTGGGTGTGATGCTCTTCGGAGGGATGTTGTGAACCAGATGGGCTGAATGGCCTGCTTCCACTCTGTAGGGATTCCATTATACTATGGGTAGATTATTTAATATATTAAAGGTCTTTGTTGTACCACCCCCTTCATTATCTAAGCTAAAGGTAACAGAAGAATCATATATGCCACTTTCTTCACTCTGCTGCTGCATGGCAATGAATCTGGGGGAAAGGAACGTCTTTTCATGTCATAGCTTACACTCCGCACTGAACTCCAAATGCAAAAAAGAAAGCTCTGTCTCTAATTAAGACAGTATGCAAAAAATTACATTGGTTGCCTCAGGTGTAACGATTGATGTTTAATCAAGTCTGACACTTAAACCAGCAAGAAATGAGCTGCATCTGAAGTTTGTTACCTTGGAAAAGTTGTGTTTTTAATTACAAATTGTTCATAATGCAAGGTGGAATACAGCACCACTCGCCCATGTTTACTCCATGACATCTATTCTTGATTAATGCTTATAAATACAGCTTAACCAGGTACAAATTATTTTTAGTGGCGTTTATTTGACATATATTTGTAATAGAAACATAACAAATACATACAGGTGGAGGAAAGCTTCAGGGACCATGCACAGATGTGCCAGTATGCCGCATACGCACAGTCATAGAGATGTACAGCATGGAAACAGACCCTTCGGTCCAACTCGTCCATGCTGACCAGATATCCTAAACTAATCTAGTCACATTTGCCAGCACTTGGTCCATATCCCTCTAAACCTTTCCTAATCATTTACCCATCCAGATGCTTTTGAATGCTGTAATTGTACCAGCCTCCACAGCTTCCTCTAATAGCTCATTCCATACATGCACCACCCTCTGCGTGAAAAAGTTGCCCCTCAGATCCCTTATAAATGTTTCCCCCCTCACCCTAATCTTATGCCCTCTAGTTCTGGACTTCCCCACCCCAAGGAACCGACTTTGACTATTTACCCTATCCATGCCCCTCATGATATTATAAACCTCTAAGGTCACCCCTCAGCCTCTGACACTCCAGAGAAAGCAGCCCCAGCCAATCCAGCCTCTCCTTATCACTCAAATCCTCCAACCCTGGCAGCATCTTTGTAATTCTTTTCTGAACCCTTTCATGATGGTGTTAAGTTCTTAGTAATGAAGTGCTGTATGAACAACACTGTCTCATCAGAAAATGAGGCACCAACAGGGCAGTAAAGATAGGTGCAATAGCTGCAGTTGTTGTGGATATGTTTGCCGAGCTGGGAAGTTGGTTTGCAGACATCACATCCCCTTTCTAAGTGACATCCTTAGTGCTGTGGAATCTTTATGAGAGTAAACTGTACATTGGAATGTGCAATAGTTGGCCAATGAATTGTTTAGCTGCATCGACTGAAATATTGATGAAGAGAATATATTGATATAATGAACCTGCCAATGCTTCTAAAGGTGCTGAGAATGAAGTGGATGATAGGTTCTTGACACTGATAGACGGGTTCATCTTTGGTAAGGTGATAAGGAGAGATGGCAGCTAATGGGGTTGAGAAACACATCAGCCATGATCAAATTGCAAACAGGCCTAGTTCTGTTCCTCTGTCTCATGGTGTAATGGATGCATCTGATCTCCCACTGAATATTTATTAATCTGGGGACAAAGATAAGGTTTATGTGATGGTGTTAATGCCCATGAGTCACAATCATAGGTGTAAGAAATTGAACCTTTTGCAAGAAATCACCAGAGGCGTCAAGTCAAAACAATATTGGTTCATCTCTTCAAGTAATTTAATCCAGTCTTCCAATATTGTGTGCACAGTGTATTGATAATAAGTTGTTAAAATTCCAATTTTCCTACATCTGCATTTTTTTAAACCGTAAAATATACAAATAGATTTCCTTGATTGATGTGCCGTGCTTCAGTTCTCAGGAACTTTAAATACAGAATTTGTGATCTGAGTGTATTCCTCAAGGCTGTTCACTGTTTACACAATGAATAACACTGCTTACACAGGTTATCAAATGTTAATGGCACCAAGTCACTTCTCGTTAGAAGAAGATCTATTTATATAAGAGTTCATACAATAGTTAGATTAAAAATCTGTAAGCTGCATTCAAAATCCTGTGTGACTTCACCAGTGGTGTATTTATTAATACAGTATGCAACGTGGTGCAGCGCTGAGCCCTTCTCTATTGCTGTTGTTTCATTACTGTCCACTGATTGATATGGTAGTCCTGTAATTATTTTATGTTTATTTTGCATCTCTATCAAACCCTGTGCAAAAATGGAGATACGTGTCTGGTTGTGGAAGTTGTTTTCTGTGTATTCTCCGGTAATAGACTGGTTTTAACTCTGGATGCCCTGAAGGCTTAGATGTTGAGGTTGGGTCAGTTTTTGTTGTTCGAGACTGTACAAAGATATGGCACAGCTGCTTTCAAAGGGACTTATCCAGCAAAGCCATCTTCTGAGGCTCTGGGGCAGAGGAGAGAATTTACCAGTGTGTAGGTATGCTATGCCAGTGAGTAACTTCAGAGCTCCTGGATTAGTGGTGCTGGAAGAGCACAGCAGTTCAGGCAGCAACCGAGGAGCAGTAACATCAACGTTTCGGGCAAAAGCCCTTCATCAGGAATAAAGACAGAGAGCCTGAAGCATGAAGACATAAGCTAGAGGAGGGTGGGGGTGGGGAGAAACTGGACTTCAACATGGCATCAATGTGGACTTCAACATTTTCCTCATTTCCCCTTCCCCCACCTCACCCTAGTTCCAAACTTCCAGCTCAGCACTGTCCCCATGACTTGTCCTACCTGCCTATCTTCTTTTCCACCTATCCACTCCACCCTCCCCCCGCCCCCGACCTATCACCTTCATCCCCTCCCCCACTCACCTATTGTGCTCTATGCTACATTCTCCCCACCCCCACCCTCCTCTCACTTATCTCTCCACCCTTCAGGCTCTCTGTCTTTATTCCTGATGAAGGGCTTTTGCCCAAAATGTCAATTTTATTGCTCCTTGGATGCTGCCTGAACTGCTGTGCTCTTCCAGCACCACTAATCCAGAATCTGGTTTCCAGCATTTGCAGTCATTGTTTTTACCTAACTTCAGAGCTCCCACAACATCTGTTTCTGTTCACACTTTGAGACAAATGGCAAGCAGAGTGCCAATTGTGAGAATATATTTCAGCTTTGTGCTCCAGTTCCACAGGGGCTTCAGTTGAGATGACCTCGACACTGTTCATTTAAGGACCTTGACAACAATCTGATGGAGATTTATCTCCCATCTGTCTGCACTGGTTTGTATAAACACTAATCATGTTGCTGTAGTGAAGATTTTGAAATTCGCCAATTCATCACATCAGTTAGTAAAAGGAAGAATAATATTCACCTACAGGCTCAGCAAGACTATACTAAATGTAGTGTAAGGCAAGCAACAGAAATGGCTATGGAATTGCAACTCTACCTTTCCCACATGAAAATTGAAACCCTCAAAAAAAACCCTCCAGAATTAGACAGTCAGAGATACATATTTATGAATCTATGGGATACATGATACATGTGGACAGCACCACCTTCAAGTTCCCCACCAAGCCACTCACCATGCTAACTTGGAAATATATCCTTGTACCGTCACTGTCACTGAGTCAGAATCCTGGAATTCCCTCCCTCAGGGCATTGTGGGTCAACCTAAAACAGCTGGACTGCAGCAGTTCAAGAAGGCAGCTTACCACCACCTTCTCAAGGGCAAGTGCAGATGGACAGTAAATGGTGGCCAGCCAGCGATGCCCACGCCCCACAAATGAAGAAATTAAAATAAATCAGATGGGCCAATGGGCTGAGAAGTGGCAGATGGTGTTTAATTTAAATAAATGTGAGGTGCTGCATTTTGGAAAAGCAAATCTTAGCAGGACTTATATACTTAATGGTAAGGTACTAGGGAGTGTTGCTGAACAAAGAGACCTTGGAGTGCAGGTTCATAACTCCTTGAAAGTGGAGTCGCAGATAGATAGGATAGTGAAGAAGGCATTTGGTATGCTTTCCTTTATTGGTCAGAGTATTGAGTACAGGAGTTGGGAGATCATTTTGAGGCCATACAGGATGTTGGTTAGGCCACCTTTGGAATATTGTGTGCAATTCTTGTCTCCTTCCTATCGGAAAGATGTTGTGAAATTTGAAAGGGTTCAGAAAAGATTTGCAAGGATGTTGCCAGGGTTGGAGGATTTGAGCTATATGGAGAGGCTGAACAGGCTGGAGCTGTTTTCCCTGGAGCATCAGAGGCTGAGGGGTGACCTTGTAGAGGTTTATAAAATTATGACAGGCATGGATAAGATAAATAGACAAAGTCTTTTCCCTGGCGTCGGGGCGTCCAGAATTAGAGGGTATAGGTTTAGGGTGAAAGGGGAAAGATATGAAAGAGACCCAAGGGGAAACTTCTTCACACAGAGGATGATGCATGTATGGAATGAGCTGCCAGAGGAAGTGGTGGAGGCTGGTACAATTGCAGCATTTATAAGGCATTTAGATGGGTATATGAATAGGAAGGATTTGGAGGGATATGGGCCGGGTGCTGGCAGGTGGGACTAGATTGGGTTGGGATATCTGGTCGGCATGGACGAGTTGGACTGAAGGGTCTGTTTCCATGCTGTACATCTCTATGACTCTCTATTACTCCATTTGTTTTTGTACTACAGTCTGTGGGAATCCCTCTGCACTTAATATTAATCAGTTTGGTGGTCATGAGATGTTCAGGTCCATGGTGAAACCTTCTTTGCAAGGAAGGCTACAGACTTTGCATCAGTGGGTAACCGACCAGTCTCCAGAGGCACCAAGATGGACATTATCTCACCTGAGTTATTAGATTGTGATTCAAGAGCTACCAGCAGAGAGCCGAAACTGTGACCATTTAAAACAAAAAATACTGCGGAGGTTGGAAATCTGCAATAAACAGAGAATGTGCTGGAAATACTCAGGAGTATGAGGTGGCGAAAGGAACTCATGTTTTAAGTTGAAAATGATTTCTGCAGAACACGCCATCAAAGCAGGAAAGAATGCCATTCATTCAGCTGGACTTTGAGGATGGGAATCCCTACTGAAACATTGTGGGGAATTTTAGTCCTGAAGAATAAATGTTTGGATATGGGTAGAAAGTGAAAATGGTTCAATTCTCCAACTCTGACCTCCACCATTTTCCGAAGCCGAACGTTTTCTTAACAGAAATGAGTGACTAACCTGCTTTCAGCCGGTTGGCCAATCAGTAAAAGATTTAAATCAGACCACACTCCTCCATTATTGTGTTCACAGATGATGGTACAATTGAACAAGTTTGATCCCAGAATGAAACATAGCTTGATAGATCATATGTCTTTTTTTGTGTTTAGTTAGTTAAATGTTGTGGTTAGTCACTCAGAAATAGGCCCATGACGCTGCAAGTTTTGTTTAACTACAGCAGTCTGAAAAAGAAACCAAGCTATTGAGATATCTCAACTCACAGTAAAACAATTACAGGTTCAACCTGTTCCCTAACACACTCTGCGACAACGTCTCAAGTCCTGAGACCTCACTCCCCTATCTCAACTCTTTAGAGTTTTACTCAACTGACTCGCTCCAGGTTCATTCCCAGGGATTCTGGAGATAGTTCAATGAATCCTTCACAAATTGACTGAATGAACTTTTCAAAACGTGAGAGCCTAAAGTTTCTCTGCTCTAATAACCTGTAGGCTTATAACCAAACTCTCCTGCTGTGGAAATTTCACAAACTGCACCTCTTGGTTGAGATGATGTTTCCTGAACGACTTCAAGGAGAGAAACTGAAGTAGCTTCTCAAGTCAAATCTGATGCTTTCTGAACTGAAATACTTGGTTCGACACTGATTGTGACTTTTGCTTTTAAAAGTTGCATATTCTAGATTTTTCTGAACTGTAAATGAAGCCAATGATCTTGTAACTTTAACCTGTCATAAATACCACATTATATAAATATGCCTCATTTAACACCAGATGGGTTTTGCCCTTCCCTGTTCTTTGACGTATACTGGATCACTGTTCTGTAAAGACACTCTGACCTATTTTGTTCTAGAAAACCATTCACAAGCATAATCAATACCCACATGCCTCTATTTTGAAATCCAAACTCCCAAAACTATTAATATAATGTAACACTTATCGCACCATCTTGATGGAACTTTTTATAAGATATGCAGTTAGGCCAATCAGGCAGGAAAAGGTGAATTCACACAAAATGCATTCAGAGTGCTCCTTGTGGCCAGGCAGTGCAACAGTTTCTTATGGGCCAAACGAACTAACCTCGTTGCAGCTAAACAATATCTTGCAGTTAAGCAAAATGTCTGGAAACCCCACAAATCTGGATTTCCTTCCACAAATCCTTTTGTCTATTCTGTTTCAGCTCTGTTAAAATTGAGGTCAATGTTTAATTCGCAGGTAGTAAACTCCACGTGTATCTTGAAGGTTGATTTAATATGTATTTACAAATGCTGCTGTTGAAACTGGGTGCATAATTCATTTCCCCAGATTTCTCAAACTCAGAAAATGAAACATTTTACTGAAATTTTCAAAATTATACATGGAAATGTGCATATTTCACGTTCTTGCCCCACATGTGTTTTGAATAGATGTTCTAGATATGAGATGATTATTTGGCAACATGCCCCAACAAGGTTGTGTCATTTCTGTGGAGGGAACAATATTTTTAATCCTTCATTTTATAGCGTCTGTTCTCTATCAGCTGGCCTTAACTAAGTGAAAGCAGGGATTAGGGAGAGGAAGGATAGCTGTCATAAAAGCCATGAGACTTAAGTGTCACTACTGACTGGTCAATGCAGAAGCACAAAATTGAACTGACCTTCTTGACTGTTAGTTTGAATCAAAGTACAGTAAGTGAAATGAAGGAATCAGAGTGTATCGATCTGACTCTTCTGTCTCATTGTGTTGAAAATAAGCCCTGCCTAACTGTTCAAAAGCTAGTGCAATCTTATTAATACACTTGATTACATTTTCACCCAAAGTCATAAATTGACTTTTGCTCAAGCATGGCAACTTCCCAGTTGCTAAAGTAAAGTCCTGCTGCGTTGAACAGCTTCTGATAGTAAATTAAAAATTGCAATGGATTCCAATAACTACTGCATTCTCCGTGACTGAAACCCATGGTCTTTTTACTGTTGGCCACGTTTTACCGCACAACTTCAACTGGTTTCGAACCATTGATGTGGATTCGATGAGCATTCTCACACGTCGTGCCCAACAACAGCAGATCATATATAAGTGGACCTCAGGAGATGAAATGGAGGTAATCTTGATTTGAAATTCTCCCAAACTTGCAATAATACACAATGAAGTTCCAGTTCAGCATGCACAACATATAAAGTTTGATAAGACTTCCATTACATTGTGTTGGTTGAGAGGATATGCATTTCATCAGTGTAATATTCTCAGCACCAGGATTAGTCACAAGTGCCAGGATATATTTGATGGGAGGAAAAGGAATATTTTACCCTGCTGTCCACGCAAAGGCTGCGCTTTTGAATATGACATGTAGTTTTGGATATCCTCTTTTCACTATGTTAGTTATGCACTAATAGTCCACAGACTCAGTAGTTCAAAAGATCATGATATTCTTTTTCCTCTGTATTTGTCAAGATATGAGATGTTGTTTCAGTTCCTAAGTAAACTAATGGAAATGTTCTCTACATACTTCTCAATCAAGAAAGGTATCAGTCCCCAAGTTGCAAGGGGTTATGTCAGCACCCAAATAAACAACCTAGTAAGCAGATTAACTCAAAATAAAAACCTTCCAACTGATTTCTTATTACCCATGCAAACAGACTGCTTTCATAAGACAGGAGAAGGATTGACCCACATGTTTAATAAGATCATGACAGATCTGATTGTATCTTCATTTTCCTGTCTGATCACCTCTCTTCCATGCCCGCCCCCCCCCCCAAAAAAAAGAAAAACAATTCCTCCCCAATAACAGTTCTTTTATTTATTCGTAGGATGAGGGCATCGCTGGTTAGGCCAGCATTTATTGCCCAGAAGGCAGCAGTAAGAGTCGGCCACGTTGCTGTGGGTCTGAAGTCACATGTAGGCCAGACTAAGTAAGGATGGCAGTTTCCTTCCCTGAATGACTTTCGTGAACAATATGGGTTTTTCCAACAATCAACAATGGATCATGGTCATCATTGGACTCTTAGTTCCAGATTTTTATTGAATTCAGATTGCAGTATCTGCCATGTTGGGATTTGAACCTATGTCCTCAAAACATGACTTGGTCTCTGGCCATTGCCTTCCCCATTGACTCCCTTGAAGATCAAAAGTCTGTTCTCATCAGCTTTGAAACTATTCAATGGCAGACTCACAACTGCTTTCTGAAATAGAGAATACCAAAAATTGATTGATTTTATTGTTGTCATGTGTACCGAGATTCAGTGAAAAGTGTTGCTTTGCGTGCTGCACAGGCAAATTGTACAGTACAAATTGTATCATGGTAGCAGAACAGTGTGCCGAATACAGTGTTACAGTCTCTGAGAAGGTGCAGAGAAAGAGGTCAACACTAATATATGAGAGGTCAGTTTAAAAGCTTGTAGCATTGGAAAAGAAGCTGTTCTTGAATCTATTCATACACTTGTTCAAACCTTCATAGCTTCTACCTGACAGAATAAGGTGGAAAGAGTATAACTGGAATAGGAGGGGTCTTTGGTTATGTTGGTTGAGAGAGCAGAAGGTATAAATGGGGTAATTGGATGGAAGGCTGGTTTGTGTGATGGATTAATAATTTTAATAACAAAATTAATAATGCTGTCAGAAAAGAAATTTTCCCTCATCTCCATCTTAGGTGCGAGGCCCCTTATTCTGAAAGTATGCCATGAGATCTAGATTGCTTCACTGAATTTCAACACAATTGTCCAAATTATTGAAGATTTGATCCAGGTTGGACTATATTTCCTGGAAGTCTTGAATCTTTAATGTACAGAAATAACCTGGGAAGTTTAAACATCCAACAGGCTTATTTCCTGTACCCAGAACCCTCTGCAAAACTCCGAGATGCTGAGCCCAGTCTGAGACTGGGGTCAGATGTATGACTCGTGGACACCTAATGACCCTGGAAATGTTACACTGCTTAATGCATTCTCATACCATCCATTCAGCAGCCCACATAAGGATGAGCAATAAGATTCCAGCACGAGCCCAGCCAGACATGTTTTTGTTAGGGTTGGATAAGGGTGAGCAAACCTCTCCCTTCCAACCTGAGCTACTCCTTATTTATGATCATTGGGCAGATGCCAGCTTTGTTGAACCTGTGCCAACTAGTGTCTATTGTTTCTCTCAGAGAGAGCAAAACAACATGACCGTCCCCAGTGGTCACCCATAAATTTCAGCCCTGGGACCTTCACAAATTTAATGGAGAACAGAAGCTAGCGTTGCAGAAAGGAAGCGTTTCTTGTTGCTCGACGTTCTTCCCCAGCAAATTTTGAGAAGATTTGTAGCTCAGGTTGAGGTTCTGGATGTTAGTTTGCTCACTGAGCAAGAAGGTTCATTTTCAGACGTTTCACCACCATACTAGGTAACATCATCAGTGAGCCTCTGGTGAAGAGCAAGTGTTATGTCCTGCTTTCGATTTATGTGTATAGGTTTCCTTGGGTTGGTGATGTCATTTCCTGTTCTTTTTCTCAGCGGGTGGTAGATGGGATCAAAATTGATGTGTTTGTTGATAGAGTTCTGGTTGGAGAAAAACAAACCTTCCAGCTCAGCTAGCAAACCTACATCCAGTTCTTCCCCGGATTTCTTCATGAGCCACCTGTAGCGTAGCTGGAATCAGATGTCCCAGCTGAAAAATCGCAAAAGCGTATGGGCACAGAAAACCTCTTGGACAAGGTCAGCACTGACTCAGGTAGCTGGACTGGTGAAAACAGGTTTGACTGATCTACGTACTCGAAGGTTTCATGAACCTATGCCACAGACAACACCCAACATTGGGATATTGAAACTTGTTACTTCAGCTGTGGGTATGTCTGATCATCCCACCATTTTCATGAAACTAAAAGCTGCAAGTATGCAAGGCCTCCATTTGAAACAGTGCTACATTTGGACATAAGTGGGAAGGGAAGTGACCAGAACATTTATTTTTCTGCACACTGATTATGTGTAAATTAGTATCCCCCTCCATAGTTTTCATCCTTGACAATTTATTTCATGTACTTTCTAGCATTATGGAACCTACTTGTAAGAATTATTTCTGATATATAAAAAAAAGTGACCGATTGAAAGGTGTGTTGTTGTATCAGCCTTATTACACAACACAGAGTGAAGTGAAACGGAATACTTAACATGCTACATTGTTTTAGTGGACGGTGAAGTGTTCTCATGAACGTTTAAAGAGTTACAGGGTCATCCTGAGATTTTATGCCTCAAATTTCTGTGAAATCAACAATTAGAATAGGAATTATTGTTTTGAGCAAATATTTTAACCCTCCATTTGAATTGTAAGTTAATAACTGTTCTCGTGAGTCACAATCTGTTGTATTTTTCTACTGAAGTGCTCCAAGGGAGACAGGCAGGAAGCTGGAAGAACACAGCAACCCAGGCAGCACCAGGAGGTGGAGAAGTTGACATTTTGGGTGTAACTCTTCTTCAGGACTCGGGGTGGATGTGGGGGGGAGCTGCAGGTAAAGGGGGGTGGCAGGGACAGGGTGGTGAAGTGCGAATAGGTGAAGACCAGGTAGAGGGTGTGACCTAGTTGGTCAATGGGAGGAATGAATCCCGTAGATGGCGGAAGGGAGGGAGAGGGGCCGGGAAGAGAGTCGGGGGATGGGAAGGGAGGTTATTTGAAATTGGAGAACTCAATGTTGAGTCCTCCGGGCTGTAAGCTACCCAGGCAGAAGTTGAGGTGTTGGTCCTCCAGTTCGCAGTTTGGTTCATTGTGGTAATGGAGGAGACCAAGGATGGTCATGTCGGAAAGGGAGTGGGAGGGGGAATTAAAATGGGCAGTGACTGGGAGGTCCGGTCGGCTCCTGCGGGCCCGGCTGAGATGCTCGGTGAACCGTTGCTAAGTTTACGTTTGGTCTCCCCGTGCACCTGATGCAGTAAACTAGATTGGAAGAGAGGCAGATGAACCTCTGTCTCACATAGAAGAAGTGTTTGGGGCCTTGGGTGGAGGTGAGGGGTTTGGTGTACAATGCCCACTGAGAAGTGCCCCAAGGGAGCAGTGAGAGCTCAAGTGATCTTTGACCTGAATGCAGTTCCATAAGTAAAATTTTTAGTTCTTCAAAATAGATGTGCAAACTGTCTTCATTCTAATAAATATTTGAAAGGAGCTTTGAAGAGTTTTGAAGAGTTCTCTTGCAATTTTCTTCAGTAATAAGAAATACTCATCCACTTGACCTGGAAACAGTACCAATAGGAAGGAAGTTAAGACCAGAAGTCACATAGCTGACAGATACAAAGGAGAACTAGAGTGGTGCTGGAAAAGCACAGCAGGTCACGCAGCATCCAAGGAGCAGAAAAATCGACGTTTCGGGCAAAAGCCCTTCATCGGGAATAGAGGCAGGAAACCTGCAGGGTGGAGCGATAAATGAGAGGGGTGTGGGGAGAAAGTAGCATAGAGTACAATAGGTGAATGGGTGAGGGGATGGAGGTGATAGGTCAGACAGGAGGGTGGGGGAAGGTAGCAAAGAGTACAATGGGTGAATGGGGGTGGGGATGAAGGTGATAGGTCAGAGAGGAGGGTAGAGTGGATAGGTGGAAAGGAAGATAGGCAGGTAGGACAGGTCATGAGGGCGGTGCTGAGCTGGAAGGTTGGAACTGGGGTAAGTTGGGGTGAGGGGAAATGAGGGAACTGGTGAAGTCCACATTGATGCCCTGGGGTTGAAGTGTTCCGAGACGGAAGATGAGGCGTTCTTCCTCCAGGCGTCGGGTGGAGGAGGCCCAGGACCTGCATGTCCTCGGCAGAGTGGGAAGGGAAGTTGAAATGTTGGGCCACAGGGCGGTGGGGTTGATTGGTGCGGGTGTCCCGAAGATGTTCCCTAAAGCGCTCTGCGAGGAGGCGTCCAGTCTTCCCAACAAGGAGAGCTACAATCAGAGGAGCTGGAGGGTGAAGGTACAGATGTAAGCACCAATTGAAAGCTGACAGAAAGAGGAATTCTTGCGAGAGGAAAAAATTCATTCTGTAGAAGACTTATTCTGTTTGGCAGAAAAGGAGACAGGAGCTCCTTGCAGTACTCTGTAAACTGGCTAAAAAGGTTGAAACCTGGAAAGTTGAGTGATTGAGCTCAGCGATACTAAAGAGCTGGTGATTTCTGAGTGAATGACCAAAGGGTGAACTGGTGTGTTACTGGTTGGTTTGTTGAAAAATAAATTTGGAATGCTACACTATCATGACCCAAGGAGGAGAGAATAGAAAGAAATATGCCTCGCGTTATAATTATAGCCATGAAACCCGAAAGTGGAAGCTCTTGATGGATGGGGATCCTGACTCCTCATATATGAATGAAGAACTGTGTTGCTGTGTAGTGCCTCGTTGTGCAGGGCACGTTGAGAATGCTTGGAGCAACATGAGATACACTGATGACTCCAAGTGTGATTTACCTTTTTATATGAACTGTTGTTCAGCCAATACTTCGTGGATAATTTGCATTGGTTCTGATTCATGTGAAAGTAGAAGTTAGAAGACATCATTGTTGGCGATCTCTTAATTTGGGGGATATTCAGTAAAATTGATTATTTTGCTTTATTCCCTGATTGCGATTATAACAGATCAAAATTTGCTTTTGGGCGATAGATGCCATTAGACATAAGAATAGAAGTAAACCATTCAGCTCATCAGTCTGCTCTGCCATTCGATGAGATTATGGCCAATTCGAGAAACCTCAACTCAACTCTCCTGCCTTTTCCTCTTGACCTTGATTTCCTTCCAGTTTAAAAGTTGGTCAATCTCAGCCTTAAATATACTTAATGATCAAGCCTTGACAATCCTCTGCAAAAAATAACTGCACAGATTACTAATCATGAAGAGAACAAAGATACTTCCTGATCTGTATCTTAACTTGATGACCCTTTACTTTAAGATCACCCTTTGATTCTAGATTCTCCCACAAGGGGAAACATCCTGTCAAGTCTCCTCAGGAACTTACATGTTTCAATAAAGTCTCTTCCTATTCCTCTCAACTACAATGAATACAAACCCAACCTGCTCACCCTCACTTCATAAGAGAATCCCTCCATAATGGGAGTCAACCTCGAGAACATTCTCTGGACCTCCTCCAATGTCAATAAGTCATTCCTTGGATAAGGGGACCAAAGCTGCTCACGATACTTTAGATGTAGTTTAACTTGTATAGTTTTCGCAAGATATTCCTATTTTTATCACCCATTCGCTTGAAATTCCATTTACTTTTCCTATTATCCACTAAATTTGGATGCAACCTTTTGGGGATTCATGCACACAGACACCAAATCCCCTCTGCATTGTAGTTTTTGGAGTCTTTCTCCATTTCAGGTATAGTATATTAGCTTAGATCTAGAGGATTGGTTAACCAAGACAGAGTTTTTTCTATTTGTTAAAGAACATAATTTTGTATATTCCCACATTATATTCAATTTATCAAGCTTTTGCCCACTCACTTAATTGGTCTTTTCCTTCTTTAGACTCTGTGTCATCCTCTCTAACTGCCTTCCCATTTGCAAACTCAGTGATGGTACCACTTCCATCATCCAAGTCATTAATATATAGGTTGTGAATAATTGTGACTCTAGCACTAATTACTATGACATTCCACAAGTTATAGATTTCTATCCTGAGGATAGAAACCCTTTATCCAGCACTCTGTCTTGGTTAGCCAATCCTCTATATCTAAGCTAATATACTACAAAAAATTCTTTGGGCTGTTATGTTATGAAGTGGTCTTATGTGCAGTACCATCACTTGGAATTTCTGTCTGGGAGATGTCCATAATTGTAAGGAATTCCAGTAAATGTTTAGAATAACATGGAAGGATTACAGAAAACTGAAAGGGCCAAGTGTTTATGGGTTTTTCAGACTGTCAGAAATGTGATGCACAAAACTGAATTGACCTTTGATTGAAGAAAGGAAGATTAAGAGATAGTTGTAATCAAAGTCTTGAGTGGACAGAAAATTGTTGAGAGAGGTCATTACGGTTTCTATTTATTCAAATTAAGGGGAATAAACTGCAGGTAATGTTAGCAAATGTTGGAACTGCTCAAATCAACATCTGCGAGGAGAACAGATCAGTTTATGCTTTCAGGTTTGAGTGCTTCATCAGAACTGAAATAAGTTACAGATGAACAGTATTTAAAAAAAATAGGAATTACAGCAGTCTGTTCTCTTGGCTCCCATCCCAACATCATTATCAAGATTGCTGACAAAAGGAGCACTGCTGTTGTATGACACAAGAATCATTACTTGCTGAGGCTAAATGGCCATACTCTGAACGATCTTCCTAACTCAATTGGACCATGACTGATTACTGAAATATTGTCTCTGATCATCACTTGCCTCATCTCCCCTGAAGGACATACACTGACACCAACTTTAAACCCGCTTTCTCCCTCTTGTCTGTCCTTGCTGCTCTCTCTTTTTTCTTCCTCCTACTCAATACTGTGTTAATCCTGTCTCCTGTCATTCTTTGGATCTGGAGAATTTCATAAGTGGTAGTTAAAATATCTGTTCACTTTGTCTGCCTCTTCTCTAACTGAACTAGCCTGTCTCTGAGCTAAACTTTCTGCGAATTACTTAAATAACTACCTAACTATGTTTCATCCACCCTGTGATCTCAATCCTGCTTGCATCTCTTCCCAGTTTTTTGCCACTGAAGTATTCTCTTCTCCTCACTTAAAGGAACCACTGAAAGCCATTTCAAAAACACCAGAGTTACATTTTTAAATTATTGCTGAGAGGCCTAATGGTGAATTCGTTTTCATGTTAGCATCTCAGAATTAGGACCTGCCCTGTTCCATCTTTTTTTTTTTGCAAAAGAACTGCTGTTGGATTTCATCCCCTTCCAATGGGTGTTTGACCACCTCCTTCATTTCTTTTTTGGCTGCATAGCTTGGCAAGGATCTGGAGGCCCATCATGTGTATCTTTCTCTCAACCTCAGAGTCCAGATCCAGAGGAAAGGCAGGGTTGCTACATCACCATTCTTTGAAAGGACTGCACACCAGTCCAGTAGCTTTCTATTACAAGCCTGTGAGTACAAACTTGGAAACGGAAATAAAACTTCAAAGCATGTGTGCAGTCTTAAATGATCAAATCCTCCACAGACCCCACATTTCCATTCTGCTACAATGCCAGAAATGTTCTCTGTGGATTTGGGTTGAACAGTGCAGCTGTTATCCCTGAGCTCGGTTACTTGGGAGTTTATGGGGAAACCTGGAAATATGACATGTAATTTTGTTCTAACCACTCAGCTAATTAAGTAAGTTGGGTAACATCCATACCAAGTCAATGGTCTGTGGAAGCAGTGGCCTCATTAAATCAAATGACATTACTTCAATTGCATATTGCTTCTTATGATAGCATTTCATATTTTGAAATGGCCTGCAACAAATGACTATCTCAAACCTGTACCATCTAAACTGAAGGTTTTACATTGAGATTGGGAAGACCTGACTGAATTGAATTTGTTTATCCATTTCAGTTAAATATAAATCATGTCCTTAACTGTGTTCAAACATGTCCAAGATAGAAATGAACTTTCTTCTTTATCCCATTTTCTTTCCGGATCTTTTTGCTACCATTTCCCCCAAAATTAATTTGTCTATCATTTGCTCATAACTTTGATATTGTATATTTGCACAGGGGTTGCTGGTTAGTTGGACAGTTCAGTTTGCTAGCCATGTAGTATGTGGTTCAGAATAACACCAATGCCGTGGGTACGCTCTCCACTGCAGTTGGGATAGACCTGAGGCCTGTTTCCTTCCCAATGCCACAGGAAGTGGAGAGTAAGCTATCCATCCCTGAACGAAAAGGCAACTCAGGGTGAAGCTAACAGCAAGTCAAGGGCCTGCAGAGTACACACGAATGGAAATAACCATAATTTATCCTTGTTTTGCTGAAATCACAGACCTGTATCTGTTGCTGATACAAATGTCTTAAAAGAGAACATGATAACAGAGTGCATTGAAGCTTCAGTGCACCATGAAAGAGTTTATACCTGGAATTATCCTGTTCAATAAAGAAATTGGATGTCTTTAAAATTCCGTGTCACAAATGAACAGGGTACAAAGCATGTTGATAGAAGCACAGAATTGTTTGTCCATTCTCTCAAAGTGTGCATCAAAGTGCAAACGTTTTGCACAATACAGGGCTGTTATCTTGACTCTGAGCAAGGTCTGACAAAAACCAATGTGAATCAAGGCTTTCCTGATAATATTCACATCACATAAATGATAGACAATGACTTTTTTTTAAACGCGAGAGCGAGAGAGAGGCCACCTCCCCTTAACGTTCTGTGGCATTACTATCACTGAGTTCCAATTTCCTGGGGATTGCAATAAACCAGAAGCTCGTCTTGATCAGTCAGAGTTTCTGTCTTCTCTGGTGACTGGGTCACCTACAGTCCCCAAACCCCCTCTTCCACCTGCATAGCACATGTCAGAAATGTGCTGGAGTACTCCTCACTTCTCTGGAGGGCAGCAGTGAATGATCTTCTGTGACCCATGAAGACTTCTTCAACAAGACATCTAAAGCCCACAACCTCTACCGCCTACTGAGAAGGGTGGCAGATGTGTGGGAGCACCATCAACTCCACGTTGCCCTCTAAACTGTGCTGATTTTGAAATATGTTGCTAATCCACCATTGTCGGCTGGTGCTGGAAGCTGCTGTTGACAATATTTTCTGAGTAACTTTCTCACGTGGAGTGCAGTGGGTCAAGAAGGCAACTCCCAGCACCTCCACAGCAGCCTGAAATTTGGTAGCAAACAAGAGAACTGCCACCAACACCTACTGGCCAAGGATAAATTTAAAAAGACTCACACAGAACCACTGTGGAGGCCTGTGACTGGTGGAATGCTTCAGGGGTCGGTGCTAGGCCCATTGCTGTTTGTTATCTTTATTAATGATTTGGATGAGAATGTGCAAGGCATGATTAGTAAGTTTGCTGATGACACTAAAGTAGGCGGTATTGTGGACAGTGAGGAAGGTTATCAGAAATTGCAGCAGGACTTTGGTCAGCTGGGGAAGTGGGCTGTGAAACAGCAAATGGATTTAATATAGATAAGTGTGAGGTCTTGCATTTTGCAAAGTCAAATCAAGGTAGGAATTTCATGGTGAATGGTAGGGCCTGAAGGAGTGTAGGGACCTTGGAGTTCAGGTGCACAATTCTCTGAAAGTGGAGTGACAGGTAGACAGGGCAGTGCCGAAGGCTTTTGGCACACTCTCCTTCATCAGTCTGGGCACTGAGTATAGAAGTTGGGAAGTTATGTTGCAGTTATACAAGGCCATACTTGGAGTATTGTGTTCAGTTTTAGTCGCCTTGTTATAGGAAGGGTGTTATTAAACTGGAAAGAGTGTAGAAGAAATTTACAAGGATGTTGCTAGGACTCAAGGGTCTGACTTAAAGGGAGAGTTAGACAAGTTAGGATTTGTTTCTTGAGAGTGTAGGAGTCTGAGGGAGGCATCTTATAGAAGTGTATAAGATGATAGGATGAATGCACTCAGTCATTTTCCCAGGATTGGGGAATCAAGGACTGGAGGACATCAGTTTAAGATTAGAGGGGAAAAAATAAAAGGGAACCTGAGAGGCAACTTTTTTTATGCAAAGAGTGGTACTCATATGGAATGAGCTGCCAGTGGAACTGGTTGAGGCAGGTACATTAGCAACATTTTAAAGGCATTTGGACAAGTACGTGGATAGGAAAGGTTTAGAAGGGTATGGGCCAAGTGCAGGGACATGGGGTTAGTGTTGATAGACATTTTGATCGGCATGGACCAATTTGGGCCATAGGGCCTGTCTCTGTGCTGTAGGACGCCATGACTCTGTGACATTGAGAAGTTAAGGTTGTGGCAGTGCTGATTCCTGGGATGCTTGTTAGCTGGGATCATAATATTCCTTGGTGTTTCTGTTGCCAGAAGTTAGGAATTTAAATAGTTTATCCCCATGTGCATTCTTTAAACTTGTGACAATAGTTGCGGGAGCTGAGATTGAAGTGACTATATTTCTTTCCCTGTCTGCCAAGATAACCAAGGCATCAGTCAGGGGAAAGACCTGAAATGAATTTTGAGTTCTGCAAATTTCCTGGGAAATTCAATCACCAGAGAGGGTAAAATGTTATGAAATGACAATCTTGAAATGTGGCTTCCTGTTGCACATTGCTCATCTAAGCAGTAGTAGCTGCAACAAACAATAGTACAAACTTGGGACCTGTCACAACTCTTGAGGTCTGTAGGGATCGGGTTATTTTTGGTCGAAAGGCATCTAATGGAATAGCTTTTTCTCAGTGACTGAGCACATAAGAGCTGAGCTGGAGAGACGTGCTGCACTGTGCACTGAAACCTTGTTTAATCTTGTCTCTCTTCCAAATTAAGGTCAGAAGTTGGATTCAAGATTTTGATGAATAAATGTCATGACAGTGTATCTTATTAGGGACCAATATTTATTAGAGAATGTTTGAATACAGTTTTTTTTTAAATACTTGAACTTATGAATTAGAAGCCCAGAGTAGGCCATTCAGCCCTTTGAATCTGCTCTACTGTTCAAGGAGATCGTGGCTGATGTTTTGACAGCATGATTGATTCTTTTGATGCACATTCTGAATTGTAAAATGCACAGTGCCGAAATGTGTTATCACAACTGAATGACGGATGTAAAACTTCATAATCATCTGGTGGGGTTTTCTCAGTCAGTTTGAAGCACTCCCTTGAAACGCTGTAATTGTGTACGTCTGGATACCCAGAGTATTGATTTTTTTTTGTATGTCATAGCCTTGTACAGCATGCAAACAGACTCTTTGGTCCAAGTCATCCATGCCAACCAGATATCCTTCTGCCCATATCCCTCTAAACCCTTCCTATTCATATACCCATTTAGATGCCTTTTAAATGTTGTAATTATATCATCTTCCACCACTTCCTCTGGCAGCTCATTCCTTACACACACCACCCTCTGCGTGAAAAAGTTGTCCCTTAAGTCCTTTTTCTATCTTTCCCCCTCACCCTAAACCTATGCCCTCTAGTTCTGGACTCCCCCACTGCAATGAAGATATCTTGTCTATCTACCCTATCCATGCCCCTCATTATTTTATAAACCTCTATAAGGTCGCCCCTCAGCCTCCTTACAATGCACAAGTGCCCTGAGATTTTAACTGAATAAGGAGCACTAGCAATTGCAGGATAGACCAAAGTCAAAGTATGCTTTCTGAAGGCAAGATGGTTGAAGGAAGAGGAATCATCACATCTAATCTCCTGATGGTTGTAGGTAAATGGCATTGGCACAGAATACAGATTGATTATAGTGATCTGTCTGTGCCTATATTCATTAAATCACTCAGTTAGTTGAGGCAGCACATTAGATGGAGTAGATAAGAGGTATCTCTAAAGACTATACAGAGTACTGGGAGAAAGAAAGATGTACATTTCGTCTGAAAGCAACAGTTTGATGACACTGAGCCTCAGCTGGAGGGTATTAAAATGAGGAGCTGAGATTTTCATGCTTTTAATGTTTGCCCTGTTATTTGAAAGCCAGATATGAAACTTTTCTGGTCAAAATCCCCATCAGGTTGTCCAAAGGATGCTAATGGGATCCTGTGTGTAAAAGGAACAATGGCAGTGTTTGGGAAGCTCTGAACGGGAACCTGTGCTATCAATTCTAATTCCGTTTGTGGCACCTTTTCCCCGCAATTTGTTCTCTTGCAAACAGGCAACAACCTAAATATTAAAATAAGAACTGAGATTAATCTGGTCTCTTAAGATCTCAGGATGTCCCAAGGCACTTCACAAGCAATTCATTCACTTAATTGATTATTTTGTGTCCTTTCAATACCAGGTTAACAAAGCTGTGGGTTGAGTGCTGGAACATGGGAATAGAACAGTTCGAAACTTGCTTTGACTAGCATAGACGCAATAGGCTGAAGGGTTTTTTTTTTCTGTGCTCTACTTATATTTGATATGTATCCACTGTTGTAACATTGAAAGATGTAACATCAACTTGGTCATGATCAGGAACCTCCAAATGGCAATGAAATTAATGATGCATTTAAATTTATTTGGTCATATTGATGGATCAATATTGCTCAGGTGCCAGGAGAACTACTTTACCATTCCCTCAAATATTGCTGTAGGAATTTCTATGCGCATTTGTGTGCGAGCAAGATCTTAGCTTCACCTATCATCCAGAAGCCGGTTTCACCATCTGTACGTCGCTCCTTCAGTCCTACTTTTCAATTGATGTTTGTATTGGACTATATTGTGAAGATTAGGGTGATACTAATGACACTCGCTGTTCATTGTGCGCAAGCTGGGAGCATAATATCCAGTGAGCATCCACGTGAAATTCTTAGGACAGCAACATATATATTCAGCCAGCGATATTTATAATTAAGTCTTAACAAATGTGAGTTGCTCAACATAGATCCTTCATTATATCCTCCTAGCAGACTCAGGGATTGGCTAGTTCAGTTAGATAGATGGCTGATTTGCAGTGTGGCGAAAGTGAGAACTGCAGATGCTGGAAATCAGAGTCAAGGTTAGAGTGGTGCTGGAAAAGCACAGCAGGTCAGGCAGCATCCGAGGAGCAGGAAAATTGACATTTTGGGCAGGAGCCCTTTATCAGGAATGAGGCTACTGATTTGCAGTTAAGAGTGATGCCAAGAGTTAAATCCTGCACAGCTGAGGTGACCATGATGCTCCTCCTCAACCTCTTCTGAAGCGTGATGACCCTCAGGTTAAATCATCACCAGTCATCTCTCGTAAAATTCTAGTAAAACTGTGGCAACTTGCTTTTACTTATCAAATGAACTCCCTGTGTTGATACCTGTGTATGTGGCAGCATCAAAGTAACAAAATGCATGATGCAATTTTCACTAGACTACACCCTCCAATTTTAACTGCCCTTTCATTAGTGGTGTAAAGATAATATCTTGCCAAAGTGTATGGAACAATCTGAAGACATTTGGCTGTATTTTTAGGTCTCCATGGAAACAGGACCAGAGGTAGGCAGTAGCTAAAAGAAATCTCACTAGTTTGTGATTGTGTGCCAGGTTCCTGGCCCTACCCTGACCCAGACTATTTATATGGGCGTTAGACTTTGGGGCAAGGGTTTGGTCAATCCAGATAGTTATCAGAGACTGTCTGGGATTCTCCAGTCAACATTCAGAGCCCACTTGTTGTCCTTAATTAGATGATGAACAGATTTTCTGGCTATGAATCTTTCATGCTGGGCAAACCACATTGTGTGACCATTTTAGACACATTGTGGGCTTCTAATTGACATTTCAATGAAAGCAATGGAATTCTGTCGCCTACAGGGAAATGTGCTGTCCATAAGTATCTGCTAAACGCATAGTAAAAAGAGTTGGAGCTCATCCATTCCAGTCCAAGTAGCTTTCTAGCCTTGATAAGTCTCTTAATTGCTATTGAACCATCTGTCAGACAATACAAATTCAACTTTTGCAAGTGTGGTGGCTCATTCCATCTGCTTTTAAATAATAAAGACCTAAAAAAAAAACACTCTTTACTTTGCCTTTCTGGTGATTTTATCTAATGCCAAAGCCTAAAGAATATCTCTGAATAACTGCAAATTGAACAAACAATTTGCGCTGCGTTTTCATTACTTAAAACAAAATCCATCCTGATTTATTTATAAAATACACAGGCATGCAACAACTCTAGCCAAGGCATTGCCATAGAGAATATACCAGGAAATTATTGTCCGGCATGATTCTGTTGCATTTAGAAAGGTTTGCCTATGAATATATGTAGCTTATTTCATGTCTCAGCCTTTCACAGTAAATTTGAAAACCATTTCTTTCATGGGGTGTGAAATGTGGCTCTCTTGGATCTGTCCTGATTATCACAAGGCTATACATTTGTATTTTATGGAGAGATGTTTTTTAAACTTTGAGTTGGTTAGAACCATTGTAAGTTGTATTGAGACAAAGCAAACTGCTTTAAAATACAAAGTCAGCTCAAGGTGGAAGTCAGACAGCAAAAGAATCCTCTTCAGTAGTTGGGTGAAAAGAGGATCTTGTCGTCAAAACCGATAATAGGTTCAGCAAGACATTAGAGATGCTTAATATGGAACATTAAGAAGTTGACTATCCAAGACAGACCTATCAAAAATAAATCACTTGAAAATACACACAAACTAATATTTCCAGGGGCTTTCTGAGCACTTCTGGAAACTAAAGAAGGAAAGTCTCCCTTCCCCCCCCTCCCCCACTATCTCTCTCTCTCTCTCTCTCTCTCTCTCTCTCTCTCTCTCTCTCTCTCCATCTCCCTTCCAACCCCCACCTCTCTCTTTCTTCCCACAACACCCCCTCTCTCCCCCGCTCTCTC
>NC_057719.1:62802451-62947798 GCF_004010195.1 Chiloscyllium plagiosum
CTCCTCTCTCCCCTCTCCCCTTCCAACACATTCTTTTGATCCCGATATCTTCCAGCACTCTCCCTGCCTCAATCTCTATCTCGCTCTTTCTCTCTCTCTCTCTCTCTCTCTCTCTCTTCCTTCCTCTCACACAAAGAAATTGCCCCAAGTCCAATGGCAACAGCAGAGAAGAAGCATCTGAGACTGACAAAGCCAACAAATCTACCTTGGTCTCAGGTTTAAACCTTCTGCCACAAAAACAATTAAAGGGCTCCAAGCTGTTTATTCTTTTATTCATGATTTGGAGATACTGGTGTTGGACTGGGGTGTACAAAGTTAAAAATCACACAACACCAGGTTATAGTCCAACAGGTTTAATTGGAAGCACGCTAGCTTTCGGAAAGCTAGTGTTTCCAATTAAACCTGTTGGACTATAACCTGGTGTTGTGTGATTTTTAACTTTATTCTTTTATTGTCCTTTATGTGGTCACTAGCCCCTTTAAAGGCTGTACCTGCATGTGAGCATGAGGACCTTGGTGACTAAACACAGGTTGCATCTTTCTCGAGGTTTGCAAGTAATAGACTTGTTCTTTCTTTAACGCAACAAAACCCTGTGCTTGGCTTCTTACATTTCCATTGATAATTAATACAGCTTAAACATCATGTGTATTTCTTTTTTACAATATTAAATTTCTGCGACATGCTTAAGTATCAAATTGTTTTACACAAACACTAGCGTATGTATACTTTAAATGAGGAATGCCTCCAAGTAATTGAATTTGCAAAGGAATTACAAATGAGCATTTTAATTCTTCCAGTGCTCATGTTTGTAGATAGAGTCATGGAGATGTACAACACAGAAACAGACCCCCAGATCCAACTCATCCATACCAACCAGATAGCCTACACTAATCTAGTGCCATTTGCTAGCACTTGGCCCATATCCCTCTAAACCCTTCCTATTCATGTACCTAGCTCAGTGCCCCCATCCCTACTTCTGGCAACTCATTTCCATACACACACCACCCTTTGCGTGAAAAAGTTGCCCCTTATGTCCCTTTTAAATCTTTCCCCTCTCATCCTAAACCTATGCCCCCTAGTTCTGCACTTATTAATATCAAAGCCTTGATCGCCTGTGGGTGACAGGGGGCTTCACCTGAAACCTGAAAACTGCATTATAGTGTGAAACTATTCCCCAACTCCATAGGTTTATGAAATGTGGCTCCAAAATACGAACTTTACAAATTCGAGTTTAAACTGACTCCAGTTTCAGACCACACTGATCAAGACATTTGTAAGCTAAATGGCACAGGAGTGACCTTTATGTTCTGCTGAGGGATATGGGCATCTCAGACATTCATTGCCTATCCCTAATTACATCTTAAGAAGCTGGTGCTGAGCTGCCATTTTGAACTACTGCAGACCGTTCAGTGCAAGCATACCTACTAACTGCGTCTATTCTAATCCGTTTCAATCGAGCACTTAGCTGAAGCTTTTTCTAAAGGACTCTACAGCATTAAAGACGTGTAGTGGCTTTTGTAAAGGACCGAATTTATCAAACCCGCTATTTGGAGAAAGTACGTTCTTATCTCGAACCACACTGGAGTTCAGTGTTGACCTTTTTGTGATGTATTTGAGAATCCTTAGTGCTGATGCTGTGTGAAAACGGTGGAAATGCTGTATTTTCCAGCATTAGCATTCCTAGTACAAACAAACCCAGTTAGGAAGTAGAGGTGCTGCTCTATTGCTTCTCATAGCAGATAGAAAAGTGGATGGAGGCAATGGTGAGGCGAATAGTATTATCTGATGTAATGCCACTGATATCCTGTCACTGAATAACTCAAGTGCTGTCGCATCAGATTAGCAAATTGTGACCGCGAAGGACTGAATGGAAGTGTCACAGGAACAGGAACAGCCCATTCTTTATTGAACTTGCGCCATCGTTTAACACACTGACAGCTGATTGAACTCGTCAATGTCATTTACCCGCACTCTGGAAAATTGATGTTTCAGTTAGAATAATGTTGTACTGTGTGAAAGGGTCTCAGAAAATGACTAGGTGATATCCTCTGATGTCGATTATAGATCCCTCTTTACTTTTAAGTGACCAGTTTTTAAGGAAATAGAAGTTCCAAAGTTGCTTTATTTTTATTTTCTGGAATGTGGAATTCATTAGGATACAAGTAATTAAAATTGCAATGTCACCAATCGAGAAGATGCTATACACAAAATGTACACACATGCAATACGTTTAAAAAAATTGGGGATATCGGACTGGCACAACATGAATGGCTTTGTCCTGTGTCATAAATGTCGATGATTCCAATGTCAACAATGCTTGCAATTCAAATTTCAAAGCAAATGTCAGTTTTTGAGATAACAGAGTTGTTCTTGTAAAAATAAACTGATAAATAAAGTTCATATTCTCAATTTTTTAAATAAAAGTTGAAAAATACACTCACTTAAAGACTCAATTCTGCTGTTTTTTTCAAAGAAAAAAATCATCTCAGCCTAGGAGTCCCAAGAGTTTCCACAGGGAAACCGCTCTGCGAGGACTGACAGCATTGTGTGTTGGGTCATGAAACTGACACTCATGAGAGTGATGTTAACATTCACTGATGGTGTAAAATGGACAAGGTTGGTCTGGCTGCCCTTTAGACAGACTGCCTGATTTGCTACTTCATTGAAGTTAATTGAATGTGACATTCAATCCCCAAGACACCAGTCTCATTCCAGGATATGTTTTAATGAACAGGAGTTGACTTATTCATTCACTGTAGGTTTGAGGCCCTAAGGTTCACTTTTATACAGCATAAATGTCCCTCTGAAGAAAAAACAACTGTCTGACTCTCAGTTAGCCACACCATAGATGGATGTAATAAATGAATGTGTTAATTGAAAACAGTGACCCAAAATGTGACTAGACCAGTGAATAGAGTGCATCCTTCTGCAGAAGGGTCACTGGACCTGAAACATTAACTCTGATTTCTCTTCACAGATGCTGCCAGACTTGCTGAGTTTTTCCAGCAATTTCTGGGTTTCTTGTAATAGATTGCATCTGTTGCCCCAGACTAATTATTTCCTGTCCTGTAAATCTGCTCAAATTGAAGGTGACGTTGGATCTTGACTCCACTGTATTTTTTTAAAATTTAATAAATGAGAATGTAAGCTTCCTTCTCAGTTTATTTTTGCACAAACAACTTTCATTCTCTCAAAAAGCTAGAATTTACTTTCAAATTTGAATTGCAAGCATTATTGCTATTGGAATCAAAGCTATTTACAACACAAAGAAGCCCTTCATGTTGTGTCTAACTCGGAATTCCAATTTATTAGATTTAAAAGTTAATTTGGATCTATAATTTGTGTGAGATGTTGAATTATTAATATTTAACACAATGGATCATAAAAGATTAATAATAGAAATTATTATGTGTTGACATTTTTTCACACTTTCCTTTCCCAGTTTTCATATTGCCACAATAGGAAATAGTGCCGTAGCTTTCAGAATGCCACAGCGCTGCTACCTCTGTTAAAATTACTTGATGATTTGCCGCCTAATTAATAACAAAAGCAGAATGCTTCAAAGTACCAAAATCAGAAAATGTAGACCAGTATATGTATGCCTGGTCAGCATTGCACAATGTCAAGCTTCTTTGTGGTTTTATTTCTGTAGCCAGGTCCATGTCTGACTGACTGGGTCAGTGTTTATGTTTAGTCCAATAATAATGCTGTTCTTTTTACTTCAAAGTTCCTTTGCCTCATCAAATTCATGCATTATTTTGTTGTTTACCCTGTTACTCTGAAAATTTTCCAATCAAAGAAAGGTGTATATTGATTCCATGTAAGGTTTAAGCTCAATGTACAGAGCTGGTCAGTCATAGCCACTGCCACCTGGCTCATTCACTCACATACATCGTCTTCATGGATTCTGTACTTTGCCTACCCAGTCCCAACCCAGGTCCTCACCGGCATGACTATATAAACTGAACTGTTAGCGTCACTTTTCCTGTCGGTAGTATGACCCTTTTTTTTCATTTCTGTGATCTTTTACCACTGGAATGCTTTCAAAATGGATGTTGTGTAATTTGTTACAAAAAAAAGTTTTCTTTCATTTAAAATAAGTAGAACCTGTTCTGAAGGCTGCAGTAATTTGAGTCGGATGCTCATCCTTGTGAGCAACTTGCTCCACCCCAGCTTGCCTGTCCGTAATTGTAAACCATGTAACCTTCTCCAGTTCAACAATCCCCACATGAAGTCTGCTTTCCTCCAATTCATGTTCCTTGTGCATCCTCAGTTTTGTTCATCTCACTAATGGTAGCCATTCCTTTGTCTGCCTGGACCCCAAGTTGTGGAATTCCCTTCTATGATCCTTTCTCCCTCCTTCCATTTGTGTAAGACTCTGCTCAGGATTGACTCTGATGGTTTTTTTGATTTTGGGAATCAAGGGATATCACAATTGGGCAAGAAAGTGAAATTAAATAAGAGTGTTACCCATGATCTTATTGAAAGATCATACAAAGATCAACATGCAGCTATCCTCTGCTCCTATCTGTTTTGAACTTTGTGCTTAAGGCACTGCATAAAATCTACGTCTTTGACCAGAAGGCCACCCTAAAACCACCTGATCTGTGGTGCCTATTTTCACTTAATGACACTCCTGTGAAGGCCTTTAAAGTTTTTTTTTTCAATGTTAAATCACTATTTAAATCAGTGTTGTTGAGTGTTCATAGGGACCCTTTTCCTTGTGCTGGGAGCTTGCCCTGCAAAGTTTGTTTTACTCTAGAGTTCTAACTGTTCCTTGTCCCTTTCTGGTTTCAGAACCCCATAGACTGCAGCAAAGCCAAGAAACTGGTTTGTAACATTAACAAGGGCTGTGGCTACGGCTGCCAACTACATCATGTCGTCTACTGCTTTATGATTGCATATGGCACCCGACGCACTCTCATCCTGGAATCTCAGAACTGGCGCTATTCCACTGGGGGATGGGAGACTGTCTTCAAACCAGTTAGTGAAACCTGCACGGACAGATCTGGCACCACCACTGGCCATTGGTCAGGTAAGAAATGCAAGCCAGCCCGTGACCTTACCACCTGTTTGAATAGTGAATGATGTTTTGTATTTGGATGCACCAGAAGTCAGTGATTGAGATCTTCAGCCTATTTCTGGGGCAAATATCATTTTAAAGAGGGAAACGCGATAAATGCTTAATATGCAAATGTCTTTTTTCTAGCCAGGGACTTTTCAGGATCAATATTTTTTATAAAGCTGCAGGCCATCTCGTTTTTCAATAACCATTACCTAAGCAGTGGATTGGATGTCATACAATTGTTTGATTCTGGACTTCCTGTGCTTTTGAGATGTTTGCAGTCCTCCCATTGCACATTGAAGATGATCTGGATAAGTTAAACAGAAATTAACTCTGCTGTTAAACTGTCAGTTTTACCTTGAGTTGGAGGATGTCTTGGGTTATCACTGGGGACGAGTTTAGTTTGGGAGCATGATCAGTGGGGACCAGTTGGAATGACAGGTCTGCTTCTGTGCTGTATGACTCCAGAACATGGAGTTATGGGCGGCACGGTGGCACAGTGGTTAGCACTGCTGCCTCACAGCGCTAGAGACCCGGGTTCAATTCCCGCCTCTGGCGACTGACTGTGTGGAGTTTGCACATTCTCCCCGTGTCTGCGTGGGTTTCCTCCGGGTGCTCCGGTTTCCTCCCACAGTCCAAAGATGTGCAGGTTAGGTGAATTGGCCATGCTAAATAGCCCGTAGTGTTAGGTAAGGGGTAAATGTAGGGGTATGGGTGGGTTTGCTCTTCGGCGGGGCGGTGTGGACTTGTTGGGCCGAAGGGCCTGTTTCCACACTGTAAGTAATCTAATCTAATCTAAACATCTCAAACTGCAGGAGTTTCACTTAGTGATACTGAACTGTTATTTCACTCCAGAGTTGGACCAGTGCAGCAGATCTATACATTTTTGAGCATTTTTAGCCAGTAACTGTAATGGAATAAAAATACAGACAAGTCCCAGGGGTTGTGAACAAGTTCCAATCACAGGTCAACATATACGCAAGTCAGAACACAATGGAGGGCAATACAAATTAGCAATCTGAAGTTTCAGAAATGGTCATATATTATGTAAACCCCTGTGTGGGAAAGGTGCTGCATCTCATAAGTCAGATGTTCATGTATCAGGGACCACTTGTATGCCTTCTGTTGATGATACGTTAGTTATGTTGTTAAAACGCCCAGATGAAGAGCAATCTTTAATTAAGTAAATGGAGCACTGAGAGAAACTGTTAGGTTGTGGAGGACCACTTCGCAAGTACACCACGGGCAGAGACAATGCTACATTCTGGAATGAACAAACTAACGGAAAAAGGATTTGCACCTACTTCCACATTTCTTCACTGTCTAGCTTAGAATCTAATAATCAACTTCACCAAATTTATTTTCTTGTGGATGTCATTGACATTTTTTTTTTCATCCCACAATATCCGAATCCCTATGTCTCCATTCCTCACCTTGCCATGTTGGTTACCCTCTGCCAGTGCTGGCATCATACTGTGCAGCAATCTTTGTGACCTGATCACCCCCTCTCTCCCCGCAGAAATCGCCAGCATTCCTCCTTGTCCACTCCCCCATGACTTCTAAAGTCAGGCATTTGCAGCAGAATGCAAACTTTCATCATACTGCCACCAGATAATCTGTGGGTGAACTGTTTAATTTCTTCTTTGAAATGAATAATGCCAGTGTCAGGACGGCAAAGCAATTTTTTCAATTGCTGACTTTCTTCTGATTATTAGAATGCCTGTCGTAAATCACGATCCCCCAGCAGTTATTATCTGGTTGAAGCATTGTTATAAATTTTCAGAAAGGATCAAGTGCAGTTGAGCAGGATTCTGTGTACAAAATTTGCATATTTAATTTTCTCTTTGCCATATTTCTTTTCAATTTGGACACATCATCTCTGCCTCATGGATAGACAGTAGACTGCAATGTTAGAGAGGGAGGTTGGAACTCACTTGTCCCATTTCACGAGATCATGAAATCCCTGCAGTGTGAAAGCAGGCCATATGGCCCATCGGGTCCACGTCGACCCTCCTAACAGCATCCTACCCAGACCTACCCCATCTCTGTAACCTGCATTTCCCATGGCAGCTCCTCCTGGCCTGCACGGTCCTGGACACTATGGGCAATTTAGCATGGCCAATCCACCTGACCTGCACATCGCTGGACTGTGGGAGGAAACCCATGCAGACACAGGGAGAATGTGCAAACTCCACACAGACAGTTGCCTGAGATTGGAATTGAACCTGGGACCCTGGCGCTGTGAGGCAACGGTGCTAACCACAGTGCAGTCCAAAAAAATCATGTCAATCCCAGCCTGCTGTTGCAAACTGCTCAGTCTGCTAATCAGGCTGTTCGTAACAATAAAATCACATAGGGTTAGTCATGTGCCTCACCCCATGCAGAAATCCATTTTTGTTGGTCGAGAGAACCTTTGATGGAACTCTATATCTGTGCACATTAACCCTGCATCAGAAAGAGGAGTTGTCCGGACGCAGTAACCGTTGGAGAAAAGTGCCCACAGGAAACCATGTAGTTCCTTGGTTTGTGCGAACATTGTTGGTTGTTTTCAGTGAGAGAAGGACAGCTTGAGGCTGCAACTTGCAGAGCAACCATGGTTCACTTCTCAATTGGTAATAACAACTTCAATGATTTACTGAAACATTCACATTTTTCATGAAATTGAAGCCACCATGAACTAGAAACTAAAATCTAGCACACTACCATTTTCACTTTTGCCGAGTGTACACATACACAACAAGGTTTGTATCGGATTTGGATATCAATTGGCATATGGCAGGAAGAATGTTGAATTATCCATTTATCCTCTTTGTGTTTTATACTGTAAGGTATTGTGGCTCAGCACTGTTAGTAACCTTTTGATAGTCATTAGGAAAATACACTGTCAAGAAAAGGCAATTCAACAAAGCTAACAACTTCATTGTGGGAAAATGCCCAAGAGCGTTAAAGTTTGGTGGAAAGTTTGGTTGAAGAGATTGACTTAATGGATGTAAGTGAAGCGATAAATGATTTTATGAGGAGAATTATAGAGATTAGAGTCCCAACAGCTGAAGGCACTACCCCACCAATAGTGGCATGAAGGAAACTGGGAGTGTACAGGAGGTCAGAATTAAAAGAAAGCATAAGGCATAGAGTTATGGTTGGAGGAGGCTTACATAGTTGTGTGAAATGAGACAATGAGGGAACTTGAAGAGATGTGTTTGAGAATTTTGTATTTGTGCCATTGCTGTACTAAGAACTATTGTAGGTTAGGAAGCATGGGAGGTGGATGTAGAGGATTTGGTGTAAGTTAGGACAACAGAGGTGGAGGTGAAGGCTAAGCAAGGATTTAACAGAGTTGTTCAAAAAAAATGATGGGTTTGTCAGAATAAATGAAGAGAACTGTTTGCAGTGACAGGAGGGTCAATCATAAAAGGACACAGATCGAAGATAATTGGTTAGTTCATTAAACAATCAACATTTCAACAATTGGTTATTTCGATTTGATCTTTGTTGTATCAGTTTATGATTCTAGAAGTAAATTAGAAAAATCCAATCAAGTAATAATAAACAGATAGATAAGAGTTTGGGAAGCAAATGGTGTAAGGCAGGACTGGAGATTGCTTACTTCCAACTTTGCAGTAACAACAATATTATTAAATTCGGCACAACCAATGGGATTTTTATTGCATTGACTCATCAAAACTGAGACTTACCTGCCTTGCTGTATCCTTTAGCGTTAATTGTCCCAAGATGAGCTTTTTGTCTGGACATTCCTATATCCAGAACCGCAATGTCCCGTTGGACACACCTGTCATCGCATGAATTGACCTTTTCTGGAAAATTGAAGATACACAGGTGACAGATCACTGTGTTGAAGTTCATTGTTGCAGTGGCACAGCTCACAGGCCTGACCAGCAGTTTCATCCAGCTATCTGCTACCAGCCCTTAGACAACTTGGATTATCATGAGTGGGCAATGTGTAAACTGCACATGGAGAGTTGCCTGAGATAGAATTGGACCTGGGTTTCTGGCACTGTGAGGCAGCAGTGCTAACCACAGAGCCGCCCTAAAAACTGAAAAGAGACCGAAACCTTGGAGTTTGCTTTCTTTTTTCTGTTGCATGACCTCAGTCACCTTGTTCTGGAAAGAACTAATATTTCCCCTCTTGTCATTACAATCTTCTGTTGGACAAATGCTAAATTCTTAATACCAGGAATGCTTTGAATCCTTGGGTATCATTAGACCCCTGCCTAGTTTAACCGGGGGAGAAAAGAAGTCAGGATTAAATTTTGTTCCCCAAAATCCAAAGCAGAAATGAGCAATCATAATTCCACCAATATAAGATGTATCTTTGCAGAAGCTTCAATTCAATGTAATTGCATCTTTATTTGATTTAGTGGGATTGAAGCAAGCTATGCTGCCTGGATTTTAGTTATACAATACTCTTCCTTATGATTCTACATTGTGTGTTACTTTAATATATGTTTCATATTTCTGCCCCTCAAAGCTGAACTTTAAGAACAGCTGCTGTGGCTTGTTTCTGAAGCAATAAATCCATGTATGAGTAATAGTAATACCCGTTCTGTACGCATTCGGAAAGAAAACGCCCGTTAACGAACTGGTGATCAAACTTTCTTGCCTCTGTTTTTGTCTTCTGCTTTGTGTTGTATTTGGAAGCTGTTTGTGGGACTGTCCTACATTAAAACAGCAATATTTGTCCAGTATATCTCAATGTATCAGCAATGATTTTTAGCATACAGTGAGTCACAGTGCTGCCGTGATGTGAACTAGCATTCTTAATAATATACTGTTAAAATTAATTGGGCATTCCTATAAAATCATAGGATATTCCCTTTAGCTTCCAAATCTAAAATCACAAGTGTTCGTGAGTAACTTAGGATGACAGAGTAAACCACTGGTTCATAGAATATCACTTCAGATGAGAGTCTCATGTGTTGTGTTGCTACTGAGCTGCTCACTGAAATGCTGTGGCTCTATCACAAAGGCATCTCATAACTAGAGACTTTCACCCAAGCAAAATCAGATGTCAATTTGCCAGTCGAGAATGAGGAGACATGGGATTAATTTATTTGTTTTTTTTCTGTTTGTTGCTCAATTGTTCTGAAGTCTTGTTGGGTGGAGCCTGTTTACCATAGGGACATATTGCGATCATCGGTTTATTCCATGGGATGTTCCTTCACCTCTGTTCTTGGTGAGAGATGAGGTGTGGGCCAACTGAAGGAGAAATCCAGGACTGGCTATACTATACTTGGTGTTCCTGAGCACAGTGCAGATCAGAATCTTCTGGCAGATATTCACATGCCTTGATTCCTTGCCTTGCAGACGTGCTGATTGCATCACCAAACCTGGCAATGTCCTTTTCCTGTTTTCCACAGACTTGCTTTCTCCGACAACATGGCCACTTCTCAACAAAATCTGTAAATTCTCAACCTTGGTAACTGTCAGAAACTTTCCAGGAACACTGTACACACGCAGTAACTTTGGTACTGACATGCTTGGGTCAAATGTTACGAGTATAGGGAACTATTATTTTCTAATGCAATGTGTCTCTATAACCCAGGCATGTAATTCAAGTGGCCTGGACCCTGCCCTACACGTGCTGCCTCAGGAGCCGAAACACAAGATACATTTTGCTGACTTGTATAGATAGTATTGTATTGAATTGAATTGAATTTATTATCACGTGTACCGAGGCACAGTGAAAAGCTTTGTCTTGTGAGCAATACAGGTAGATCACATAGTTAAGTAACGTAGACAGTAAAT
Source organism: Chiloscyllium plagiosum (assembly GCF_004010195.1). Taxonomy (NCBI): domain Eukaryota; kingdom Metazoa; phylum Chordata; class Chondrichthyes; order Orectolobiformes; family Hemiscylliidae; genus Chiloscyllium; species Chiloscyllium plagiosum. The sequence continues at coordinate 62,813,283 of NC_057719.1, forward strand.
AATAGGTAAACAGTGGCAAAAACAAAAACACAGATACAGGTGAATGTTAAGAGTTGGTGAGTCCATTCAGTGTTCTAGCAACAATCAGGTAGAAACTGTTACGAATCCGGCTGGTGCATGTGTTCAGGCTTCTGTACCTTCTCCCTGATGGTAGAGGTTGTAGAAAAACATTGCCAGGGTGGGATGGATCTTTGAGAGTGCTGGCAGCCTTTCCTTGACAACAGGCCTGATAGATAGATAGAGTCTATAGATGGGAGGTTAGCCTTTGTGATTGTCCGGGCCGAGTTCACCACTCTCTGTAACCATCTCCGATCTTGAATGGTATAGTTGCCATAACCAGGTAGTGATACATCCAGACAGAATGCTGTCAATGGCACACCTATAAAAATTGGCAATTGTGTTCACCGTCATGCCAGATTTCCTCAGCTGCCTGAGGAAGAAGAGACGTTGTTGGGCCTTTGTAACCAGTGTGTCCACATGAAGAGTCCAAGAAAGCTTGCTGTCGATGGCCACTCCCAGGAGCTTGACACTCTCCACTCGTTCCAACTCTGTGCCATTAATGTGTAGGGGAGCATGAGTAACATCCCGCCGAAAGTCAGTAATGAGTTCCTTGGTTTTGCTGGTATTGAGAGCTAAGTTGTTCTCAGTGCGCCATTTTTCCAGATCTCCACCTCCCTGTCTGTAGTCTGTTTCATCACCATCTGAGATTCGACCAACTTTGGTGGTGTCATCAGCAAACTTGTAAATGGCATTAGGAGCTTCTAGCAATACAGGTTACTCCTACCTCATAGCAACTGAGCTCTGTCACTGCTTTTAGTGTGCATTCAGATTACTTTCCTCTACCTAGGGAGGAGTAGTTGATGTGTGACATTCTTCTACTCCATGTAAATGTGCCAGACATGAGAGTGTGGCTCATTTCCTGCGTATTGTCTTATCTTCAAATAATGTGAACTAGGAGACTATGTACAGATATCCACCCTCAAACACAGCTGCTATTGCCTGTGTTCAGATTCATGGAATTACTACATTGCATCCTGTTCCCAGTGATCGTGACAGTCAGCAGTTGAAGAGATACCCCTTTAAAGGTACATGCACATCATAACGTAACAATGAACAGGGAAGAGGATTGTCAAAGAGTACTGGGGTGCATGCATCAGATCCACCTTATGTTTTGTTGAACATAATGATGTTTGAACACTTAATTGTGACGAAAAAATAACGAAGTGGCTTTATGGTGGATGGAGGTGGAGAGAGCAGACAGGAAAGTGGAACTGAGATCCCGACCAGATCATTTGAGATTCAGCTGACGGTTAGATGGGCTGAGTGGCTGACTCAGTTGTGTCCGATGAGACAGGTAGATACACATTTGGATTCACAGCACTGAGTGTAGATTTCAGCCTGAATATGGGATGTATTAAAAAGGTACCAGTATTGCGGGAGCTGCATCTCAGCCAAGGCTGGTAAATGATGCAGCTCATGCATGACTGAGCCCAGTGGGAAAAGAGAGGGGGAGGAATGGGTGGAAGAGAGGGTTGTAGCAAAGAAAGAATTAAAACCTTAGAAAGTGACACAGACTCGGTAAACCGAGAAATGTGGATGTGATTCATCGCAGGTGAAGTAAAAACACTTTCCAACTAACAGAATAATCAGGTGGTCACATAATGGTTTCTGACCTTTTGGAGTTGCTGCGTGTTTATTTTGCAGAACACGAAAGCATGCAATTTCAGGAGGTTAGAACAAAATGAGGCTCGAGTCTTTGCTAAGGGTACAAAAGTTAAGAATCCCATTTTTCACTGCTCAAGTCGGTTCATAAATTGCTAGTTGAGTAAGTTGTGTTTCTTGTGAACTACCTCGAGAAACCCTGGAATTAATAAACTGGCTATGCATTGAGAAAGCCACAAGTGCATCAAGAAATTATTGAGAACATTCATTACACCTTCTCTGTAAACCTCGTCTCAGGCAGCCTAAATTATGTAAAGAAAAGGAAGCACAGTCATTTTCTGTTGATTTATTCAGGTCTGGCAGGCAAAATTTACAAGTACGTCCAAATCTGAAAATTTCCCTCATCAAATAGCAATTAAGCCCTTGATTGATAACACCGCAATTCAATTGTAACCCCGTATTTCCCATGGCTAATCCACCTAGCCTGTGTATCCTGGACACTGAGTAATCTAGCATGGCTAACCACCTTACCTGCACATCTTTGTGGACTGTGGGAGGAAACCAGAGCACCCGGAGAAAACCCATGCAGATACAGGGAGAATGTGCAAACTCCACACAGACAGTCACCCAAAACTGGAATCGAACCCAGTTCCTGGTGCTGTGAGGCAGTAGTGTGAACCACTGAGCTACCGTGCCACCCACATCTCAGAATATTTTGTGCAGAAGGTAACTCCAGTTTTAAATCCCATCAATGATTTTCTTAATGAAGCAATGGGATATTCTCATAAGTTTGATGAAAAGAAGACATCAAGATGGATGTATTAAGTGAAAGTTCTCCCCTTCAGAGACTGATCAAGAAGCAATTCCATAACTTGTTCAAAAATATTTAGAAAAAAAACTCCCTCTTAAATAAGTACATCTGGCAGAATATTACAGTAACGCACCACCAGATGTGAAGGCAGCAATTGGAAGACCCACACAATATGTGTGGCCTGTCTTCTGCTTAATCACCTGCCCAATGTGTCTGCTGTTTTACATGGGGGCAGTGCCTGTCTGCCCTTGGACCTATTGGACCTTGGCAATTTGTAGCCACTTAAGTGCCTTAATCCTGCCTCAATACAGGTCAGTAACCTGGCAGTATTTACTGGGTAAGCTAGTGTCAGGTAAGGGATAGGTGGGGTCAGGGAGGGAGGGGATCTACTTTTAAAGGCTGCTGCACCAATTGAATGAATGACCCAACTCATGACCTTTCAAATCCAGTGCCCCTCTCTGCGTCTTGTTGGGAGCCAGCAGACGGGGCCCCATGAATGCCCTAGGCATACTTTTGCACCAGCCTTTGTGAGTTCTTCCCTTTTTTGGGGACTGGCTATAGTCACAGGCGCACCCAATGCTCCTGGCCATCCCAATGACCCGCAATCACCTCAGACGGGACTCTCACTCCTTCTCAGGGACCATGTTTTGCCCTGTCGAATGTGAAACAGCAGCAGGGTGGCCGAGATCAGTGAATTCCGAAGAAAGCCCTGCCCTCCGTTTATCGCAACATAAAACACTTGCCCTTGCTTCCCAAGGGGTTCCTATTAACTCGCTGCTCATTCTCAACCTGACTTCCTACCTGTTTTTGCAGTTCCCAAAAAACTCAAGATAATCTTATGTTTAGAGTGTAGGTTTGCTCGCTGGGCTGTAGGTTTGATATCCAGACGTTTCATTACCTGGCTAGGTAACATCATCAGTGGCGACCTCCAAGTGAAGTGAAGCTGTTGTCTCCTGCTTTCTATTTATATCTTTCTCCTGGATGGGGTTCCTGGGGTTTGTGATGATGTCATTTCCTGTTCGTTTTCTGAGGGGTTGATAGATGGCATCTAGATCTATGTGTTTGTTTATGGCGTTGTGGTTGGAGTGCCAGGCCTCTAGGAATTCTCTAGTGTCTTTGCTCAGCCTGTCCCATGACAGGCTACACCAGGATACACGAACACCAGCTCGTCACAAAAAGACACGACCCTCTCTCCCTCGTAGCCCTACACACGGATGAAAAAAACCCACCAAATTGACTGGGACAACATATCTATCCTGGGGCAGGCTAAGCAAAGACACGCCGGAGAATTTCTCGAGGCCTGGCACTCCAACCACAATGCCATAAACAAACACATAGATCTAGATACCATCTATCAACCCCTCAGAAAACTAACAGGAAATGACATCACCACAAATCCCAGGTACCCCATCCAGAACAAACATATAAATAGAAAGCAGGAGACAACAGCTTCACTTCACTTGGAGGTCACCACTGATGATGTTACCTAGCCAGGTAATGAAACGTCTGGATATCAAACCTACAGCTCAGCGAGCAAACCTACACCCTAAACTTCAACCTGAGCTACAAACCTTCACAATCCTTGCATAATCTTATCTGCCGTTATCGTCATGAGCAAAATCCCTCTTCAGGAACTTCTGGAAGCGCAACATAATTAGTCCATTAGTCCGCAAATTGGACAGATCTAGCTCAGAATGCAAGGCGAATGGGAGAATGAAGTGATTGAAAGATTCATTGACAGTTCCAGTGCTGTGAGTGACAGCTCCGAGAGTGAAATGAGCTGCCAGGGACTGATGTGCTGTCTACAGTTAGGCAGCAATTGAAAAGGCACTTCATAAAAATAATGATTTTTGTAACTTTGCTGCTTATTTCCTGTGTTCAGAAAGATTGAGTGTGGCATGACGCGGCTAACACAGTGGCTTGAGGTTTCAGGCAGCTACAGTTCTGTTTTGTGCTAACGCTGTTTGCCGGCACAAATCCAAATGACATCTGACACGACTCAATGAATTGTTACAGAGAAAATGCTTTTCCCTATCATTCAGATTCAAAACCAGACATGCATGTGTTTGTTAAATTGGAAGAAAAATGCCTGCAGAACAATGCTATGTATCACAAGTTCAAAAAAAACATGCACAGTTTCTGCTAAGAAGGTTGGTCTGTCAAAGTGTGTGAATTTGGTGAAAGGTTGAGTTAAATATTAAATGGCTTATATGTCAGTGTCCAAAAACTTCAAGATAGAGCACACATATTGGGAAATACCTTGACACTTTGACAGCCATGTTGAAGTATTTGTTGCATTCTACTTTCTCACTTATCTCACCCTTTCCAGCTATTGCAAGATAATCAATCACAGCAAATTAAATATCTTATTGGAAAACACAATTATAACCAATTACTTCATGTTCTTCTCTAAAGTCCACATTCAGTCAACTGTCAGAGACTGAAGTAAAGTGATAATTCCTTTGGACTGTCATACATCAAGCGTGGGAGAATAGAACATTTTGTTGCTGTAGTAGTACTGCATTGTCAATGCAAGGTTTCAGGAATCAGTTAGCTGGAACGTTGGTTTGCGACACCTCACCTCATGAGAGCAGCCCGATTGGCGGTGATTTAATCTGAGGGTCACCTCACCTCAGGCTAGGGGAGAAATTGAGAAGGGAGAGTCCTTCACGGTAACCTCAGGCAGTGCGGGAATTGAACCCATGCTGTTAGCATCACTCTGCATTGCAACTGAGCTAACCAGCACTCAATTTTGCTTGTGTCATCCGCAAAGTTATCCACCATTGCCATTGGTTCCATCATCTAAGTCAGATTGCAAAAATTTGAGGCCCTCGCTCAGAGCTCTGTGGAATCCCCACTCCTCGCATCCTGCCTATCTGAAAAATAGCCATTTTATTCATACTCTCTGTTTTCTGTAAAACCAGCCAGTTCTTTTTCCTTGCCAGCATATTAGCCTGTTCGCCATGAATTCCCACTTTGCACAACACTGTAACCTTTTTTGTGGGATATTATCAAATTCCTTTTGGAAATGCAGTTACCCATGTATCCACAGTGTATGTTACTCATTCAAAGAATTCCATTATCGTCGTCTCAGAATCCTTAGTGTAGAAGCAGACCATTCAGCCCATCGTGTCTACACCGACCCTCTAAAAAGTACCCCACCCAGATTCACCCCCTGACCTTATCCCTGTCACCCTGCATTTCCTTTTGCTGTCTTTTCCTGTTTAGATACTTATTGGAACTCTTGCTATCTGTTTTTACATTTCTAGCTAGCTTCCTCTCATGCTAATTAACCTTTCAGTCCAGAATCACACAGCACAGAAGCAGACTCTTTGGTCCAACTCATCAGCACCAACCAAACATCCTAATCTGACCTAGTCCCATTTGTCAACATTTGGCCTATATCTCCCTAAACTCTTGCTATTCATATATCATCCAGATGCCTTTTAAATGTTGTAAAGATACCCACGTCCATCCTTCCTCTGGCAGCTCCTTGCATACACACACAACGTTTTCCATGAAAAATGTTATCCCTCAAGGCCTTTTTAAATCTTTCCCCTCTCACCTTAAACCTATGACCTCTAGTTTTGGATTTCCCACTCCAGAAAAAAGACCTTGGTTATCACTCTATCCTGTGCCCCTCATGATTTTATAAACATCTCTAAGGTCACCCTTCAGGCCTCTGATGCTCCAGAGGGAAAAATGCCTTAGCCTATTTAGCCTCTCCTTCTAGCTCAAGTCCTCTGTGCTCAGCAACATCCTTGTAATGTTTTTCTGTACCTTCTCAAGTTTAACAGCATCCTACCTATAGAAGGGCAACCAAAATTGAATGCAGTATTCTAAATGTAGTCTCACCAATGTCTTGTTCAGCCACAACATGATGTCTCAACTCCTATACTCGTTGTTCTGGCCAATGAAAACAAGTGTGCCAAACACCTTTGTCACCATCATGTGTCTACTTTAAATGAACTATAAGCCTGCACCCAAGGTATCTTTTTCCAGCAACACTCCCTAGGACCCTACCCTAGCCCTGATTTGCCTTTCCAAAATGCAATGCCTCACATTTATCTAAATTAAACTCCACCTAACACATCTTGGCTCGTTGGCCCATCTGATCAAGGTCCTGTTGTACTCTAAGATAATCATCTTCTCTGTCTACTGCATCACTTATTTTTGTGTCATCTGCAAAGTTACTCACCATGTCTCCTATATTCACATCCAAATTATTTATATAAATGACAAAGAGCAGTGGATCCAGCACTGATCCTGATGGCACACCACTGGTCGTTCTTTACCATTCTTTGAACTTTGACCAATCAACTAACTTGCGTCTCATCTTTGCCCAGTTACAATTTTTAAAATTTAAATTTCATGGTTTTCTTAACTTCCTTGGTTGACCACGGATGGCAGGTCTGCCAGTGCAAGTTTCTTTTTGATAGGAATGTCGAGATTCTGAGTATCCACCGCTTGCCTCCTAATTTATCTTCTAGCACAGCTCACTTCAGCTAACTTTTATCTTATCCTCACTTAATTGCCCTTATTTAAATTGAAAATGCTACTCTTATACCCACTCTTCTCTCTTTCAAACTGGAAGTAAAGTTCAATCATATGGTTGCTGTTACCTAGGAATGCCTTTACTTCGAAGTCTTTAATTAATCCGATCACATTATACACTACCAAGTCTATTATAGCCAGCTCTCTGGTCAATTCCAAAATATGCTGCTCTAAGAACCTATCTTAAAAGCATCAAGGTTAATATTACCAATCTGATTTTTCTAATTTATGTGTAAATTAAAATTACCCATAACTATTGTCATCTCTTTATCACAGGTACTTAATATTTCTTCTTGTATACTTCTTCTTACATCATGGTTGCTGTTTGTGGGCTTGTACATCACTTCCACGAGTGAATTATTTCCCCTAATTTTCCTCCTCTTCACTTAGTTGGTACAACCTCATCTCCTGATTCTAAAGTCATCCAGGAGAAAGTGAGGACTGCAGATGCTGGAGATCAAAACCGAAGTGTGGTGCTGGAAAAGTACAGCAGTTAAGGCAGCATCTGTTCTCCTCGGATGTGCTTTTCCAGCACCACACTCTTTGACTCTGATTCTAAAATTATGTCTAACAAATTGCACCAAAGCCATCTTTGATTAGGAGTGTGAACCTTTCACCTCTCCCGAGCTTTCTATTCTTCTTGAATGCCTTGGACGCCTCAACACCTAGAACTCAATCTTCCTGATTCTGCAGTGAAATCTCTGTCATGGCTATCAGATCAGCTTCATCCACTTCACTGTGTGGTACCCATTCATTAACTTAATGAAGTTAATGCGTGTTCAGATACAGAGCCTTTAGTTTGTTTTGTTATCGAGCCTTGGTTTCTTGTAGATTATTACTTTTCCTTTCTCCAACCCCTGACCTTCAGTTTCCATATTAGCATTTTGCTGTATAACCTGGACTATATCTCTTTATTTGCTACAGTTACCTGAGCTTGATCACTCCCCTCACCATTTGTTTTTAGTTTAGAGCCCTCTCTGTTTCCCTAGCTACTCAGTAGTTTTGTTTGACATACGACTTATTTTATGCTACAGTCACAGAATGGACCTTTGAGCCCCTCGAGCCATTCAACTGAATAATCTGTAAGTCTTTGATCCACATCCATTGACATCCTTATCAAATAAAAATAATTTGATCTCGTTCCTGTAAATTCCAAATGACTCAGCACTGTGTTGGAATGGCAGTTCAGGCTGCTGAGTGTTTTGACTCCCTTCTTATTGTGACAATGCTGGAACAACATAACCTACAGATAAATAATGCAATTAGTCATTGTATTCTAGCAATAAGTTAATTTTTCCTTTAAACCGGCAGTGATAAAAATGGGCAATTTAGTGATAATGCAACTGTTTAATATTCTTAACAGGAATTCATTACTAGTTTTGGCTGAAGATTTGGACTGCTGACTGCCAAGTGATTGGTAGCAAATGCAAGTTTTTGCATGAAGAGTTTCCTGTGCCAGTATACAGTATATCCAACAGCAGCTTAGCACTAGGCACATAAAACTTCAGTTATCCAGAGAATATCTTTGACATGTGTATCCAACTGAGCAATATCTAGAACTAAATATCCAGTTGCCTTGGTAACTTAATGGTTTGCACTGTCAGGTGAAGCTATAACCAAGTAGATGGTGGCAAATTAAACTTGCAATAAGAAAATATGGCTATTCTAAACAATTGACATTGAAAGCCAGCATTTAATTGAAAGGCAAACACAGGCTGCTAAATGGCTTTCTTCCTGTGATGTTACTAGGTTTGCAGGCTTTTTGAAGGTGATAACGCTGTGCCTCTTGAATAGTTAATGAAGAAGATGCAGGCAGTTTTTGTTTACAACAGTTTCAAGCAAAACTTCCATTTAAAGAAAAAGAACGGTTAGCATTGTCAAAATTCATTTCTGTTGCAGAAATCAATTGTCTTTTGACTTCATAAGTTCATCTCAGTTTGTCATATTTTTCCATACTGGATACCATGACAACAATAAACATGACAAACACTCAAATTTTTAATTCAGTGATTTGTAACAATTTCTTACTTAATGAACTATTTCTGGAAGTTGTAGCTTCAACTATTCCATAGTATTTTTTTATATTAGTCCACAGGATGTGAATGTTGCTAAATGGACCAGCATTTATTGCCCATCCCACCTTGAGGAGGTGGGGATTAGCTGTCTTCTTGAACCGTACGGTCCAGTTGGTATAGGTAGACACACAGTGCCGTTAAGGAGGGAACTTGAGGATTTTGACGCAGTGGCATTGAAGGAAGAGTCATACGTTTCCAAGTCAGGATGGTGTTTGGCTTGGAGCGAACTTGCAGGTTGTGGAGTTGGTATGCATCTGCCGAATAATAGATGCATGAGTTTTAAACGCATAGGATACATTTTCTCAACTTGGATAAATGCTAACATCTTTGAGAAATATCAAAGCCTTGTATGGACCATTCCCACCACCTGCTCCTGAAAAGGCCACATGATGACGGCCACAAAGGTTTTGAATTATAGAAAGCCCTTCAGCTCTCAACCTACTCTTCCGTTTGTTGATCTGCTTGTCCCCTGACCCTAACCTTCCTGTTTTGCCCCTGATGACTCTTGACTCTGTTGTATATCAAAAAATGTACAAATTCAGCCTTAAGTATTTTTGTTAGACCAATCTTTACTGTTCACTGGGGAAGAGAATTCCAAAGTGTAATGCCAGAGTATAAAAAAAATCCTCCTTATTTCTGTCTTAAATGTGAGATCCTTCATTATTAAGTAGTGCCCCCTATTTCAAGATTCCCCTCAAGTGGAAATATTTTCTCAGCATGCTCCCTGTCAAGTCCTTCATGATTTAATTTGTTTCAATAAGAAACTCTTTTGATTATTCTCAGTTAAAAATTCATACAGGCCCAACCTCCTCCATGTTTCTCATGAGATAACCCCTTTATCCCAGGAATTGGCCTTCTCTGAATTGCAATTATGCCTCTCCTTAATAAGGATATCATGACAGTACACAGTACTCCAGATATGCCAGGAATAGAGACTTCTTTAACTGGGAATTCCTGCTGTTTAGCTCATGAAGATAAAAGCAACCTGGGATCCTGAGACAGATCATGTATCAACATCGAGAGTGACCCTCTGGGTTTCACTGAGAAGAGAGGAACACACGGTTCTAGAAGTTGACTAACTTCCCAAAACTGAGAGCATTCTTGTATGAGCCATTTTACACAAGGCTTGAGGAGGTTGAAAGTGGAATCGTTGGAAGAGTCGGATCTGCCTGCTTCGCCGATGGGTACTGGAGCTTTTGGCAATAAAAGATCAGTAGATCCCTGAAGTGGTGTCAATCCCATGTTAGTGACGTGCTTCGATGACCATACAGACAGAGCCAATGCTGTTGGGAGCAAATGGCCTAGCTCATGACATAAGTGTTCAATTTCATCCTGGTCCTGATCTAATATGGGACTCAACTGCGATGCTTTCAGTTCAATTTAGGTTCACCAGGAAATTCATCTCTTGGATAAACATACTGGTGTCAACAGGAGCTCATAGTTGGAAACACCATCAGCACTTCTACTGGGGGAAGCTATCTACGTAGCTGCAGATGCCAACTGCTCATTAGAAAGCTTTATTTTGTGCCAAATGGCATGGTTTTCAGGGAGAGATAATGTTCCAGTTTTCTCATGAAAATGATCAGAGATGCTAATCGATGCAATGATTAAGAGGTTCTTGAGATGAGTCTCCACATTCTCATGTGTAGCAGCAGTCCCACACCAGCTGTCATTTGTTTTGCTGTACTATGTATTACATGTTAAAAAGAAGTCTCAAGTGATTCATAAGCCAGTGGAAACATCGTATGTCGATCAGGCAGGAGAAGAAATTAAAATGCACAATTGCAGTTCTGTGATGAGATAAACCATAGAATCATTTTACAGTGCAGGAGGAGGCTATTCAGCCCATTCATGCCTGTACCTGCTTCCAATAAAGCTACCCAGCTACTTCTATTCTACAGCCCTACCTCCAGAGTCCTCTAATTTCATCACTTCCAGATATATATTTGAAATCTCTTTTGAAATGCTGGATCGAATCCACCTCCATCACTTTTCCAGGCATCACGTTCCAAATCCTAACAACTCTCTGATTAAAGAAGTTTCTCCACATCACACTCCTAGCTCTCTTGCTGGCAATCTTGAAATTGTGAGTCCAAGTTACTGACATATCAACTAGTGGGAAACAAAATATTCTCTTTGTCCCTGTCAAAATTGTTCATAATTTTGAACACATCAATAAAGTCTCACTTTAAACTTCTCTAAGGAGAATATAAGCCCACTTTCCCTAATCTTTCATTGTATCTAAAATCCCTCATTTTTGGTATCATATTAGTAACTACCTTTTGCACTATCTTGAGGGCTTTAACATCCTTTCTTCACAATGTGGTCTGACCAATGATTTGTAGAGGTGTAGCATTACTTGCTTGCTTTTATATTCTAAGCTTCTGTTTATAAACCCAAGGCTCTAATAAGCCTTTTTAACGAGTGTTTCAACTTGCCTGGCCACCTTCAGAGAATTATACACTTGAACCCCAAGGTTCTCTTCTCCTGCACTCCCTTCAAAGTAGTGACATTGAGTTTATATTGTCTCTTCATGTTTCTTCTACCAAAATGTTTTACCTCACATTTCTCTGCATTGAAATTTATCTGCTAGTGTCTGCACATTTGACCAGCTTGTCAGTGTCTCTTTACAGTTGCTCAATGTCATCCTCACAATTCACTATTCTTACTGACTTAGTATCATTTGCAAGTTTAGAGATTTTGTTCTCAACACCCATTTCCAAATCATTTATAGAAATCTGAAAAAGCAAGGGTCCCAGCACCAATCTCTGGGAAGCACCCCTTTCAACTCGTCTCGGTCTCAGAAATGCCCATCTCTATCTACCCTTTGTTTCCTATCTTTTAGCCAAATTCTAATCCACGCTGCCAAGGACCCAGCAATCCTAAATTGCTCCAATCTGCCATGTGTCACTGTATCAAATGGTTTCTGAGAGTCCAGATATGCAAGATCCTCAGCACTATCCTCAGTCACTGTGTGTGTCACCTCATCAAAGAACTCAGTTAAATTTGTCAGACATGACCTGCCATTGACAATGGCATGCTGACTGTCCAGCATAAAGTGTGTATTTATCTTATCCCATAGTGCAGCCTCCATTGTTTTTCCCACTGCTGCGATAGGTCTGGAGTTTCCTTGATTTGATTTGATTTATTATTGTCACATGTACCACGATAGAGTGAAAAGTATCTTGTGTGCTAATCAGACAAGTTATACATTACAGAAGTACATCAAGATAATAGAACAGAATACAGAATATAGTGTTACAGCTACAGAGAAGGTGCAGAGAAAAATCCACTCTAATGTTCATAAGACTGTTCATAAGTCTGATAACAGCAGGGAAGGAGCTGATCCTTAATCCGTCACTACGTGTCTTCAAACTTTTGTATCGTCTGCCTGAGAGAAGAGGGTGAGGTAGAGTATAACTGGGGTGGGAAGGGTCTTTGATGATGTTGGTTGCTTTCCCAAGGCAGTGAGAAGTATAGATGGAGCCAGTGGATGGAAGGCTGGTTTGCGTGATGGACTGGGCTGTGTTCGCAACTCTTTGTAATTTCTTACAGTCTTGGGCAGAGCAGTTGCTGTACCAAGCTGTGATGCTTCCAGGTAGGATGCGTTCTGTGGTGCATTTATAAAAATTGATCAGAATCACTGGGGGCATACCGAATTTCCTTACCCTCCTGAGGAGAAACCATCCAGTGCCCTGGGACTAATCTTGTGTCCAGAGAGACCTGGAAAATATCTGTCACCTGCTCCGCAATTCACTCCCTTGCCCCTCATAGCAATTTAGGATGCGTCCCAACCAGGCTTGGTAACTTCTCTACCAGGAACGCTGCCAGCATATTGAGCACCTCTCCTTTATGTATCATGACACTGTTCAATTGCTCAACAACTACATTATCAACTGGGCCATTATCATTGTCTTCTTATTTAGTAAAGACAGATGCTAAGTATTCATTTAGTACCACAGTCATATCCTTTGCTTGGCTATTTTCTTTCCTATTAAGATGTTGAAGAACTTCTTACCATTTGTTTTCATGGAGCCTGCTGTCCTTTCCTCAGCCTGCCTTATTCCAGCCAAAGCCTCTCTGCTGCATTTGAGATCCATTCCTTGATTTCTATTGCTAATATTACTCCAATATGCATCTCGTACCTCCTTTCTCTTCCTTACTTTTTCATCAATATCTTTATTTGTACAAGGTCCTCTCACTTTCCATGCTCCATATTTATTTCTCAAGGGTATGTGTCTAGCTTGCAGCCTCTCTCTTTTGGAAGTCTCCCATTTTATATTCACTGGTTTATCTACCAAAGTGCATTTCCATCAGCCTGCTCCAGTTCAACATGTAGACCCCTAAAATCTGCCCCGTTCCAGTCTGAGGTCTTAATCCTGAACTGATTTTTTAAAAGTCCTTTTCAATGTGCATTATCATAGCAGAGGTTTTTCTATAGCTGGCTGTTACATTTCCTTGATGTTACTGAGGAACCAAATGGAATCGTCCGTATGGCTTGTCAATATTGGCATTTCTCTGGAGAATACTTTCAAGCTGATCAATTAAACACATGAGTGCAATGCAACGAGTGACTAGTTGCTTTGATTGCTAGACAAGTGTTACTTGCTGGAGTGCGAACATCGATGTTCATCTCAGAACTTCAGAGGACTTGGTTCCTGCTTCACTTCCCAGTGCAGATCCCTCTGGGTCACTAACTAACCACATCCTGTCAATGTGAGGACCTGTTCAACCAACATACTTTTGATGTCTCCTGCTATTCACCCAATTTCTTGACCATAGAGTCAGAGAGATGTACAGCACGGAAACCGACCCTTCAGTCCAACTCGTCCATGCCAACCAGCCATCCTAATCTAATCTCGTCCCATTTGCCAGCATTTGGCCCACATCTCTCCAAACCCTTCCTATTCATATACTCATCCAGATGTCTTTTTAAATGTTGTCATTGTACCAGCCTCTACCACTTCCTCTGACAGCTCATTTCATGCAGTCACCTTCCTCTGCATACAAAAATTGCCCCTTAGGTCTCTTTTATATCTTTCCCCTCTCACCGTAAACCAATGTCCTCCAGTTCAGGACTCCCCCACACCAGGGAAAAGACTTTGTCTATTTATCCTATCCATGCCCCTCATGATTTTATAAATCTCTATAAGGTCACCCCTCAGCCTCTGACGCTGCAGGGAAAACAGCCCCAGCCTATTCAACCTCTCCCTATAGCTCAAATCCTCTAACTCTGGCAACATCCTTGTAAGTCTTTTCTGAACCCTTTGAAGTTTTGGTCCAATACTTTCTATTCAACTCCATGGTTTTAACTTCAGGTAACTGTCTTTTGTAAAGATCTTATTGATACCTTCCAGACAGTTCAAGGCAGAGTGGTTATATCACAAAGCATTACTTCAAATCTTAATGTAGAAGCTGATGGGATTGACATAATCCATCTGAAACATAAAGCAACTGTCAGTTATGATGACTGTGAAACGATAGTCAATTGTAGAAATCTATCTGCTTTTTCTGGAAGAGAATTTGTCATCCCTACTTGGTTTGGCCTTGTATCGTCCAGACCAAAAACAATGGGACTGACTCATAACTGCCTTCTGAAACAGCTTTGCAAGGCTCTATTCAAGGGTAGTTAGGAATGGGCAACCAAACTCTTCCGTTCTGTGAAAATATGTAAAAGAATCTCCACTGCAACCTATCGACAGAATAGCAGTGCACTCGCTTATCTTTTTAATAATATGAAGTACAGTCAGAGCAATGATTTGGGTATGGATGTAAAGAATTACTTCAGGAGTGGAAATGTATAATCCAAACCTGAATGATTACACCATAAGCCTGCATTTGATAAATGGTTGAATATTACAGCGATGCGCTGAGAATACCTTGGTTCTGAGTTTTTTTTTAATTTAAAAAGGACATTTTATTGCACTTTTTGTTGCAAGCACACCGTAATAATCTAAGTATGGTTCAGAATGTTTTCCTGAAATGTAAGGGAAGCAATATTGGGGCTTTTATAAATTTACTCAGATTTTAACTACCTGTCCTCCTATTTTATAAGGTTCCCATCGGACTGTTGGTGAATTGTTAAATGTTCTGGGGAGATGTTTGTCAGTCTGCAATGCTGTTTTAAGTAACAAATATGTAGAAATTGAGCTAATTACAAATTGCCATAAATGGGGGAGACTATGTAATCTGTAAATGAACTCTTGGCCGCTGGTGAGTCCTCAGCCGTGCTACCTCAAGCCTTTCTCTGGACTCATCAAATGTTGCAAATTTGGAGTAAATCATCCCTGAAACAGACCAAACCAAACTTCATATGGACCAATCAACTACAATGTTTTCCCAAAAGAGGTGGTTTGCAACATAGTTTGGAAGTGTAATTTTTTAGGATCCCCCTGTGTTGTGGGATTGTCTGCAGGAGTTAATCGGGTACAGTGACCAGAAAGTGGGAAAGCTAATTATATTAAACTTTAAGTTTACATGCACAGTTTTTTTTTCCAGGATATCTTTGCCAGTGAAACTAAGGTTTAATTTAAACAGTCACAGCCCCATTTACTGTAAACTCCTCACAGAAGAAAAAGCCTGTGTATCTGGAAAGCACTGTATCATGACCTGCTGTGCACTGCAATTCATAGTTGAAACTTTATTGCTGGAACAGCACAGCAGGTCAGGCAGCATCCAGGGAACAGGAGATTCGACGTTTCGGGCACAGGCTTTGATCTCCAGCATCTGCAGACCTCACTTTCTCCACTGCAATTCATACCATTGGTAAGAGTGTCAAATCTCTCCAGAGACTGTAGACCTTTTCCCCTCCCACCATCTGATATGTTAAGCATGACCAATATCTCTAACAGTGTACACTGTTCTTCTGTTTTTTCTGTGTGATTGAACTATTCCGTCTTGTACAGACTTAAATTCCAAGTCAGCAGTCATGACTGATGTGGAACGCCATTAAGTAGAACTGAGATGAAAGGTTGCTTCACATTTTGGGAGCATTCACTATGAGATACTTTTGAAACAGAGCTGGATGCTGAAGCTGCTCACTTTGATATGATTTCCCAAGGCGGTGTTAATAAGGTATGTTGCACAGCGGGTGCAGTCAGCCATTCATTCATATCTGGTGCAGACTGTCATGTGCCTATCTCTCTGCCAGTTTCTGGACATCTGTGCAATGAGCAGGACCCACTTCATAAGGAGCCAGCGCTAGATTGGCAAGCAAGTTTCATTAGCTGCCAGGCCTGATGACTCACTTTGAATTTGAATGGAAGGTGAACGTAATTCGATAAATAGCTTGGTCTCTAAGTGGAGCTTGAATGTCGATGGATGAAAGAGCTGATATTCCTTTCCCCCTTAAGAGCCACGCACATGGAACGCCCAGTCACAGAAATTGAAGAGGGCAGCAGCAGGATCTCTGCAAGCTTTGACCTTGGCAATCTCAATAACTGTACCTCATCTTACAAAATGTTGTAACCTTCTCATTGGTAGCAGGCCAAAGCACCAACATAATGGCTGGGATCACAGTCCACGGCCAGGTCTGTGTGTGAATGTTTTATGGGCTTGAGCCCCCAAACTGGCAGAGGAGAGGACGTGGCTGAGGGGGAGGTGGTGTAGTGTTCTATTATCAGTGTTTGAGGGATCTTTCCACAATAGGGATAAAGGAAGAGTTAGCACAGTCCAGTGGTGGAATTATTCCACTGCATGGGAGATCCAAGGCGCCTCTGTAAGGCTCAGTAGAGCACCCTTCGGCTTTGTTCTTGGCCCACGATGTGGTTTCCAAGAGGTTTTGGCCTCTTGGCAAAGCCAATACTCAGCCTGAAACAGTCACCTAGGTCTTTTTTTGGGAATGGCTCCTGTTGACATTGATCACTGCCTACTTAAATTAGGACACTGATTCCTTCCTGCAGGTGCCCTTATTATCTGCTCAAAAGAGTAGGTTAACATTAGATTGCACTGATAAAATAACCTTCTCTAATCTGGTTGCTTAATCAACCCCTCCAACAATTTTCTACCAGATAGGGGCAAATAAACTAGAGCCTTGATGTTCACAAAGGGCATAGACCATACCTGGATTGTAAGGTCACACTGCATACATTTTCATTTACAGATGTTTCAAAGTCTATGAAAACTTTCTTGCTACAAAATGTATCAAACACAGCTGCAAATTTGGGATGAGGTTTGGTCTTCCTCTTGAACTCTGTGGGAAAATGCTGCTTTCCAACTGCCTTCCTGAATGGCCTATCTCTGCTGTTAAGACTGCATTCACTTAGCAAGAAATGACCAGAGTTGGAAGAATGGAGATGTCGAGTGGTTAGAGGGCTGAGAGACATGGTCCACAAAGTGGCTCGAGGATGAGTTTCAGCATTGTAAATTTGAGGTATTGGAGAACCAGTGTCACAGGACAGGATATTGGTCTGGGTTAGGATATGAGCTGCTGAATTGTGGTGAGCAGAGGTTTACAGAAGTTAATGGATGCATGGCCTTTGAGGAAACCATTGGAATAGGCAAATCTGGCGATAGTATACGAATGACTAAGCATTTCAACAGCAGGTGATGAAAGCAGGCAATGTTGAGAAGGTTTCCATAGTGGGCAGCACGTTGGCTCAGTGAGTAGCACTGCTGCCTCACAGCACCAAGGACCTAGGTTCAATTCCGGGCATCTGTGTGTGTGGAGTTTGCACATTCTCTGCGTGGGTTTCCTCCCGGTGCTCCGGTTTACTCCTTCCAAAGGTTTGGTGAATTGGCTAAATTGTGCAGAGCATTCAGGGATGTGTAGGTTACATGCATTAGTCAGGGAAAAATGTGCAGTAATAGGGGAATGGGTTTGGGTGGGATACTCTTCAGAGGGTCAGTGTGGACTTGCTGGGCCGAAGGGCATGTCGGAATTCGAATTCTAATTCTAAAACTTATCTCATTGACATAGAGAATATGAAGTTAGAAGTATACTTCATGGTCAAGCACTGCACCAAGATTGCAAACAGCCTGGTTTAACTTGCTCGAGTGGCTGGTGATGGAGCTGGACTTAATGAGAAAGGTATACAGTTTGTGAAGGCGACCAAAGTTGATGTCTTATTCACGAACAGATGTCCAATAAGCAACCTGAGAGCACAACAGCAGGAAAAGGATCAAGGGAGATGGTGAAGTGAGAGTCTGAGATATCATCAGCGTACGCTCTCATGATGCTTCAGAAGGTCCAGGAAAACAGCCAATTGAGGTTGTGCCACTGGGCTGAGGAGAGACATGGAGAAGATAGGATTCCAATAAGCAGACCAGAGGTTGAAGACACCTTGAGGAAGCCAAGAAAGGCAAACATTCCATCGCCAAAGTCACAGCATGCTGTTTTTGATTAATTGGGAGTGTTTCAGTGTTATGCAGGAGAAGGGAAAGGAGAGCTTTCAAATGTAAATCTAAAGCAATTATGAAAGGTACTTTAGGATATGAATAACAAGCTTGACTTTGAATAGAAAAGAGGGGTTAAAAATCCGCTGTTTGCTTTTGAGGAGAGGTATTAGTAAGAAGTGGCATGGTACCTGAAGAGATGAAACTATCATTTGGGAGGTGTTGGCACAGTGCTAATGTCACTGGATGAGTAACCCAGAGGCCTCGGCTAATGGGTCATGGGTTCAAAGTCCCCCCCCCCATGGCAACTGGTCAAATTGAAATGAATTCATAAATATCTTGATTTTTAAAATAAACAAATGAACTGCAGATGCTGAAAATCAGAAACAAAAAGAGAAATTGCTGGAAAAAGTCAGCAGGTCTGCCAGCATCTATAGAGAGAAATCAGAGTTTGCTGGATGTAGGTTTGCTCGCTGAGCTGGAAGGTTCATTTTCAGATATTTCATCACCATACTAGGTAACGTCTTCAGTGCGCCTCTGGACGAAGTACTGCTGATATTTCCTGCTTCCTATTTATATGTTTGAGTTTCTTTGGGTTGGTGATGTCATTTCCTATGGTGATGACATTTCCTGTTCTTTTTCTCAGGGGGTGGTAAATGGTGTCCAAGCCAAACCCAAACATATAAATAGAAAGCAGGAAAC
Organism: Chiloscyllium plagiosum; assembly: GCF_004010195.1. Taxonomy (NCBI): domain Eukaryota; kingdom Metazoa; phylum Chordata; class Chondrichthyes; order Orectolobiformes; family Hemiscylliidae; genus Chiloscyllium; species Chiloscyllium plagiosum. Next base: position 62,832,420 of record NC_057719.1, read on the forward strand.
ATCTGCAGTCCGGAGGCTCACTGAAGATGTTACCTAGTATGGTGACGAAACGTCTGAAAATGAACCTTCCACCTCAGCGGGCAAATTTACATCCAGAATCTCAACCTGAGCTACAAATCTTCTCAAAATTCGCTAATCAGAGTTCACGTTTCAAGTCAAGTGATCCTTTCTCAAAACCCATTCTGAGAAGGGTCCCTGGACCTGAAATGTTAACTCTGCTTTCTCTTCATAGGTGCTGCCAGACCTTCCGATCTTTTCCAGCACTTTCTGTTCTTGTTAATAAAAAAAACTAGAACTGAAAGATTATTTCAGTAACACTGGCAATGAAGCTATCATTAATTATTGCAAAAAACCTCATCTGATTCATTAATGTCCTTTAGAGGTGGAAATCTAGTATTCTTATCACACCTGGCCCTACATACGATTCCAGACCCACAGTCATGTCGTTGACTTTTAACTGCCTTGTGAAATGGCTGAACAAAGTGCAGTAAACTTTGTTTTAACTGGCACTTCTTTGTGAACTGGCCCCCTCAATAAATTGGTCAAAGTTATCTATCTCAAATACAGTACTGTGAAGTTTACGATGTTATTCTGATCAATTATTATAGTTTTTAATTTACATATCTCAATACAAGTATACTTGTTGTTCAATCAAATGGCCACACGCATTATCAACAGTTGATTCAGTTTCAAGTCAATTTATCCTCAAATCCCAAGATCCATTGTGATGTCTGAGTCGTCAGTTGAGGGTGTGTGTGAGAGGGTTCTCTGCCATGAAGTTTTATTTTGGGCAAAGTTGCATTACTATTTAAGTGATGCATGCTGAAAGTAAAGCATAACTGTAATGTGTACATCCCATGCATTATGGTTTTATTACTTAATGTGTGTTTTTATGTTAATTATTTGGACCTCTTGATTATCTGGAATATTTGATCAATTGGCAAATTCCTAGTCCCATGGCTGTTGGTTAATAAAACATTTGCTATATTCTTTCAGTAATGGGTCAGAAATCCCATGAAGGACTATTTTCTTTTAAAAATCTGTCAGGGACCACAGAAAGAAGTTGTTAAGATCTCAGCTGATGTTAATGCTGAACAGATAGGATCCCAAATTGAAACCAGGCTTGATAGACCATAAGTTTTATTTTTGCAATTTGTCGACAGTCTTGAACAGTCACTGAACATATTCATGAGAGGCTGCCAATCTCCTGTTCATCAAAGAACATTTATTCCACACAAAAGGGGGAAAAATGCACAAACTATTTTACATGGTTCAAGAAATATTTAAAATAGTCTCATAAACTTCAGAAATGCTGATTTAACTCTATAACCATCAATAGCAACCTTACAGAGCTCAAACCTCAGTTAACTTATCCCCCGTTTACAGTTCCTTGTTCAGTTGGCATTGTTGTAATTGGTTTCTGGAGATTTCTTCTTTGTGACCTCTCAACACTTTCAAAGCAAACACATGGGTTTTCCATACCATCAGCTTCCAGCAGTTTTCTGCTTCTGGTGTTTTCTTTTCCCTAGTCTTAGTTTGGAGACTGCTAAACTAACAACAGCTTTTCACTTTTCCTGAACCACCACACACTGCCTGACATGGTGGATTGTTCAGGTCTTCCCACTTTAAAAGCCATCTTTCCAAATGAGGTGGAGGTGCTGGTGTTGGACTGTTGGACTCTGAAAGCTAGTAGTTCCAATAAACCTGTTGGACCATAAACTGGTGTTTTGTGATTTTTAACTTTTTCCAAATGCAAATAGTGCGATGTCATGAGCCTTTATGACACCGTACTTTCGTAAAGCTGAAGGCAAGTTGAAGCAAAGGAGGGCTTGAAGGAAAATAAGAAGGAAACTAGACCAAGGTTTCATATTAGGCCACGAAGAAGATTAGGGAGGCTTTAGACTTATACAGCCAAAGAGGGAAGCATGTGGCAGAGTTGAGTGATGGGTCACCTTTGCCTTCGTTACAAGAAGACTCATGAGTTCCTCAAATTTGTTATTGGAGGTGAGGGTGTTCCTGTCATAATCACATGTTTTACAGAGGAGAACAAAACCTGATGATGCATGATGTGACCCAGTCACATCTGGTGATGGATAGCTAAATCACGTGCATCAGAGATGCTCAAGTCTGAAACCTTTATGCTTTAGGAACTGGGAGGTAGCTTGGATCCATGCTGGGATTGCACTGGTTTCTAAGTTCACAACAGATTTTATTTACGGTTCTTTAAATAGCAACTCCAAGCTTCAGCTCTGGTGTCCAGCTCTTTCTGTAATGTGTTTGTTTTTTGCTGAGTCCACCCATTGAGTTAACCAATCAAGCACAGTGTTTTATGTGTGTCTGGAAAGACCTAAAAGAGTTGGTACTTGATTGAGATGGAAGTGGAAAATTTACTTGGAGGGAGAGAAGTGATGACAGATGAGAGGGACTTAGTGGTGTCGTGGTATTATCACTGGATGAGTAATCAAGAACCCTTAGCTAATCATCAGGGGCAAGGGTTTGAGTCCCACTATGGCAGCTGGTAAAATTTGAATTTAATAAAAATCCAGAATGAAAAGTTTTAACAGCTAATTAAATTGCTGTTGGTTGTTGTAGGAAAGACCCACCTGGTTCACTAGTGAAATATGTTAGCCTAGTGTGGCCTACATGTGATTCCAGACTCTCAGCAATGTGTTTGGCCTTTTAACTGTCTGTGGACCCTAAATGCTGGCCTTGTCAATGATGCTCACAACACATGAACAAATGAAAAACAAAACTACACCACCCACTATGATGATGACATGAGCTCTTGGTGGGTATATAAAGTTGTGGGAGACCATTCCCAAAGCGAGGTTCTACCAACACTCTTCGTAGTAATGTAAAATCTGCTCTGTGATTGCAGGGATGCAATAAGGTACATCTCATTTACTCTACAATACTCTTCTCATTAGCCTAGAAAGTTGCTTCTCACCCATGAGGCCATGTCAGGTCCTCAAGAACCCACACAAATCGACGTTACACTTGGCAGTACAAGCAACACATAGCAGGGCTAATGATCCTTGCAAGAAACAGTAAGAGGTTTTCCAGGAATCAATACATTGAAATTGGAGATTTAATTGATCAGATGAATAACTGTGGAAATTTCATAGCAAACGGCAAAAGGAAGGATAGTGAAGAGTTTTGAAGTGTGGTTGTACTTGACTTGGAACAAGCTTAAGTGAGTGAGGTCAATAGTAGGTGGCAGTAGGGAATGTGGTCATTGAGGAAAGCACAGAAGGAATGAAACCTTCTGAGATGGCATTGTCATGTCAGTGGGGAATATGGGGGCAAGGTTACCTGGAGGGAGAGGAGTGGTGACAGGATGGCAGATGAGCATTGAAACAAAAGTAAGGTGAACAAGTTGAGTTGCAATAGAAATTGAGATATCCAGAAGTCAATACACAGGCTGAGAAAGGAAGAGAAATGTGAAATGCATTTGGGCTGTTGGGAGGAGAGAATGGAGAGGTGGAGAATGGAGAGAATAAGTGTTTTAAAGAGATTCAAGAGAAATAAGATAGGGAAGAGGAGGAAAAGGAAATTGCCTGAGAGACAATGTAATCTCTTTGAAAGGGTCACACCACCAGATGATTTAGGAAGATCAAGAAAAATGAGGAACTGATGTAAAATAAACTAGGATCCAGATATAATATGAGCTGTGGGATACAGAGCTCCCTTCATCACTGTGATACCAAGTGGTCACTGTGGACAGAAGGACATTTATACTGGAAGCCCAGAAAGTTGACGGCACAATTTCCAGCCTTGCAAATAAATAAAATTATGTTGGAGCTTAAATTGCCTTTTTAATTATCATATCCTGCTGGAGCCTGAAATTTTGCTTTAATTATTGCGGCCTACTGTGATAACCTTTGTTAATAATCACTTCAATGAGCACAAATGCTCCATCAGTCAGTACAATTGATGGAGCAATTAGGAGCAGCAGCAGGAACCATAGGTAAAGCAGCTTCCCTCTGCTTTTAGGTTTTAAGGGATGGCACCAATCAACGTGCTTGACTAGGTCTAGTAGATTTCTGTTACAACGAATGGCAGATTCAATGTCTTCCTTCAAGTCGCTATCAGTAATCATTCCTCTGAGGCTGCTCACCCAGCAATTGGCCAAGAAGCAGTCATCCCATGTCTTAAAGCAGATGGCATTTGAATGCTTTAATTGGCCAGTTGCTGAATCAGTTTGGTTAGTCAAACAACGATGGCTCTTGCTTGCACGAGCCACAAGATGACCATCTCAAACTCTGTATGCAAATACTGAACTTGGCAATCAAAATTTTTAGTAGTTGCCGATCTCACTTGAATTTTCTGGAAACTCATACTTTTGCATATCATTACATGAAATAACAAATTTCTTGTTGCGGATTTCTGAAAAAACGCTAAACCCTTTTGCCATCCCTCATTCTTGTTAGTAATAATTTCTCAGAGGCTTTTCCAGCTTAATTGTAAGGTAAGGCACCATCGCGGATCTAATTGTACTGCAGGATGAACTTCCTGAAAATGGAATTCTCAAGCAGGTTCCCAGATCTAAAAGTTGAAGTCCTAAATTGGAGGAAGGCCAATTTTGACGGTATTATGCAAGAACTTTTGGGGGCAGACATTCACAGGTTAAGGGGCGGCTGGAAAATGGGAAGCCTTCAGAAAAGACATAACAAGAGTCCAATGAAAGTATATTCCTGTTAGGGTGAAAGGAAAGGCTGGTAGTTGGAGGGAATGCTGGATGACTAAAGAAATTGATAGTTTGGTTAAGAAAAAGAAGGAAGCATATGTCAAGTAGATATGCACGATAGATCGAGTGAATCCTTCGAAGAGTATAAAGGCAGTACAAGAATTCTTAAGAGGAAAATCAGGAGGGCAAAAAGGGGACATAAGATAGCTTTGACAAATAGAATTAAGGAAAATCCAAAGAGTTTTTACAAATACATTAGGGGCAAAAGAGTAACTAGGGAAAGAATAGGGCCCCTCAAAGATCAGCAAGGTGACCTTTGGGTGGAGCCGCAGGAGTTGGGGAGATACTAAACGAGTATTTTGCATCAGTGTTTACTGTGGAAAAGGACATGGAACATATAGAATGTAGGGAAATAGATGGTGACGTCTTGAAAAATGTCCATATTACAGAGGAGAACGTGCTGGATGTCTTGAAATGCAAAAAAGTGGATAAATCCCCAGCATCTGATCAGGTGTCTCCTAGTGCTCTGTGGGAAGCTAGAGAAGTGATTGCTGGGCCTCTTAGAGATATTTGTATCATTGATAGACACAGGTGAAGTGCCGGAAGACTGGAGGTTGGCTAACATGGTGCCACTGTTTAAGAAAGGTGGTAAGGACAAGCCAGGGAACTATAGACCGGTGAGCCTGATGTCGGTGGTGGGCAAGTTGGAGGGAATCCTGAGGGACAGGATGTACATTTATGTGGAAAGACAAGGACTGATTAGGGATAGTCAACATGACTTTGTGCGTGGGAAATCATGTCTCACAAACTTGATTGAGTTTTTTGAAGAAGTAACAGTGACTTGGATGCGACCATAAGAGGTACAGTTAGTAAGTTTGCAGATGGAGGTGTAGTGGACAGCGAAGAAGGTTACCTCAGATTACAACGGGATCTTGATTAGCTGGGCCAATGGGCTGAGAAGTGGCAGAAGGAGTTTAATTCAGATAAATGTGAAGTGCTGCATGTCGGGAAAGTGAATCTTAGCAGGACTTGTATACTTAATGGTAAGGTCCTCGGGAGTATTGCGCAACGAAGAGACCTTGGATGCAGGTTCATAGCTCCTTGATAGTGGAATTGCAAGTAGATAGGATAGTGAAGAAGGTGTTTGGTATGCTTTCCTTTATTGGTCAGAGCATTGAGTACAGAAGTTGGGAGGTCATGCTGCAGCTGTACAGGACATTGGTTAGGCCACTGTTGGAACATTGCGTGCAATTCTGGTCTCCTTCCTATTGGAAAGATGTTGTGAAACTTGAAAGGGTTCAGAAAAGATTTACAAGAATGTTGCTAGGGTTAGAGGATTTGAGCTAAAGGGAGAGGTTGGATAAGCTAGAGCTGTTTTCCCTGGAGCATCAGAGGCTGAGGGGTGACCTTATAGAGGTTTATAAAATAATGAGGGACATGGTTAGGATGAATAGATAAAGTCTTTTCCCTGGGGTGGGGGAATCCAGAACTAGAGGGCATAGGTTTAGGGTAAGAGGGGATAGATATGAAAGAAAACTAAGGGGCAACGTTTCACGCAAAGGGTGGTACGTGAATGGAATGAGCCACCAGAGGAAGTGGTGGAGGCTAATACAATTGCAACATTTCAAAGGCATCTGGATGGGTGTATGCATAGTAAGGGTTTGGAGGGATATGAGCTGGGTGCTGGCAGGTGAAACGAGATTGGGTTGGGATATCTGGTCAGCATGGACAAGTTAGACCGACGCATCTGTTTCCGTGCTATACATCTCTATGGCTATGACTCTAGGTTCAGTTCCTGCAACTTGCTGCGGCGAATTGCCTGTCCTGCTCGGCTTATTGCCAGTGCAATTATTTGACACTGGGCAAACCTTCACGCTGCAAGTCACAAACATTACCTTCCTCTATCCTTGGCTCGAGGAGTTGATACTCTCTGTGGGGCAGTCTCTATCCAGTAGGGTGCTGAGATAAGAGAAAGCTCATTCTTGACTTCCTGATCTCTTCACACCCAGTGGGCAGATGCTGGAAAACAATCTTTGGTGCCATGGCCTGTTCCTGGATTTTAGAGGGTTGATAGGGCAAAGTAAGATACCATATGCCCGAAACGTCGATTCTCCTGTTCCCTGGATGCTGCCTGACCTGCTGCGCTTTTCCAGCAACACATTTTCAGCTCTGATCTCCAGCATCTGCAGTGCTCACTTTCTCCTCAAAGTAAGATACCATCCAATCAAGCAAAATCATTTATTTCTCCAGGACCTAGGATAATTTCAAGCATTTTCATACAATAGAAATAGAGACTGCCGCACAGAAAGTATCACTTCTTGAGCCAAGGATAGAGGGAGGCAATGTTTGTGACTTGCAGCGTGAATGTCAGTTGGCTATGTTGGAAAATCTCTCCTTTTGTGTTTTTGCCTAATTAAAAATAAGACATCAGCAATAGCTTTTCATAACTGATCCGATAACAATGTCTCACCACTGTCATGTCACTGTGTTCTCTCTGCACTGGCCTGGAGTGAGTTAAGGTGTCTTGCGAATTAGGTTACCTCTTGAGAATGCACAGGATCATGCAATTTAACAGCTCAGGAAGCCATTCAGCACCATCTACCAAATCTGAAAGAGCAGATCATTTAGAAATCAGAGGATTTGAGGCAGATTTGAAATCATAAATTGCCACTCTCACTCTTAGGTAATGAGTCACTTCTTGAAGTGTAGTCTGTGTTGTATTATTTTTATTAATGGTACAATCGTGATGTTTTCCAACTTGCCTCCCTTTGATATATTTATTAATTTCCCATCTAATATATCTCTATTTTCTAAAATGAAATATTGAAATAAAAGTTGAACTGATCTATCAATTAATGTGGCTGCAGAATAGCGGATTATGTGGACTGGTGAAGTAGTGATCCAGAGCTCTGAACTAAAACTGCAAGGACTGCAAGTTGAAATTGCACCTTTATAGTCTAAGAATTTTAATTCCGTTTTCAAGAGAGAATGGAATGAAAGAGTTGACAACAATGAAAGTGACTGATTCCCTTATGATCTTTAGGGAAGTCGCCCTTCCAATCTGCCCTGTGCGTTTGTAAAATCAGGTTATTCTGAACTAGCCTTAGAAGTACTCTAATACACCACTCAACTGTGTCACCATGGTCACCTGGCAACTACAGATGAACAATATTTGTCAGCCACATAGGGGTTCAGGTTCATAATTTTTTTGCAATTTGTGAAACAGGTAGACAAGGTGGTTAGGAAAGCATTAAGCACGCTTACTATCATTGCTCAACCCTTTTCAGTATAGGAGTGGGGCTGTCATGTTGCGGTTGTACAGAATGTTGGTGAGACCTCTTCTATGTGCAGTTCTGGCGGCCCTGTTACAGGAAGGATATTATTAAACTGGAAAGGATACAGAAAAGATTTACCAGGATGTTGCTGGGAATGGAGGGTTTGAGAGATAAGAATAGACTGGAAAGACTGGGACATTTTTCACTGGAGCGTAGGAGGTTGAGGTGTACTAAGGTGAGTAACAAGGGTCTTTTCCCTGCGGTGGGGGAGTTCAAAACTAATGGACATATTTTTAAGGTGAGAGGAGAAAGATTTGAAAAGTCCATGAGGGGCAAATGTTTTGCACAGAGAGTGGTTTGTGTAGGTGTGGAGTGAACTTCCAGAGGAAGCGGTGGGTGTGGGTACACTTACAACATTTGGTTAGGTACATGAATAGGAAAGATTTGGTGGGATCCCAGCAGACCTGTGGGAAGAAAGCAAATTTAACATTTTGAATCCATCAACACCTCTTCAGAACTGGCTGTCTGTGGGACGGGGAAAGGATTCTTGCCCAAAGAAATGGGCACGTAGGCCATGAAAGAAGAATTCAACATCACGTTTAGCCTGAGAGTCATTGAGGTGGGGACATTGAGGGATACAGTTAAGACTGCAGAACGATCAGCATCAGACAGCAGAAGATCAGAAGGGATAGTAAATATGGATTTCCATGGCACCGGGTGTGAATCACAGGATGCGGCGAGAGCAGATGTCTGAGGAGCAGTATACATCACCAAGATACCCGTGGTCCCGGACGGATTCGAAACACAGAGAGTGAAACTTTAATTGGAATCCGCATGAAGTGAGTTTGAGCGAGAGGCAGTCTCTGAGCAATGAGACATGGCACTGGGAGCAAGTGCCAGCAAAGAACTTCTATAACACAGTGCCTCACAGTGCCAGGGACCCGGGTTTAAGTCCACTCTTGGGGAAAAAATGTATCCATCAGGGATGGGCATTGCGCTTCCTTTTTCTCTTTCACTTGATAAAAACGCCAATTTAAATGGCTAGCCAGTTTCCTGTCAGAAGGAGCAGGTATTTGAAAAGAGGTTGAAAACGCAGTGCCCATCAGTTGGGCAGCCCCAGAAACCCTTTCCCAGGAGGCGCATTACATTGATTGTCTGTTTTGAATAGTGAGTCACAAGTACCATTTACTAAGGTTGACTTGCATGCATTAGCTAATGGCAAAATATAATATGACTTTTTAAAAAAGCAGTTGTTTGTTTCATCAAATTGTTTCAAATGGTCTTAAAAATACCAGAGTGTGCAGTATGTGTTTTCCTTCAGTACTTGAACAACAGTGCTATATTTCCACAGCCAAGCTAGGGCTACAGAGATTAATGTATAAATTTAGCTCATTCACTTCTCCTTTTATTCCATTTTGAAATCAGGCTGATAAGCCTCATGTCGGGATGAGCAGATCCTGATACACACAGTGAAAAAAAGATCTGGTTTCCAACTCCATATATTAACATGTCGAACATGTTTCTGAGACCTTAATCTGTACCAAGTGTGAATATAAGATAATACTTTCAACATTCTTGTGTAATACTGTATGAATAACTGTTTGAAACAGAATGGGAGAAATGGGTAGCTCATTGACATGATGTTCTTCCTTTATCAAAGAAAATACCTTTTATTTCCAGCTATAATTTCCTGACAACACTAAGTGGGACTATAGTAACTACATACAGTACAGCTGTGCTAATGTATTGGTGACTTATTTCTCGTGATCAGTGTGTCAGTATATCTTTACAAGAAACATTGTCAATTTCATCACTATCTTAGGATATGACCCAAGAGTATTAAGTATACGTTTCTTTTATTTCCCCCCTGTTAATGCTCCTTTAAGAATTGTAGATTTGTAGTGGTAGGTTTTTACCTGGACGTGGCATTTTTACCAATTAAGGAGTGGTGCGGTCATGGGGGCTTTATTTTGTTTCCACACCAATTTGGAGAAGCAAAACAGCAGAACCTACTGAGGCCTGAACAGAGGTATGCCTTCTTAATGTAGAAAGGCACATTATTGGTGTTTTTCAGCTGTATTTTCATTGGAGGAGGTTTGGACCATTTTGTTTTAAATGGGGTCAAAAGGCCATGCTGAATTGTCCACAGTGCCCAGGGTTGTATAGGTTAGATGTATTAGTCAGGGGAAATGTAGGGTAATGGGTCTGTGTGGGATACTCTTCAGAGTGGCAATGAGGACTTATTGGGCCAAAGGGCCTGTTTCTACACTGTAGGAATTCTAATTCTAAAATTGGATTCTAATCAAAATAAACTTAAATTTCAACATGTCACCAAGAAACAAATGCCACTTTGCCCAGGGAGCTACAGTTATTGGTCTTTAAAACAAAACTTGAGGTGATTTATTTTTCTATAATCCTTTCATGCAATTTCCAAACGTTCTTAAAACATAATTTTTATTTTGTTGGCTTGGGTTTCTATCCCCTCTCTCACTGAATGAAGGTCAGTGGCCCTTTTGACAACAGGTTGAGTGCAACTCACACAGAAAAATAATAACACACTCAAACCAGTCCCAGGCCCTTTGAAGTTCCAGCTCAGCATTCAACGGTCGAGGGCATGGATGGCAACTTCTCACTCCCACCAGTTCAGTACAGATGAGCTGTCATGATTGAACAAAATGGATGTGAAATTCAGATTTCTGCTCATTTTATTTTTAGGTGAGGCCAATGATAAAAATGTACAAGTGGTGGAACTGCCAATCGTCGACAGCCTGCACCCGCGACCACCATATCTGCCCTTGGCTATTCCTGAAGACCTGGCAGGTCGACTAACTCACCTACATGGAGATCCGTCGGTCTGGTGGGTTTCACAGTTTGTTAAATATTTGATACGTCCGCAAGCTTGGTTGGAGAAGGAAATTGAAGAGGCAACAAGAAAGCTTGGCTTCAGGCATCCAATTATTGGGTAGGTAGAGTTCTGTTTCCATCAGCACAAGGTGCAATACTGGCAACTGTTATGCTGGCACACTCTTAAAACTGCAAAATTATGCAAGTATTATGAATGAAATTCTAAATCACATCTGGATGTGGTTACATGAAGTAAGAGTCTCCTGGACTTTTCTTTTCCCCTTATCCAATGACAGCCCGCTAATCAAAAGACACTAAGTGGAGAATCTGTGATTCTGTCTTAATGAAGGCAAGACAATAAAACTTTGACATCATGTCTCTTTTACTTTCGCATTACTCAAATCCCCTTACAGAATAACCAGAAGTTGAATTATATCAGTTTTTTTGATAAAATTGCATTGCAAAAGGTGTCTATTCCCAAAGGACAGCTTTCCTCTTCCAAGATCCTCACAAAAGTCCAGTGCTCTGACCCTGCATCTTGATCATTTTATCAGAGTCAACACCTCTGATTATTTACATGTGTTGAAATACCTTGGAATACTTTTCTGCAGTAAAGTCACCTTATGAAACTTGAGTTGTTGCTGGCTGGTTATATTCAGCTCAGTAATATTTAAAAAAACATCTTTACCTTTGCTTTTATGAGAAGTGAAACAAAGCCAAACGTTTATTTTTACTTTGTACGATTGAAATGCAATGCGTACATAAGGTATTTTAAGTAGCTATTAAGATTTCAGATTTCTATCAGCTTCACTGGGCAGCCCACATCCATTCTAAATTCAGTACACACTGAAAACTTTGGTAATTATAAATAAAACAATCTGGCAGCAACACAATGTGCCCTGTTCTGCTTCACTGAACAACAGCCAATATTACCTTGCAAACATTTCTGTGTTTGCATTTGATGTTTTTTTAAAATAAATCTCGAGAAAGGTTGAAAAATTACCTGCTTCATTGTTATTTCAAATCTGCCAGAATTCAGACTTTGAGTTATAGTATCAATAGCTTCCCAGCTGCAGAATCCAAATTAATTCTGACCGTTGGTTCAAAGGCTGCTTGTTCAAAATAAAATCTGCAAATACACAGTGATCGGTGCAAACAAACATTTGTGTTGTGCTGGAAGTAAAAAGTGCTACATGGATACTGGTTGCTTGAAGGATATAATTTGACTCTGCTCATCCACAGGTTGTGTTGAATTTGAAACATTTTAAATTTAGGGTGCAGAATTCTGCACCCTAAATTTAAAATGTTTCAAATTTCAAATGTTTCAGGATTATTCTGCAAGGAATTCTGTGCAGAATGAAATTCTGTTTCAAACATAACCATTTATGTTGTTTGCCAACTTAGCCTGTTTATCTTGTCAATGCTGAGCCGCGTACATCAGCAAGTTAGCCAATCTGACCACATGCTAATCTCACTTTGGTTTTAAAGATTGCTGCTACAGTGCGCCTCACTGTCTCTTGGATTATGGATGTAAAGATGGAACACTTCCCAGTCCTGACCACCGACTAGTGACCCTTGTTGAAGTTGTGCCTGTGTGTGAGTGTGAATAGGTCTGTGTGCACGTGAAAAAGAGAGAGAGACTGCCACGTGAGATTCAAAGTATGATCATGTTTGGCTTCTGAGGCTATGATGTTCCCTATGGTGAATTGCCTGCCAGTGTTCACTGTCAGAACCACACATATATCAGAGATACGTGAGGGAAGGACCACATGCTGCCCGTTGCCATGGAACCACTTCACAGAGAAAGAGTATAGGGTTTGGAGAGAACAGCACAAGGGGAAAACAACAGTTTCTGTTTAAATGTTGGTCAGTGTCCACATTTCTCGAGTTAAAGTCGAGTTATATTGATTTTCAAAACTAACTACAATGCCAATACATATGTTTCCCTTTGGTGTTTTGATCACTGTGCCAGCCTGATTCTCTCTGGCTGACAGAGTCTTTTCACCTCATTATATAATTTATGGGGATCAGACATGCCATCATTCATAAATATGACTTGAAGATATCGTTTGATTGGCATTAACATCTTCATCTGTCATTTCAAATCTGTACACTTGAGTATTTATCAAATATTTTATTTGTCCTCAAATGTTCTGAATGATGGAACAGTTTACTGTTAACACTGGTCACTTGACATTTTCATCAAAAGGCTTTAGCTTTTCTCACTTCTTAGCCTGAACCAATTTGATGTTTCAGGTTTTGAATAGAAGTTTGTGGGGAGATGAACTGATCTAGATTATAGAATAATCCAGCACAGTAGGAAGCCACATAGTCAATCATGCCTGTGCCAGTTCATTGAAAGAGCTATCTAATTAGGAACACATCACTCTTCTTTTGCCAGAACAGAGTCTTTTTCCCTTTCAATAAAACCCTTGAATTGAAGCAAAGATATACATCAATAAATGTGCTGCATTGGAAAACCAATGAGAAACAGGGTTGAGTTCTTTTGGGTAGCTCCTTGTGAGAAGGATGTGTCATCTGGGTCCTTCAGAGAGTGCTGCAATAGATACAGGAGCTCACTGTAGATTTGCTCAAGTTGCATTCAGACAGGGGTGGCAGGAGGTCAATGCAAAGGTTGCAGTGATGGGTTGTGGTAAGAATTAAGGGGTTGTTAAGGAATGGCTGGCTGACAAGAAAGGGAGGGGGAAGGGGAAAGGCTCAAGAGAGACCAGAAGAGGAGATAAAATGGATTAACATATTGAGGGGTTTGGGTCTGGAATTACAACCACATTTGAATAAACTTTATTGTCGCATGCACAGTTTAAAGTTGGCAGTCACCACATTATAGCACCATCTCAGGTAACCAAGGTTCACATACTTAAGATAAAATTCTTAGGGAACAAAAAGAAATTGGAAAAGTAAAGTGATAAACAATCCATCATTATAGATCATTGGAATAAATTAGAAAAATGAAGTTCAGGATATCAGTCATTCTGATCCATGCCAACACTTAGCCTCAAGAGAGACATCCACCACTTTGCTGCCACCTGTGCTGGACCCACCAACGTAGGGGTTGCCCGATTTCAGGTGCTATCTCTTTGACACTGGACCCACTTTGCTGAGCCCACACTCACCCCACAACCAAGAGTCCCTCGCTCCGCTGACAAGCCAGGCCGCCGCTGGGTCATGAGTCCCTCTGCGCTGGAGATGTCATCTTGCCCAAGCTGCCATCTTGAAGAGTACACTGTCACCAGCCCCTGGCTCTGAACATGGTGAGACAAATAGAGATGAAACTATGCCGGGGAATAGGTGAAACTTATTGCTGTTATAAAAGAGATTTTCTTTTGAAATCGTGCTAAATTTAAGTCTGATAACCCATAATGAGAAGTGGTCGATTTATCACCACTGCAAAACCAACTGGGAGCATCCCAAGCAAAGGTTCTGTTTGTCATTGTTTGTAAACAATGCTTTTTAAGGGCTGTTGAGGTGGTCCAGGGGTATCAACAAGCCAATGAATGGTTGAGAGTTGTCCATGAACCAATAAAGGTTGAGCCTGGTCCAGCAGAACTGGGCAATGATGTCACATGTTAGAAACTGTCTCTCAGTGAATCTGATGAGGCCAGCAGAAGAGGGAGATTAATGATTGTGAAATGAAGAGCAGAGAGCCAGGTGAGCGGAAAGGGTCAGTTCATCAAATCTATGCCAATGAAAGATTGGGTTCAGAGGAAACAGGGTGTCAAGGATCAAGCGCAATAAAGGTCAGCAAAGGAAATCTTAGGAGCTGATTGAACTGAGTCCTGCAAAGGGTGATAGAGAAGTTTTAAGGAGGAGTGGCACATAAGATAATTAGAAGCGGTCGGAAAAAACAACACAGAGATCATTCAGTAACATTCAGAGCTGTTCAGGGTCAAACAGAAATGGCTCACAATATTGGATGGGATTCACGTAGGGCTAAAGTCTGCAGCATTGGCCTTATTCACTTCCTTTGGAAATAAAATAATTTAGAAGAATTATTGGCAGTATAAAATGTAAATTGTTTATTGGATGTAGCTCTATCCAAGAATTAAATGTCTCTCTTGCAAAGTAGATTCTCATTTTGAATATCTAGGCATTTCACTAGCATAAACCGCTTAAATCTTCCTTTGCCCTAAGCATCAGGGTCCCACTCTTCTTTCAAATTCAAATATTTCCTTTTCTATGTTTGATGCGGTATCTAAATTATTTGAGATGTCTCTTTCATTCATAACATGTGATGCTACTGCTGCTCCTTTAACAAGGTGATGTTGTCCTTGGTTTCTTTTTACCAAACACAGGTTCCGTTATGTCTGGCTTGTTCGACTTGAACAAGCTTTCAAATTTTAAAAAAAAGCACTTGTACAATGAAAGTGGCCAGTCCTCCCAGCTCAAAATGTTTTTGGTTTGGTTTGTTTTTAGCTGTCTGGCTGTTCAGAAAAAGCAGTCAGTCAGTTTGAAGCTGCTGGT
This sequence comes from Chiloscyllium plagiosum, assembly GCF_004010195.1. NCBI lineage: Eukaryota > Metazoa > Chordata > Chondrichthyes > Orectolobiformes > Hemiscylliidae > Chiloscyllium > Chiloscyllium plagiosum. The sequence continues at coordinate 62,847,708 of NC_057719.1, forward strand.
CAAAGAAACATCTACATGGAAGAAGGTGTTCCATGCTGAATCTCTCTGCCATCACTCTCTCTGTCTGACATATCCCCTGTAAAACCCTGTATTGGAGTTTTCCTTTTTGTGCAAAGGGGTGTTTGTGGGGATTATTGCAGGAATTTGGAACAGCATCCTTCAGTTGGGATATTCTGTTGTGTTTTAGGATAGGTTAATGTTATTCTATGTTCTCTTTTGTTTGTGTTTCAATCGGTAATCTTGCAAATAAATTATTTTTTGCTTAAAACCAAGTGGTTGGACCAGCTGCATCCCTCCTGGAATATACACTTTACACCTGCTTAAAACAACTAGCAAAGTTAGGATCCTCACTACCTTCTTGAAATGTTTTGAGGGGGTTCTGGCCTGGTCCATAACACTTGTAAGAAAACACACATTATAGTTTTGCTGAAAGTTTCCTTAGCTTCCCAAGATATCTACATACCTTCCCTCTGATAGAACAGAGGATCCGTACAGTGTGGAAGCAGGCTAATCAGCCAATCAAGTCCACACCGACCCTCCAAGGTGCATCCCACCTAGACACACCCCTTTAACCTATTCCTGTAATCCATGGATGGCCTACGTAGCCTGCACGCTATCCCTGGACACTACGGGCAGTTTAGAATGGCCAATCCACCTAACCTGCACAGCTTTGGACTGTGGGAGGAAACTAGAGCACTCAACAAAAATGCACACAGGCACGGGGAGACCATGCAAAGTCCACGCAGATACTCGCCCGAGGCTGGAATCGAACCCCGGTCACTGGCACTAAGAGGCAGCAGTGCTACTCACTGCATGCATCATATCTGTGTATCATCTCGCAGATCATTGCAGCTGCTGAGATTGTGGTCAAAAAAACCTCATCAATTTGATTTTTTTTTTTATATGTCATGTTTTATCCTTCACCCCCGAGGAACAGTGTACGTTTAGTACATTTGATATGCAGTATCTAATATTGACTTATGAAATTTCTCGATGTTAAGTCAGCTGCTCAGTTGGAATTAACGTTTGATGCTTTGCTGGAAAATTGCACTGCTCCCTCTTCGATATTAACAGTGACACCCACAAGCCTTATCTGAAGAGATCTGCTGCTCACAGCTGCCATATTAGAGTCACAAAAATCCGTAAACTACCTTCTTGACATTTTTAAGAATCTAGTTCAACTCGTTGATCATATGAGCGATGTATTCGTAAATTATCTGTGGCCCAGTGTCACTGGAGCTGAATGGCTTTTATATTCCTTCAATTTTTCCACGTATTGAATATAAAATAGTGATCTAATAGCAATCACCAGCTTCTTAAAGCAGCATATCAAACTGGACTTGCAGCTTGGAGAAAACTGACCCTTTCATATCTTTGCTCCCACCAGCATTCATGTACGTCGCACAGATAAAGTTGGAACTGAGGCAGCATATCATCCTATTGAAGAATACATGGTACACGTGGAGGAACACTATAAATTTCTCGCTCGCAAGACAGAAATTGATAAAAAACGAGTTTACCTCGCCACAGACGACCCAACTCTGCTACAGGAAGCTAAGTCAAAGTAAGCAGCTTTAAGGTCCTGTGTGTTATTCGGTAGAGTTTCCAGAATTGTGGAGAGCTATAAAAGGGTAGGAGCAAAATAAATGCACTTCGCTTCTTTTTGCTGTAGAACAGCGACATTATGCAGCTTGTGCATCAGCACATTTTGGGGGCAACATCTTCGTTCACTGCTATCTCAGATACATCTGAGAAAGAAGAAGTCAGAACTGAGGAAAATAACTTCTTGATGAGCGTGGTGTTTCCGCCAAAGGTGCTCATATGTACATCAATTGCACGGAGCAGGAATCAGAAATTGAAACAGATTTTTTCTGATTCTGGGGTTTCTTAAGAAGAATAATTATCTTTACCGGTTTCTCATTTTGATTAGCCCCCTGTGTCCAATATCAACTGACTTCACCCACGTTTGTTGTTGTGACTGGGAAAATGAGATGAAGAGAAGAAAAATGGGTTAACAGTGAAACAATGGTATTAGTAAAGATCGAGCGTTAATAGTTTGGGGAGCATATAGAGGGATTGCAGGATGAGTAACTGGAAAGGGCGAATAAACTACAGCAGATGTTTTGTGGTGAATTAAAAAGTAAGCCACTGATATGATCTACTGAGTTGTTAAAGGGGAATCACCAGGTGCCTAAGTTTCAAAGGACATGCATTGTGCCATGTATCATGGCACAAATATTTGCACATTTGTTACCTGGGGCTGTCCCCGTCTGGCAAAAACTGGGTGTTAATGCTTCATAAACAGCACGACACAACTGCTGCCCTGTTTCCCCAATCAAAAGGACAAGGACAGCAGGTGCATAGTAATGTCACTGACTGCAGGTCCCCCTCTAAGTCGCACATCATCCTAATTTGGAAGGATGTCATTGTAACTTCACTGTCACTGTCTCAAATTTGAGAACTCCTTTCCTAATAGCACCACATGTAACCCTGCACCAAACTGTCTTGCAGTTAAGGAAGGCTGCTCACCATCTCCTCCTCGAGTGTAGCTGCAAGTGCTGGTATACCAAGTGATGACAACTTCCCATGAAATAAATGTCATTGAAAGCCACTGCAATGTTCCCCTTGTTCTTCCCACTATGTACAACCAGCCCATTCACCAAATCCCATTTAACATGCAAATATGGATCTTGGGACCTCCTAAGGATCCTAATTGCCATTTTAGGACTGAACTGGATAAGGCTTTTAAGCATCTTTACTCAGGCTTAGAAGCAGGAAGATTCAGGAAAGGGTAAGTTTCACATTGCTATTAAGGCCAGTAACACAGGAACATAAGCTGCTGCCAGGCAGGAATCATCTCTCTGTGCCCACCCATTCTCATGACCGAAGCAATCAAACACCCTTATGACACCAATTTGATGAAGCAGCTGAAAATGGTTGCGTCAAGGACAGTAATCTTGAGAAACTGCTGCATCGATGTCCACGGATTGAGATGACTGACCTCCACCAACCACAGCCATCTTCCTTCATGCGAAGTAGGATTCCAAAGGAGGGAGAATGCTTATGGCCTTGCATTGGCTTTTTGTGCTTTGCTGCTTCTTTTGGACCTTCTGCCATTTTGCCTTTAAGTTGAATAAAGCAAGGCCGCTTGCCATGCTTGTCAGCACTCGATAGTCAAAGGGCAGGCATGTCGTACCTTCCACCAAATGGCCATTTCTGAAAGCCTGAAAGGACCAGTCCTTGTGGTCAATGTTCAGCCACTTAGTCAAAGGCATTGTCCAGTTTCAGTCCCATGAGTTGGCCAGAGTCAGTTGAGTGCTTGATGTCACCAGGATTTGGGAATCCATGTCCTTAAGTTTGGGAAGTTGGGAGCAGTCACTTCAGCAGGTCAGGTTCAGTCAGTCTGTGGATTACCACAGATTCAATTGGGGAACTGCAGGGAAGTTACTTAAGGGCCTGGTCCATCTTCAGTCGAAAAAGGGTGTCCCCAGTGATTGAGCTGAAGCTCAGAAGCCAGGGAATGTTAGCAGTTTGGGAGGATAGGATGGATGAGAGCCAGTGAGGGGAAATGCTGAATGCAGTATTGAGGGTGGTAGACTCAGAGCATTGGTGGCAAGTGGGTGTGGTTACAGGGAATGTGAGATAGCAGAGAGAAGGTAGTGGCACTTATCCTTGCTGAGCACAGAAGGTCATTAACCTTCCTGCAGCCTGGCTGCAAGTTCCTCCAGACTGAGGAAATTGCACTGACTTGGGTGGCTACATAGAGCCAGGCTGGCAGGATCAGGTGCTATGGTCTCCTCTGCCAGTCCTGGGTGAGAGGACAGCCCTCATGCCCTCCACCTTGTCCATCAGGACCTTCAGATCCTTGTCTGTAAAGTGAGGTGCCAGTGTGCCACTCTGTCATTTTGAATGGCACAGCAACACACTCAGGGCAGTTCCTGCCTGATAGTGATTGAACTGGTTTAAATATGATGTCAGCAGCATAAATGCCTTCAAGTCCCATCACTGACAAGTACTCTGCTCCTCTGCTGACCACAAGATGGTACAGAAGCAACATTAAGGATGCAGCATGCGTATGTCGTGAGGTGAGTAGCAGAGAATTGCATAAGAGAAGTTGCCAGGGCTTATGAACGGAAATGCTCCATTGAAGTCCCTAAAATTGACACTATGTCAAAATATGGAAAGATAGAATCTAATATTTCTTGTGTAGTGAAACGTTCCATGTTAGATGTCACATAAAATAAAAAGAAAATTGCCATTACATAATCAATTAACATGTGTACTGTAAAATGAGATTGCAACAAATTAACTACTTTATCTTTAAAAATTGCTGTTATTAGTAAATGGGCACACTGCTAAATAACTTAATTGCATGCCTATCAACTGTATTCAAAAGTGGGGGAAACACCCAGTGACTGTTATAAGAAGTTCAGCAACTTCTAATCATTAAAGTTGTACATGCAGGGAGAGCAGGGTTTTATTTTCAAATGCAGTACCGTCTGGAGCAGCTCTGAATTAGTTGTGGCATGGAAAGAGATGAGTTCAAAACAAATGGTTGAACACAGGCAGTCTGTAACATCAAGAGACATGAAACACTGAGATGGGGAGAGACAAAACATTGGAGAAAGTTGAAGCAGAAAATAAATGAACGTGAGGTGAGCAAGAGAGAATAAAATAACAACCAGAAGACAAAGGGTCAAAGGGGATAACTTTGAGGGGAATGAAATGTGCAATTGATTTTGTGCATAATATCGTGAGTTTGGATTTATCTTTTTTTCCATTTTCACATGTACAAAAAGCACCCACAGGAAAAGTGATAGAATGTGTTTCAGAGTTTGATGCTGTAACACCATATATCAGATAATGGTGGGGAGGTTTGATTATACTATGGAGGTGCAGAGTAAGGCTAATATTGACAGAAATGGATAATGATACATTGCAGGAATGTTCAATTCAGGTTCATGTTGTCACAGCTTTGTAAAGTCAGCATGTATTTATTTTGTTCACAGTTGCTTGTTAAATTTTAGAATATTTTAGTTATGTGGAATCCTTATTCCCAGGAACCTAAACATTTTACACAGCTCATTGGCAACATCAGTGCACACTGGAAATTGCTTCAAGAAGAAAAGCTTTGAAGTCTTAAATTTAAACTTCTTAATGAAGTGGACCTATTGAGATCAAGGTTACAGGAGTATTTGTGGTCAGCAGCTCCATGGAAGGACTTATCTGACAGCTTCCTGGCTGTCCTTATTTGTGACCCCTTTCACTTCCAGGTGCTCATCACTGGACGAATGTGGCATTTTGAAGTAACTATCACTGAATTCATTGCATGACTTTTGGTGACTATTTTATCCTCCCACCGTTGGTTGACTTTTATATTTAATTAGCTGTGTACTTAGTACCCAACACTGCCCTGTTATTGGTATAAATCCCACTGAACTCACTGGGATTGCAATGTTAGCAGGAACTGTTGAATAACTATGGTTGACAATACAATGGTACTTTGCCTCATGAGAAAACGTATGTGCCCTGATTTAGTTGATCCATCGATGAACTTCAGAGTAGTTAAGTTGTTCCAGAAACCCAAGTTAGCAGTTGTTTTTTTTTCTCTCTGCTGAAATTTGAAAAGTTTAAATGTTTAACAAATATGTGATACCTGCTGAAGTGGACTGGTAGTCATCCAGTTCTCCTAAATTTGTTTGGAATCAGTTATAAATGATGGTTACGGCAATGCTTCCTGCTTTTGCATAAAGTGATGTTTTATTAAAGTGAGGTTGTGGACAGTGTTTGAAGTCCTGTAAACCCTTGCTTTTTATTTCATGTTTTGTCTCTCTGTCCCCCCTGTGCACACTCCAGATACCCAGATTACGAATTCATCAGTGATAATTCAATCTCATGGTCAGCGGGTCTTCATAACCGATACACGGAGAATTCGCTGCGAGGTGTGATTCTGGACATCCATTTTCTCTCTCAGGCAGACTTCTTAGTCTGTACCTTCTCATCACAGGTATGATAACTAAATAAATCAATAAGGTAGCAGCAACGTCGTGTGTGTTATCTCTGTATCAATAAGGAAGTTGATATACTTGGTAATTTGGAGATGCCGGTGTTGGATGGGGGTGTACAAAGTTAAAATTCACGCAACACCAAGTTATAGTCCAACAGGTTTAATTGGAAGCACTAGCTTTAAGAGTGCTGCTCCTTCACCAGGTGGTTGTGGAGTACACAATTGTAAGACACGGAATTTATAGCAAAAGTTTAAGTGTGATGTAACTGAAATTATACATTGAAAAATACCTTGATTGTTTGTTAAGTCTCTCATCTGTTAAAATGACCATATTAGTTTCACTTCTTTCATATGTAAATCATAAAATCTTTTTAAAAAAATTACATTCTCAGGTTAACTTTAACAATTGGTGTCAGCCCAGATAATATGATGAAGGTGTTAGCCCCCTCTGTTCTGTTGTCTGTGCCATAATGTTTAGACTGAGTCTAGTCTAAAAAATGAGTTAATAGAGTCTTACATGGATTCATGCAGTTTTTGAGCAAAGTACAATGTAACTCTGCAAGTACAAATTCACCCCATAAACATATATGTGTGTGTCTGTCTGTCTGGGGTGGGGTGTTGTGAGTGTCTGTGTGAGAGAGAGAGAGAATGTGTGTGTGTGTGTAAAGGGGTCTAAATCTGTGAGAGGGAGTGTGTCTGTGTATAGAAATGTGTGTGTGTGTGTGTGTGTGTGTGTGTATAGGAGAAGGGGTGTCTGTGTGTGTATGGTGCAATGGTGGTCACCTGTAATGTGATATGAACCCAAGGTCCCGTTTGAGACCCTCCCTATGGGTACCGAACTTAGCTATCAACCTCTGCTCGGCCACTTTTCGCTGCTGCCTGTCCTGAAGTCCACCTTGGAGGATGGTCACCCAAAGATCCGAGGTTGAATGTCCTGGACCACTGAAGTGTTCTCCAACTGAGAGGGAACACTCCTGTCTGTTGATTGTTGCGCGGTGCCCATTCATCCATTGCCATAGCCTTTGCCTGGATTCACCAATGTATCAAGCCTCAGGGTGTCTCTCTCTCTCTCTCTCGCACACTCTCGCACACTCTCACACACTCCTATATATATACACACACACACGACTCCTATATACACACACACACACAATTCCTATATACACACAGATACTTCTATACACGGACATGCACACAGACACTCCTATACACTCCTACAGATACTCCCACACTCTCACATGCACCTTCTCATAGACTTAGACCACTTTACACTGATGCACACATATATACACTCTCTCACAGACACTCACAACCCCCCACCCCAGATGTGCGTGCGCACACGCACACATAAGCATATACGTTTGCGGGGTGAACTTGTACTTGCAGAGTTACATTGTATTTTGCTCAAAAACTGCATGAATCCATGTAAGATTCTGTTAACTCATTTTTTAGATTAGACTCAGTCTAAACATTATGATACAGACAACAGCACAGAGGGGGCTAACACCTTCATCATATTACCTGGGCTGACACCAATTGTTAAAGTTAACCTGAGAATGTAACTTTTTTAAAAAGGTTTTATGATTTACATATGAAAGAAGTGAAACTAACATGGTCATTCTAACAGTTGAGAGACTTAACAAACAATCAAAATATTTTTCAATGTATAAATTCCGTGTCTTACAATTGTGTACTACACAACCACCTGGTGAAGGAGCGTCGCTCCGAAAGCTAGTGCTTCCAATTAAATCTGCTGGACTATAACCTGGTGTTGTGATTTTTAATGATATGTTTGATAATTTCAGCACTTAAATACAATGAAGTAGGAAAGAGATCAGCAAAGGAAGGGAGAGCTTCATTTACTACGTTATATTTTTCCTCATTATGAGGGTTGGATATGGTTAGGATCTTTCGTGGACAGTATTGGTGTTCTTCTGCATTGGGAAGGCAAAATGTGCAGTTCTAGATAAAACGTAATATCCCCTAGACGTTTCTTTATTGCCTAAGGATACAATTTGAATACACATACAAATAGACTCAAGAACAGCTTCTTTGGTGCTGTTATTAGACTTTTGAACGGGCAGCTCAACTGTTAATGTTGAGCTCTAATTCTCTCTCAGCACCTTCTCTGTGGCTGTAACATTGCACTCTGTTCTGCTACCCTGCTGCACTTCTTATGGTCCGGTCCACCTGTACGATCCTGCAGAACAACACTTTTCTTCACTATATCTTGGTACATCTGGCAATACTAAATCAAGTGCCATTTTCCCCTCCCTGGAGATAGTGAGAGAGCTGATGAGAGAAAAGAAGGTGCTTCTTGGCCCTGGAGAGAATCTCACTCATGTCTAACCCCCTCAGCAATTGAGTGATAAACAAAAATAAGGTCAAAGAAAATTATCTTGACTCCCCAACAATTAAGGTCCTTTATATTGACAATGAATTGCCACCTAAGAGCTTCAATTTAGCCCATTCTTGATCACCTGCTTTCCCCGCAGATGTGAGAGGTGGCAAAACTATGGCAACCTACGTGCTGTGTTTTTAGGTATTAGGAGATCCTCTAATTTCCTCAGTCTGGGTGCTTTTGGAGCCACAGATGGCCACTGGATGCCATATCCCTGAGAAATGGGTCCCGATTGGTGACCATTAGGACCTAGAGAACAACAGATTTTGATTAGCCGACAGCATCTGACCAATGGCTAGTGAGGCCTGCGGTAAGATAAGATGCTCGCCCTCGCTTTCCGTCTCAACTCTAAAATATCTTACCAGTGAAGGTGGTGTGCTAATACCCTACACTTAGAGAAAATATCGGAAAATTGAGTCTCTGGTCTTTGTTATATTTGTACAGTTTTGCACAAAAGCAAAAAAAATCAGAAACATTGTGAAAAATGCCAAGTAGTCATCACAAATTTGAAAACAGAGTCACATCTCGTGCCTCCTGATGGAGGGGAGGCACTTTCGGTGTGTTTGACAAAATTCCATCTCTTCTTTTTTCCCCCAATTGCAGTTGCAATACTGGGATTTCTATGCCTTCCATCTGGAAAGTCTCGGCCCTGTGCACTCCAATCAAAACTTTTTCATTTAATGCTCAATCTGCTTCGAGCCAGAGTTCATATACATAGACAAGAAGTAATTCTCTGCTGGTTTTGTGCTGTATATGTTCAGATGAGTGTCCATAACTATAGTTGAACTGGAAGTGTATAGTTTGTGAAATGAAGACTTTGTGCTCTGATTTAAACTGATGCTGTGTTGTGGCCTGTACCAACAACCAGTCGATCATGGGTAACCTAACAGCTCAACTGTGTTTATTATTGATGGCAAGGTCACCTGAAGAGTTATTTCATAATAGCCATTTATAGTTTGTTAATTGTGATTTTGTAAATTACACACTTGAAGCTGCATTGCTGATGATTAAATCAGATTACTGTGGTGTAACTGACAGTTAGATTCATAAGTGTGTGTTAATTTACCGCAGGGAGATTCATGTAGAATTGAAAGGTAGAATTGTTCCTAAGCATTAATTGCAACAGTCTAGAAGGAAAGAGTACAGCAGAAAAATATTGCTATATTCAATTATTCTGCACAACGTTCTGTCTGCTGGGTCTTAGTTTCCCTGTGGCACCTGAATTCCTGTTTTCTGATCATGAATCACTTCAGATATCAGTGGCTGGTAATCAAGAATCAGACATTTCTACAGAACAATGACACCTAGTCAGTGATAACAGGACAGTTGAGTACATGAGGTACTAAGTAGACAGTATCAGTTGTAACGAGTGCCGTATTGGAGCGAATTGATTGAGTACCAGTTTTGAACTTGCTCCTTAGTTTTGAAATTAAGCCCTCATTATTTAAATTTAAAATATCCTCATCTCCCTTGTCATACTAGTCACTTCAGATAATCCCCAAACCACAGGCTTTTTTGGATTTCTCTGGTTAGGGAGCTGTTCGCTTGTTCATCTTAAAGCTTTTATCATAACCTTGGAAATAGTGCTGATCAAGGCCTTTTTCTCTTCCTCACTGTTGTTTGGGAGGGCTTGCCAGACCAGGAGTATTCAGTGGTGACTGAGAACCACTCTGACTTTAAGCGTAACATTGTTCTCTGGAGGGAATATGGAGAGGGGGCATTGATTCCCACAAATAATATACCTGGAGTTGAAAAGCCATATGCTGTATTCACTCTATCCCTCGCTGCCAACTGTAATACATCCAGTTTCTGTTGGGCCTTTAATCTTCACCCCAATTTAATAGTCTGCTGCCAACAGAGAGGACATAGGATATCTTTCATCCTCATTCCTGGATACTATTTGACATGATTTTCATTTTTCAGAATGTATTTGGACCACAAAAAAAAGTTCACTGTGATACTCTGATGTTGGATGAGAAACTTTCTGACATGACATAAAATATTGAGTTAGACGTATACGATTCATGAATGCAGCAATCCTTCCTTGCATACAATATCAGTAACTCTAATGAGGCTCAGTTGGTATTCCCAGCAGTACACTGGTGCCATCACACTATCGTCAAGCAGTGCTGAAGGGCACTAACAAGGACATGATATTTACTTACTAAGGCAGCTCTGAGATGGAAGGGGCTCCGAGATGTGAGGGAGGAAACATAGATTTATTCCTCTTCATATCGGTATATGCAGCAGCAAGTAAATCAGAAAGCGATGAATGAAGCATAAGATAACAAAATTTCTCTGGCATACTCGAGCTGATGAAATGTTCCTTTCTATTACAATGCCATGGGGATCTGAAGCTGTGGCAAATCATTGTTGTGTGCTAAAACACCGAGAATCTGGCCTTGGTTCCAAACAGTGAGAAAGCCAAAGTTGCATGAAAGGTGCTGGTTTTCATTTTGAGTGTTGCTTTCCCAGGATTCTATATGAATAAAGAAGTTCTCCGATGCAATATCTGTTGATATCCTGAGTCAAAGTTAACAATCAGGTTGTAATTGTGGCAAAAATTGCATCTACCATAAGTTCACTATCAGACTTGTCAAAAGCTGAAGGAAAAACTGAATGCTTTGGTCAGTAATTTTGCAAGTAAATCTCTGTGCCTGTGACCCAACAGAAGAATATAAGTGACCTGTGAATGAAAAATGAACACAAGAACTCAAAGAAAGAGGGAATTAAAGAAACCGTTCTCAAAGACACAATAGAGTAAACTGACAATGCTTGTAATCTATTCACTGTGTGGGCATATATATGCAGAACATGTAATTTGATGATCTTTTGATGTCAAGAGCTGCCACAATCTTTAATTATGTTTGAAGTTTCTTAAATTGCAAATTTGAAGTGAACGATTAAATGAAATTCAAGAAGAATTCAGAGTGAATTAATAAAAACTATGGAAGAGGAAATGTTGCAGAGCAGTTACTTGCTGTCAGTTACACTGAGCTGGCTTTCACTGGTGCATGACATTTGCTGCTTTTCAAGCACATTGATGCCAAATCTTATTGGAAGAAACCTGAAAAAATGCATGTTAGTTCCTCCTAAGATACAACTATCTGAAACGATTGAAATATCACACCAGTATTCCTGTAAAGTCTGAGAAAATATTTGAATCCAAAATGTGCACCTTCAATAGGTGTGCCTTAGGAAACACAAAAGAAATATGTACTGACTTCTTTCAGAAGGTGTTATGGATTTTTTTGGGGGGAAATGTAAACATCAGAAAGAACAAAGGAATGGAGCCAACTGCTTCTTGCTTTCTAAGGATCTGAACAAGCCTAATTAATCAAATGGTCTTCTGATGCCATTTCAACTGAAGCTGGAGGAGTTCACAATGTCTTTCCAGTTGCATTACTGCAAGGTCACAACATAAATTTGAATGCCTTACCCAGCTATCCCTGTAGTCAGTTATGTACTTTTTCGACATGAGATTTAGATGATATCTGCCAGCTGTCTTCAATCCATAACAAAATGCTGATTTATCATAAAACAAAAAATATTCAATGATGATGCACTATTTACCCATCTGAAAATAAACCCAATGCAGATATGCAAATTCATGAAAAGCGAAAAAAGAAATTTTCCATGCAAAGATTAATTTTGAAAAGAAAAAACACTTCAGCCAATAACTCTTGGATATTGAAGGCAAAAAAAAGATGGTAACCCAGCACATGTAGATAAGTGGCACTTTGTCAATAAATAGAGGTAGACTGTGACCTTTGCAGGAGCAAATTACTGCAGATGTTGGAATATGAACTGTAAGCAACAAATGCCGGAGATCACAGTGGGTCAGGCAGTATCCATGGAGAGAGAGCAAGCTAGCGTTTCGAGTCCAGTTGACTCTTTATCAGAGTAGAAGTGAAGTGTGGAGCGGGCAGCATTTATGCTCTAGTTGGGATAGGGGGTGGGATGTTAGAGGGCTGGGGGAGAAAAGATATTAATAGTTCAGATTAAGTGATTGGAATGCGAGAATGCCTTTGCAGTGGCAGGTGATTCAGGAAATGTCAAAAAGAAGTGTTTTGGAGGCTTTTTTGGCAAACAGTTGGATCAGTGTCCCATTTATCAAATGGAACTCTTTAGGATTTTCTCAACAAAGCACATCTTGTGCTGGGTAGCTACCCTCCCTCTGTCAGCAAGCTAGACCCCAACTAAACTCCAAACAAAACTAACTCCTAACCAACACAAACCCGGACATAACTCCAAACAAAGTGCTTAAGCCATATGATTCCAAATATGATGCTTTAAATGAATATCCCAGTTACCCAGTTACTGATCTCTTCTTAATTATAAAAAAGGTTTCTCCTCTTCCTCATCAAATGGAACCACAGTACATAATCCTTGAATACTCAAAAAACATTAATAATAACATGAAGGAGTAACTTGTGTTCACACAATGCAGTTAATGCCCTCTGGATGTCCCATAGCCAATTAGATATTGTTGAAGAGTAGGCACATTTTTTTATTCATTCATGGGGTGAGGGCGTCGCTGACTAGGCCAGCATTTATTACTCATCCCGAATTGCCCAGAGGGCCGTTCAGAGTCAACCACGTTGTTGTGGGTCTGGAGTCACATGTAGGCCAGACCACATAAGAATAGCAATTTCTTTCCCTAAACTAGATGGCTTTTTCCACACAGTTGACAATTGAGTCATTGTCTTCATTAGACTCTTCATTCCAGACTTTTTGTTTTATTGAACTCAACTTCCACTATTTGCTGTAGCGGGATTTGAACCTGGGTTTCCAGAACAATATCTGGGTCTCTAGATTAGCAGTCTAGCGACAATGCCACTAGACTTTTGCCTCCCTTCCTTTTGAAACGTAATGGTCGAAAAGTAGATCCTAAGAGTTGCTTTGAGGGATGTCCCACATGTTTATAAAGTCACTACAAGTAGCAGCTAGGACATTGGATTTGATATTTTGTAATGTATTATGAAGGGCAGAGTATAAAGTGGGACATGTATTTGAAGTAACTGTAAGCAATATCCACCATGTCAAAAGAAATGATACTAATTTCAGAGACCGTGTGGTGGTGCACTCATACTCTGTAGTCACTCAGTTCCAAAGTTCAAAGTTTTTATTTGCAAAAAAATCTCTTTTTTAAAAATCTCGTTTTAATCTTGGTCATCCTGCAACTTTGAGGAGAAAGTGAGGTCTGCAGATGCTGGAGATCAGAGCTGGAAATGTGTTGCTGGAAAAGCGCAGCAGGTCAGGCAGCATCCAGGGAAACGTCGATTCTCCTGTTCCCTGGATGCTGCCTGACCTGCTGCGCTTTTCCAGCAACACATTTCCAGCATCCTGCAACTTCACAACATAAGTAAAATATATAAACAAGTTTAATATCTCTGCAGTCTTCATTTATACACCAAAATAAATATGCAAGGATGAACAGCATACTCAATAACCAAAGCCTGTTTCTTTATTAAAAAGCAACTTAAGTGCGTTTGAAAGTCTCACAATATGACATAATCCAGTTGAAATCCATAATTACTGAATAGTTGAGAGAGATTTCAGGGAAAATATTATCAGATTGTTCAGGAGTTATTGACTGTGCCCATCCTTTCAACATTATATGTAAACATATAAAATTGCAGTCATGCACTTAGTATAGATAGCTTCAGTTGCTCAAGTCCGCAACCGACATTAAGCTTAGCAGGTGGCTCATACGCAACCGACAAAACCCAAAGGCGTAATAATTATTTCACAATAGTTGAAGTTAACCAACACTGAAATTGGCCTTTTTGCTAAGCGATCTCTAGGTACAAGAACTATCATTAGCACCTGAACGTAGTGCTGCACAGAAATAACTTCAAGCCGCTAATACACATCCAGTGATTGTGGTTTAATGGCACAAAGGCTTTGAAAGCTACATACTGAAAGCCACACATTAATGCTATCATTTTATACCTGAGGCCAAGTCATGTAGAGTAAAAATGGAATGGCAAGAATCTGATGAAATTACGGTACAGAATAATAAAAATTGAACTTTGAATAGCTCCTTACAAGTGGTGTACTACATGTATCAGAATTAATGATTTTCTCTCCCCTTTAACTTTTCATGTAGAGATTATCATTCCTGACCACAAGCTTGAGTCTGATTATTTTCTGCAGTGAACATAAATTGGAAATATGTTGGCTCCTAGGAAATTGCAAAGTGGTTTGATGGGTGTATTCACTTGCTGTGGCACTGAGATTGAGAATTTGAGTTTGCACCCACAATTCTGCAGCCTGCATGAGTCCTGGCCAGAGCAGAGACTAGAATATATTATTCTAGAAAGTAAACTTTAGCACTGGGATTCAAAATAAGCAATCGTCTAACAAAGCCCTCCAGTTGGCTAAATGGCAGTCCGAGTGCAGGCTGGTGAAACATAAAGCTGTTTAATGTTATATGTGGAGATAGTGACGACTACAGATGCTGGAGAGTCAGAGTCGATGAAGTGTGGCACTAGAAAAGGCACAGCAGGTCAAGCAATATCTGAGGAGCAAGCAAGAAAATGTTTCAGGTATAACTAAATGATTATCCTGATGAAAGATTATGCCTGAAAAGTCAACTCTTTTGCTCCTCGGACGCTGCCTGACTGACTAATGTTAGAGATGATTCTGCAATTACACAACACCTACTGAACAATCCTGAATGTATTAATAGCTACTCTAACAACCAATTTCAGCTAATCAGTCAAGTTTGTAGCATAGTTAATATATATACTTGCTAGACTTAAAATACATTCAAATGCAGGGACTACATTCACTGGGGAAAAAAAATAAATCTATTCAAACCTTGTGCCTTCTTTAGAGTTACCTAGGAATTTAAGCTGTATGTTGCTGCCTATAGCTTTTTCCATAACAGTGTCCCAGCCAACCAATCGGCATGCTTTCTTCTGTAGTATATGTTGTCATTAACTTTTGAAATGTGCTCATTTTGCATTTATCTTGATGAGTATATGACAAAAAGGTTCATCAATATGTCTTTCTTTTCAGGAGAAAGCTCAACAGAGAAGCAGTGGCAGACATTTGAAAGGATATTTCAGAATACGCAGCATAGATATATTTCTACCACAATGAAAAATTCTAAAGAGAGAACCCAACATCTGTTGTTCACGAAAGAAGTTAAGGAAAGCATCCAATTTAGGAAAAAGCCAATAATTGCTGCAAGATGAGTGACAGGTCAGATGATTGGACAGAATATGAAGGATGGCAAAGATTGACTAAAAGATTAATCAGCGAAAAGAAATTTGAGTTTGAGAGAAAGGTATCAAGAAATGTAAAAACACTAACAATGCTTGTACTTAAAAAGGAAAAGAATGAATAAAGTGAGTGTTAATCCTCATAGTGAAATTGGGCAGTTTAGTAAATAATAAAGAGATAACAGAAGAAATGAACAAATATTTTGCTTCTGTCTACACCGTAGAATTAAAAAACAGCATTCCAGTAATATCTGTAAATCAGGAGGTGGAAGTGACAAAGGAACTTAGTGAAATTACAATCACTGGGGAGGCAGTACTGACAAAACTGATGGAGTTGTGGGCTGGTACCTTTTTTGGTCATGATCAGTTTCCTTCTAAGATCTTAAAAGAGGCGGCTAATGAGATAAGTAGATGCATTGTTCTTTTTTTTTCTCCAAAAATTGCTGGATTTTTGCATGTTACCACTCAGTTGGAAAGTTGCAAATATAATGAGTCTATTCAAAGAAAGAGACAGAAACCAGAGAACTCGGCCAGGTAATTTGATGTCTGTTCTTAGAAGGAGATTGCAGCTGGATACTTAGATTAAATTAAAGTAATTGGGAAGAGTCAGTATAGTTTTGTGAAAGGGAAATCATATTGAACTAATCGAGTGGATTTATTTGCAAGGGCAGGTCAACAGGGTAATGAAGAAGGCTTTTAGCTTTTTGCCTTTATTGGCCAGTGCATTGAGTGTAGGAATTAGGAAGTTTATTGTAGTTGTGCAGGACACTGATTAGGCCACTTTTGGAATATTGCATTCCCTGCTATAGGAAATATGTTGTGAATCTTGAAAGGGTTCAGAAAATATTTACAAGGATGTTGCCAGGGTTGGCGATTTGAGTAATAGGGAGAGGCCGAATGGGCTGGGGTTGTTTTCCCTGGAGTTGGCGATTGAGGAGTGACCTTACAGAGGTTTATAAAATCATGAGGGGCATGGATAGGGTAAATAACCAAGGTCTTTTCCCTGGCATGGAGGAGTCAAAAACTAGGTTTGAGGTAAGAAAGGAAAGATTTAAAAGGGACCTAAGGGGCAATATTTTCATGCAGAGGGTGGTGTGTTTATGTAATAAGCTGCCAGAGGAAGTGATGGAGGCTGGTACAATTGGAAGGGTATGTGAATCAGAACGAGTTTAGAGGAATGTGGGCCAAATGCTGGCAAATGGGACTAGATTAATTTAGGATACCTGGGCAAAGGCTCTGTTTCTATGCTGTACACCCCTGTATTCTTAGATCATAGAATCCTTACCATGTGGAACTAGGCAATTTGGCCCATTGAGTCCACAACCAACCCTCTGAAGGGCTCTGCACCCAGGTCCAACTCCCTACTCTACCCCTGTGACCTGTATTTCCCATGGCTAATGCTGCTAGTCTGCACGACCCTGGACGCTATGAGCAATTTAGTGTGGCCAATCCGCCTAGCATGTACATCTTTGACTGTGGGAGGAAACCAGAGCACTTGGAGGAAACCAGTGCAGACATGGGGAGAACGTGCAAACTCCACACAGACAGGCACACAAGGGTGGAATCGAACCCAGTTTCATAGTGCTGTGAAGCAGCAGTGCGAACCACTGAGCCGGTGTAAGCTCTGGATAAAGAGGAGCCTTTTGTAATACCATAGTAGGATTTTCAGAAGGCATTTGGTAAAGTTCCACGTGGAAGTTTTTATGTAAAGTAGGAATTCATGGTGTAGGTGATAACTTAGCAGTATGGATAGAGGACTAGATGGCAGGAAGCAGTAAATGCATATGCAGATCCTTTCCTGATTGCTAGGATGTGATGAGTCTAGCAGAGGTCTGTCCCCGTACTTTTTAGACTTCATGTCAATGACCTAAATGAAGGGAGAGAAATCACAATACCTAAATTTGCAGCTGACATAAAGACAGCGAAGTATTTTGTGAAGAAGACATAGGAGGATGCAGACAAATTTTATCATTGAGTGAATGGGAAAAAAAATCTGGCCGTTGGTATATAGTGTAAAAAATGAGAAATTTGACAAAATAAAAGAGTTGTATATTACTTTAACAGTGAACAACATTATGCAGAGGGATCTCAGTGTTCTGGTCCAAGTCTCAAAATACTAGTCTGAAGGTATACCAAGTAATTAAGAAGGCAGTTGAAATGCTTTGCTTTATTACAAGAGGAATTGATCATAAAATCAAACATGTTGTGTGAGACCACATCTTAAATACTGTGGCAGTTTTGGTCTCCCTTTTTAAGGATATAATGTGTTGGCAGCATTTCAGAGGAGGTTAATCAGATTGATACCCATAATGAGCGGGTGGACTTGTTTGGAATGGAATTTAGAAGAGTCTGGATTGGCTTGATGGGTCCAGAATTAGGAGATCCTATTTAAAAATTAATGATCACCCTTTTAGGTCTGAAATGAAACAATTTTTCACTCCGGTTGTGAGACACCAGAATTTCCCAGCCTCAAAAAACCGCAGAGGTAAGGTAATTGAATATTTTTAATGTAGATGCGGATGGAATTTTGACACATGTAAGTATCAAAGATATTTGAGACAGCTGGCAATGTTCTTCTGACTATAGTTTCGACTGCTACTGCTGCTGTCAGCTGCTGCTCAGCATTACCCCAGTGTACCTCCTGCATTCAAGATTCATGTTTTATCTGAATGCATAAATGGCATTATTTCACTTCAATGATTGGGACAGAAATCATTGTATCATGGATTAAACAGTGTCCCCTGCCTGGATGTGAAATTGGGCCAACGCATCAGTGCTTGAACAATCTGTAAAGCAAGCCATTTTTCTTGACAGCAAGCTACAGTTCAACTGCTGCACGTGTTGCTCACACTGTCTTGCACTACCAGCAGAAGCAGTTTTCATGGATCACACAGAGCAGTATAATACTGCCTGAAAGCTGAGAAAATTCTTTATAATTGTTCATACAACGCTAGATATTGTTTGAATTTAATAACTTCCATTGGATTGGAAAATCTGCAGGTACTTCAAACTTGAATGTTGTCAGAAATGGAATTTTATCATAGAATCATAGAATGGAAACAGAGTCCCTTTTGTGCAGATAGAGACCATTTTGCTCATCGAGTCTGCATCAACCCTCTGAAGAGCATCAGCCCCTATCCCTATACCCTACATTTACCACGGCTAATCCACCTCGCCAGCATCTCCCTGGCCACTAAAAAGGCTTTTTTTTTTAGATGATCAATCCACATGACCTGCACGTTTTTGGACTATGGGAGGGAATCCATGCAGACCCGGAGAATGTGTAACTCCATACAGACAGTCACCCAAGGTTGGAATCGAACACAGGTTCTTGATACTGTGAGGCAGCTGTGCTAACCACTGTGTCATGCCACATGATTCTGTCCTGTGGCAGCACTGACATTCATGACTAAGACATAACTTGTTACCAAGTTTTCAAAATGGCAATAACTTAACTTTCGCACAGTCCAAACACACAAATGATGCAATACAGAAACTGAAGACAAGGCAAGGAAGGGAATCCTGCACTCTGACTCCTTCTAAGACATCCTGGAAGGTCATAAGAGAGTGTGGGACAGGTGTGGGGGTCAGAGCTTGCCATGGGCAGACAGAGATGAGATAAAGAGACATATACTTCTTAGTCAACAAGTATTCAGTAAATGTGTCTATTTTAAGAATATGTTCTCCTATTAATTATCAACAAACCTAATAACTCCACAAATACCATGAGTTATTTTTTAAAGCAGGTTTAATAGAAGCAAGTAACCTTCTTGAGGAAATTTTAGTGATAGACTTGCTCCTTCAAATCAGGTTGACAACTCAACCACAGAGTTAACACTTGAAGTGGATGAATGGAAGTAGGGTTAGAAGTGTAAAACAAGTTGTCTTCCCACCCAATCTAAGCCACCTGAATTTGGGATTAAAATTAGCTACATTAAAAATTCTAAATAAATAAGATGATGTGACAATCTTGCACATTTGTGTATACTACTGCAATGTAGCACAGTTGATTTAGTTAAAACATTCTTGCAGAAAGTAGATACTATCTCAGCAGAAGTAGAGATTTGTAAAGGGGCAGGTTGGGTGATAGAAATGACAAGACAACAAGTGAGGACCATAAAAGTGAATGGAATGGACACAATGAGGTGGAAGTGTTGAGCAGCTCTTGCTCACTAGGCTATAGGCTAAGTACTGGAAAATGGAATTAGTATACTTAGATAGTTGCTTTTGACCAGCAGAGATCTGATGGTCTGAAAGGCTGGAGATCTCCCTGATTCTCTGACTGCTGCTTTCCTGAAGTTAGACATTTTCCTTAAAGTGGTACGTACCTTGCCACATTTCAAAAAGCCTCCCAATCCATTTGCTGTTCTCCCTCAAGAGAAAATCAGTTCTTTGCAATGTTTGATACACAGCTTCATCTTCTCAAGAGGCCATTTCATAATTTTAGTGCAAACATTTTGTAGTAAAAATCTGAAAAGGTGGAAAGTAATTGCAATATACTTGCATTGAGTGACATGAGTGCACTGTGAGGTCATTAGACTTGGAAGCTCTTTTATTCCAGTTATCATATTTTAGTCATTTGGTGTGAGTAAATATTTTCCAAAGTGGTCTCCCCAATAAAGGGGTCACGACAAATCCACAAATAAATGATGGCATTTTTCTGAGAGTATTTCAGAGCCATTTATTTTTCTAACATATTCAAATGTCTGTTGATGGGAATTTTGACAAGTACAATTTTTTAAATCAAGTCTGCCCCATTTTTCTTAGCAAGTAAAAATTCTGCAGGTTCCATTGTTCAGAAAGATGCCAAGACCCAAATTGAAACACAAAATGCTGCTTTGATTTTCTTGCAGAGTGCTTTGTGCAATATAGGACATTTAAAAAAAAGTAATTACAGCTTGTACCCGAATCCAAGTGGATGGCCAAATTGCTGTTACCTTTTAGCTGCTCTGAAACATATTGCGTGAGAGTTAGTTCTTGTTTTATAGTCATTGAACAAAGTGGGTTATGGTACAAAGAGAAATGCACACCATCTCAGAATCAAAGCTTTGCTGTTGCTTCATTGTGCTGTACTTGCAGTGCACAACATCAGCACAGATAAAAACTAAAGGTGGCTTTTCACCTTTGTTCTAATGGAACTGCAAGATGCATGATTGGTTTTGGGAAGGAAGGGTATTCATTTTATCTTCATAACTATAGCTTGTTGGAAGATTGCACAAAACTGTCCAGTATTACAAATTGAAAGGAAATGAAAATAATAATTTCTTTGGTTGGTGTTCGACTGTTAATGCCCTTGGTATACTCTGTTCATAAAACCTAGCCTGATCAGGATGGGAGACAAACATGCAGTAATGTCTTAAAAAGCAGGAAAGCTGAAACAACATGTTTGAAATGCTCAGCAGGTGCAGAACCATCCACAGAGAGTGGAACAAAGTTCAAGTTTCGAGTTGGTAACTTATCATCAAAACTGAAAGGCTTTAGAAGTTTTAGCAGTTTTAATAAATGTTTGAGGGCTTGCCACATGGTATTTGAATTAGATTGGGTTCAAATTGGATTTGTTTTGGATTGGATGGAAAGCAGAGGCAGTGAGGATTTGGGTTTGGTGTTTATGAATAATACAGGTAAAGGGAAACGGGACTACACTTAAGGCATGGCACAAGAAACAACAAAAGTCTTCTTGCAAGAGACAGAGATGTCACTGGTTGTACTCAGGGAAATGTTTTGGCAGGTAAACTGGAGGTAGCATTGCTTGACAGAGTTAACCAAAAATTGGCAGAAATAATTGAGGTATGAGCACAGCACTTGGGTTTAGAGGAAATGTAATAAGGCCAAGTATTTTAAGTCATGAAATGTCTGGATTGGATAATGTTCTGTTACATTTGAAGTGGCTGGAGAAAGAAGAAATGCGAGATGGCAGAGAAAAGATTAGGAAAGGGAAATGTAATTTAACAAAAACAGGAAGTGGGATTGACAGAATTAGAAGTGTCAGAGAAAAATAAAGCGAGGCAGAGTGAATATCGGCTGAAAATGGTATGGTTGAAATAGGAGACATTAGTGCTGATGCAGGCTCTGGTTTGGAGGATCTGACTGCTAAAGTTGATGTTGAAAAGGAAATGTTTATGGGTTTCCATAGGCCCTACTAAACCTGATTAAAAGGACATGGAAGCATACTTCACATTATTTGCGAAAATAGCTGAGAAAATTAATTTGACGGAAGAGGATTGGACAGTACCCTTGCAGAGTAGATTTATAGATGAAGCACAGGAAATTTATGTTTCACTGTCAGAGGAGATTTCTCGAGAATTTCACACCAAATAAAACTACCTTGACTGTATATGAATTAGATATAGGCACTTTGAAGGAACAGCCTGGGTGAACCCATATTGAATTTGCCAGCATCAAATAAAGTAATTTTGACAGGTTTGGTAAGAGCAGTTAAGGTAAAATCACAAATGAGGTCTTGGGTTACTCTCTCCGAGAAATTTTAAAAACTCACAACTTCCCATAATAAGAACTCAATGTTGAGGATAAAGGGTTGCAACTGCTAGGCAGACAACAATAATAGCAGCCAATTAAGAGTTAATCTGTAAAACTAAGCTTTTCTACTATCACACTCAAATTGGAAAGGGATAGAAAAGGAAAAGTGGAAGGAAGGCAAGTAAGCAACATAAGGAATGACTAACTGGAAATGCCTTGAGGTGGTCATGTCAGATCGGAAAGGAAAATACTGAGGATGGAGGTGAAAATCAGAACTCAAGGTGTTTCCACTTTAACAAGCTGAGACATCTTTGTTCAGAATACTGGAAGTTGAAAGGGGAACATGTAGAACTTTTAAGAATTTGCAAGCATGAGCCTGAAAAGGACACTCAGAAGAAAAAGGTCGTCAATCAGATTGTAGCTTTAACTCCAACTCAGCGACTGAAGACAAATGCTGTTTCAAGTGTGAAAGAAATACACAAGGTCACTGAGAAGGGTTCCTGTCAAAGGCAGAATCTAATTTCATAACTGTTCTAAGAAATACAGGTGCTACTCAAACTTTCTTGCTGGAGAAGAATTTTGTTTTCCCTCCAGAAAGTTCAGTGAAAGCCCAAGTGTTGGCACATGGGATAAGTGGAGAGTCCATCCCAGTCCCATTGTTGTCTGGACTAATGGTAGTCAGGGTAGTTCAGAAGTTACCTCTGGATGGAGTCGAGTTACTTCTGGTCACGGCTTTGCCTATAATCACAGAAAGCCCAGTGAGGCTACACAGACAGAACAGCTGCAGGGGTAGGTTCTGGGTATTTTTCCATCATGTGTGGTGTCCAGGGCAATGGGGAAACAAAGTCCATCGCCAAATGTCGCATTAATACCACAAGCAGCTGTTCAAGTAGAATGAAGATTGTTCAAAAGAGATGGTTAGTATGTCGTCTTTAGTTGAGACTCTGATCCAGAGTTAACAAAGTTAGCAAAGCCAGCTCACATTGAAGCTGAGTCTGAAAAGGTTCCAGAGTGCTATTTTTATCAAAAGCAGAGTTTTGATGAGGAAGTGGAGACATCTTCACAGACCTGCAGATGAAGAACGGATGGTTGTTCATCAAATAGTGCTATCGGCCAGATATCATACGGAAATATTGTGAGTAGCACATTAAGTTCCTACAGCAGCCATATAGGAATATGGAAAACACTGTCATCAATAAATAAGCACACAACCAAGATGCCATAAAGTTGTGCAGTTCCGTAACACACGTCAGAAATGTTAGATGCTAGGAAAACATCAATATGTAATCAGCCCAATACTTTAGATACCTGTATGAGTTTTTGAAGAACTATTTAATAGTGTGTTAGTGGATTGTGTTGGACCATTACCAAAATGAAAGCAGGACATCAGTACAAATTATGGACGTGATGACCTGCTTCCCAGAGATTTTATTTAAAAATGATTTCTGTGAGGGTATGAATGGTCGACTAAGGTGTCATCTGATATAAATTTCTAACTTAATGTCCAAAACTTTTCATCAGCAGTTTGGAAGTGAAACAATTGAAATGAACTGTGTGTTAACCACAAACACAGAGAGCTTTGGAGAGTCCCATCAGATTCTGAAAACTATGGTTATGGCATCCTGTCACAAGATTAGACTTTATTGTTTGCAACCTGAGATTCTCCAAATGAATTATGGGATTCAGCCAATTTGAAATGGTTTATGGCCATGAATTTAGATAAATGGATCAGAGAGAAATTCTTAAATGAGGATCAAGAATTTACAATGCTGGATTATGTGTCCATGTTTCTAGAAAGACTCATAACAGCATGTAGGATAGCACAGGAACAACTGAAATTTCACAGCAAAAATGAAAGCATGTTCAGGTAAACATTCAGCAATGAATGTGTTTCAGGTGGGAGATGAAATATTGGTATTGTTGCCTTTACCAAGGTGACTCTTTGTAAAAAGAAATGTTCAGTGGTTCAGATAAAATAGCTAGGAGGGTTAGTAAAGTAACCTATCTGATAAATAGTTCTAATCATAGAAAGAAGAATCAGTTACGCCACCTAAACATGCTGAAAAGATATTATCACAGGGAAGATGGTAAGGAGGAACAAGTGTGTCACATAATAAGAGTGGTGGAAAATGACTGAGATAATGAGAGTGAGGTAGAAGGAGAGGTAGACAGTTCTTAAAGTGAACTTCCTGCAATTCAACTCACTCGCGTGAAAATGTTAAACAGTCTTTTCATATTTAGGGAAAGGACAACAGGAAGATCTTGTAAGACTCCTGAGAAAGTAAGTGGTATTCTATGAGGATGTTCCTAGGTGTTTGACGTCAGATAGACATGATGTGAATAGAGGATAGTCAGGACCAATAAAACAATATCCTTATCGGCTGAGCCCAGAGAAACAAGTTCAAGTCAAGACAGAGATGCAGTACATGCTAGAAAAACACTGCATTGAATATAGACAAATCAGCTGGAATTCATCAGTAGTATTGGTTCTGAAACTGGATGGATCAACTAGACATATAGATTATAGAATGGTGAGTACGGTCACAAAGACAGATTTGTCCCCAATTCCACAGTAGGAAGATCGCATTGATAGATTTGGCAGTGCCTCGTTCCTTGCTCAGATCGATCTATTGAAATGCAAGGGCCATTAATATCAAGGGCTAAAAAATGTCTGCTCTTGACACATCAAATGTGTCAAACCAATGTTGTCTGATGCCCTTTGTGTTAAAGAGCACAGCGGCTACATTCCAGAATATGAATCAAACTGGAGTTTGTAACTACGTAATCTTTCAGATTATGTTGTAATTTATAATAGCATTTGGGAAGAGCATTTAAGACAAATTGAAAACCTGTTTAAGCAATTATGCTTGGCTGGGTTAGTGATAAATTTAACAAAAAGTGAATTTGCAAAAGCAAGAGTGACTTATGCAGGACATGTGGTTGGACAAGGATAGCGAAAATGAAGGATAAAATAGAATTTCTGGTTCCTGAAACTAAGAAAGTGTAGGATTTTTAGGAATGTGTGAATTTTATTGGAAATTTGTGCACAATTTCTGTATGATAGCTATACAATTAACAATTTTGCCTTGAGGAGCTGAAGTTAATCTTAATAAATGAACCAACATTTGGAGGTGTGGTTTAGTCTGGTCCATTACAAAAAAACAGTAAGAAAAGTAATACTTCACCATGGGCAGAGACTTTGAGATTGTTGCCAGCTTTTCAGCTCTTTGATGTCTACATTTTTACAGGGAAACAAGGAAACTCTAGTTTATACTGAACATAATCCATGAGCATTCAATGAAAAGATTAAAAGTCAGAATGTGAGACTTATTCAGATACAGCCTTTTATTGCAACCATTTAAAGTAAAAAAAAACTGTCCTTATTAATGAAAAAGGTAATATGATTGTGGATACATTATCCTGAAAGTAAAATGTCAGATTCAGTTAAAATTTAGGAAATTTCAAGCCTTGTCAGCTTGTATAAGGGGAAAAAGAAGAATGAATGGATCTAAGTCTAATATTGTTTTTCTATATTACATGTTTATAGTGAAACACATTTTCAAAATGGTGTTTCATTTTACTCAGTGATGGAGGCATGTAAGAACTGTGTCTTTTTATTTGTGTCTTAAAAAACTGTAGACTGTAAGGAGAAAGGCCTATTTTTAAAAACAAGGATTTCACAGCAAGGAATTCGATACTTGTTGTGAACTCTGTATTTTGTGACTATGGGACCTTGCAATGTGCAGTTCATAAGGAACCAAGGAGTTGCTTCAAAGTGAAGCTGATTGGTTATCAGCTAACTGAGCAGGTTGCAACTGGTAACGAGTTCCAGAGAGAAAGAGAGCGAGACAGAAAAGTGTGTTGTTGTTGGCAGAAGCTGGCTGTTCTGTGCAGTAAAACATTAGTTTAGACCATTTGCCCTTCTTGCAACACTTGCTTAGTTGTGACTTTTGAATTGATAAATCAGAGACATTTTCCAAGTGAATCAGTCACTCTATTTCTTTCAAACCGCTGGAACCGGAGAAAGACAACCAAATACCAAGGGCCTAGCTGATGACCTCAACATCAAAAACAGGTAGCAAAGGTATTAAACTGACATTCCATTTCTTTTTGATCTCCACCAGCAATCTAGTTTTTCTATTTGTTTCTCTGTTTGTTTGTCTCGAAGGGGGATATATAAGGGGATTCAAGTTTCACTTCGTAGTATTATACGTCAATGATTTTTATCTGTTTACTGAAAGTTATAGTACAATTGCTTTCTAGAAATTTCTTATTTAGTACAGACACCTGTGCTTTTTTTAACAGTCTTGGTCTGAAAGTCAGGTAAATTGGGGCATTGTTCATATCTTTTAAAAAACTTTAACATTTAGTATGACCCCAGGAATATTGTGTCACAGTTTACGGCACACTACCCCGATAGGTCATAACTGTACCGAGGTAATAAAATGAGGGTTAACGGAGACAAGACGAAAGGTGATATCTGATATTGTATTAAAATCACAAAAAGAATGATGAGACAAGGCAATGCAGGGCAGTAAAGAAACTATAATGGGGCATCCAGAGGATGTAGGAATGGTAATTGAGGAATCAGCAACAGCATCTACTGTCTGAGAAAAAGTTAGGGAATCCAAAGTTGAGGCTGTAAAGTTGCAAGGTGCAAACTTGTAAGATGTGTTTCTGAAATTTCTGTGGAGCTTCATTCTTGTAAGAGGCCATGGACAGACATGTCAAAGTTCACGTGAGAATTAAAATCACAAGCACTGAAAACATGGTCATTGATGTGAATTGAATAGAGGTGTTCAACACAGCCAACTCTCAAGCTGTATTTGGTCTCCTCAACGTAATCTAGACCACACCGTGAATAACAAATGCAGTTTACTGTCTGTCACAAGTACAAGTAAATTGTTGCTTCACTCAGAGAGGAGTGTTTGAGTAATGGGAAAGGAGGAGAAGAAAGGGTAAGTGTTGCATCAGTTAATGCACATGCACAGCTTACACTTCGACCTTGGAATAAAAATTGTATGGAGTAATGAAAGAACTTATTTGGAATATTAGCAACAAGCCCGGAAACTCAGATTCGTGTTCCAGCAGTCAAAGGCCCTGGAAAATGCTAATCCCAGTAGACAATCATTGCCAATGATACCAATGATGTCTTGACCATGTTCATTGGATGGTTGAAGGCTATATACCCAAAGAACTGGCAAATAGGCCACACCCCATTGGACAGCTTTTTAATTTAGGAAATTTAGCAGCTGATGTACATTTGACAAATTCCAACAGCAACACAGTGACAGTAAGTAATAAATGTTTTTTATTTGGGGATATTGACTGAAGGATAAATATTGGGCAGGACACTTGTGTAACTTCATGTTGCCCTCAGATGGATTTTTTTACATCCATGAAAGCAGGCAGATGAGGTCTCCATTTAAATATTTCATTCAAAGTTTGGCACTTGTGACAGTGTCGCCCTTCCCCAGTACTGTACTGGAGTATCAGCTTTCAGTTTTGTGCTGCTGCCTTGGAGAGATTTGAACCTGGAAACTTACAATCCAGAAGTGAGTATTCTATGGCTGCCACATTTATTTTATGTTTTCAATAAAGGTGTGTCATTGGCTCGGCCAGCATTTATTGCTTATCCCTCACAGCACTGGAGGAAGTGATGTTGAGCTGCCTTCTTGAACTACTGCAGTTCTGGCAGTGTAGGGACACACTCCGTGCTTTTAGGGAGGGAGTTCTGGGATTTTCACCCAGCAGCAGTGAAAAGACGGTGATGTATTTCCAAATCGGGATGGAGTGTGGTTTGGAAGGGAACTTGCAGGTGGTGATGTTCCCATTATCTTCCGCCCTTGTCCTTTTAAGCTTTTTTTAACTTGGGGACACTTTTTTTGTTGTTGTCTTCCTATGATCGTTATCTAAAAGAGTCCTTTCATAAGCTTGGCAAATGAATTTACATGCATTCCAATTTTTGTGGCTTGCATTATCAAGCAGCACAGTTTTAATTGGAGTAGTCTCAACAGTTAATGTACGTTTCTGCTTTTTTAGGTTTGTCGAGTGGCCTACGAGATAATGCAGACGTTACACCCGGATGCTTCGGCGAATTTCCGTTCTCTGGATGACATCTATTACTTTGGTGGGCAAAATGCGCACAATCAGATTGCAATTTACCCTCACAAACCACAGACTCCAGAAGAAATTGTCCTGGAGCCAGGAGATCTGATTGGTGTAGCGGGCAACCATTGGGATGGTTATTCCAAAGGTATCAATCGAAGGAATGGACGAACAGGACTGTACCCGTCTTACAAAGTGAAGGAAAACATTGAGACTATTAAGTACCCAACCTACCCAGAGGCTGACAATGAGAAGCCACAGTAACTACAAAGACACTCTACAGCCTTAGTGAATGTATCTTGCCATAGATCTGAAATCCAGCCAACTTGTCATTCAAAACTCTATGGTCTCCACAGATGCATCTGTCTCCCTCCATTGTCCTGCTGTTGATCGTGTTTGGTTGTCTGCCATTAATTCACGTAATCCACAGTGACTGACACTGCGCCATTGTGCAGGTTAGAGCATGAGCAAATGTGTGTTCAATCATGGTGCCTAACACTTTTTGACTTTTAAACCTTCTGAAAGAACCACGCCCAGCATTAGTACTGAGGTGTTCTGAACTCTGATCTACAAACAGAGGTTGAACATATCAAACACGAGATTTGATCACAAAGACTTAACCTATTCCATGGCCTGTCTGAAGTTCTCACGAGAAGTGATAGAGTACATTTTCTCCTTTCAAGAGTAGACAAAGGGAGGAAGAGTCCGAATAATCCAGTGCACATCCTCATTTCACAGATTTTTGTAAAAGCAAGATCATGGACTGAAACTTTAATACATGACGTTTCCAGACATTGTCTTTGATAACAAAAATAAATAAATCGAAATGAAACCAGTTAAGTCGGTGTTTTTCATCCTTGTGGCAGCATGTTGGGTGTGGCGATATTTAACTGTAATGATAACATGGAGAATATCTGACCACTTATGGTCCCCAGTATTTCAGCTACACAGTTTTTAAAAACTATTTGCTGATCAGCTCACATTGATTAGCATTATTATTTTTACCTGTTGTTATTATATTCGTTAAGTCCAACACTATCTGATCGCAAGATAAGCCTAGTGTTAAAAATTCAAAGTGAAACGTAAAACTATCGATTGAATCATTTATGGTGGATGCGTTTTATTTTGTATTTCTGTGGCAGAGTCATCATTCCTTTTGTGTTCTCTCTGTTTTCTGCCAAATCTTCGGATTTAAAAAGGATGCAATGTTAGCCTCAAATCTGCTTTCCTCCATCTTCTGGCTTCTTAGCATACCTAACAACTGATAGTGGTTGTAGGTTTCCATTTATTTGAGCTTGAGCCTTGATAGTGAGTTGACCTGATCACACAGAAGCATAGAAGATAGGAGCAGGAGGAGACCACCTGTTTCACATTGCATGTGCTAATGTTGACACTGATTTGATTATCCCTATACTTTGTTTATATTCACCTGCTATGCCTCAATATATGCATATCTGTTCTTTAAGTTACTAATACCTTCTAGAAACACAGAAGATAGGAGCTGGAGGAGGCCACTTAGTCCTTCGAACCTGCTCTGCCATTCATCATTTTCGTGGTTGATCGTCCAACTCAATAGCCTAATCCTGCTTTCTCTCCATAACCTTTGATCCCATTCGCCCCAAGTGTTATATCTATCCGCCTCTCGAATACATTCAATGTTTTGGTGTCAACTATTTGCTGTGTTAATGAATTCCACAGGCTCACCACTCTTTGTGTGAAGAAATGTCTCCTCATCTTTGTCCTAAATGGTCCACCCCCAATCCTCAGACTGTGACCACTCGTTCTGGATGCACCCACCATCGGGAACATCCTCCTTGCATCTATCCTATCTAGACCTGTTGGAATTTTCTAAGTCTCTTTGAAATCCCCTGGACTTGTCTGAACTCCAACAAAAACAATCCTAACCTAGTCAGTCAATCTCCCCTCATACGTCAGTCCCGCCATCCCTTGAATCAGCCTGGTAAACCTTCGCTGCACTCCCTCAAGAGCAAGAGCATCCTTCTTCAGAAAAGGAGACCAAAACTGCACATGATACTCTAGGTGTGCCCTCACCAAGGCCCTGTATAACTACAACAACACACCCTGCTCCTGTAATCGAAACCTCTCGCAATGAAGGTCAACATACCATTTGCCTTCTTTACTGCCGGCTGCACCTGCATGCTTACCTTCAGCGATTGGTGCACAAGGACACCCTGGTCCCACTGCACACTCCCGTCTCCCAATTTACAGCCATTCAGGTAGTGATTTGCCTTCTTGTTTTTGTTTCCAAAGTGAATAACCTCACATTTATCCAAATTAAATTGCATCTGCCACTGTTTTCCCCACTCATCCAACCTGTCCAGATTATGTTTAAGGACCTCTGCATCCTTGTCACACTTCACCCTCCCACCCAACTTGGTATCATCTGCAAACTTTGAGATGTTACATTTTGTTCCCTCATCCAAATCATCCTAGTACCATACCATACAATGGGGTCCTCGCACCGATCCCTGTGGGACCCCACTAGTTATTGCCTGCCAATTTGAATAGGATCCATTAATTCCTACGCTTTGTTTCCTTTCTGCCAACCAGTTTACTATCCATCTCAGTACACTGCCCCCAATCCCATATGCTTTAACTTTGCACAATCATCCCTTATGTGCAACTTTTTCAAACGCTTTCTGCAAGTCCAAATATACCACATCGACTGGCTCCCCCAATCCACATCGACTGGCTCCTACAAGTTACGTCTTCATAGAATTCCAACAGATTTGTCAGGCATGATTTCCTCTTCATATTTCCACGCTGACTCTGTCTGATTCTGCCACTGCTTTCTGAGTGCTCTGCCATAAAGTCTCATTCAAAACCATTACTGCGTACAACTGTAGCACAGCTGAATTGAATATTTTCAGGAGCAGCCAGCTTATCTCCCTTCTATAGCCTAGTTTGACTGATATGTTAATGGTGGAATTTTTATATTCACCCAGGCTGAGATGAATAATCCAAGCACAGGCACCCAATGCAGGGATGGGCAAGCGGATCAGAGGACCTCCTTGTGAGCCAGCACCTGCTTGGCCAAAGTGGCCATTAACTGATCCAGGCAGCAGGCCATGGAGGAGATTCATTGTGCCTGACTGTTCTCCTCTGTATCACATCACACTCTGGTAACTGGTGAGAGGGAACACACAGTGCTCACTGGCACAACAGATATTGGTGGGCACCGCAGGGGCTGGAGTGCATCATCATCCCAGATCATGTTATTTAGATTTGGTAAGTTTTCATTCACTTTATATAAGTTTCTGTTAACTGTTTGGTTATGTTTTTGTTACAGGTTTTGCACAGTATATTAAGCTGACTTTTGGTTTGCTCTGAAAGAGTAGTCTGGAGTCAAATGACAGGTTAGCTTGTTGCATTGACTCCAAATGGATCAGTCACTCATTGTCCTGACACATTGAGCCATTTGGAACCTCCACGTTTATATGTAATCTGTGCAGGTAACCCATGATATTGAGATGGTTCATTGTTGAATAGTGAAAAGACCACATATGGCACTGCAGTTGTGAAACTTGTGACGATAACCTGCCCCTGTATAGCCAGTACAGATTCTAATTCCTGTAACCAGGAACCAACTGAGTTACCCTTTGATACAGGAATGTTGCAGACTGGAAGATGCCTTTGAGTTTCCAGCTCCAGGTCAAAAGAGAAGACAATAACAATTTCAACTGGATATTTTCCCTATCTTTCCTTTTAATGTTTTCCACATTTCGAACTAAGACTCTCCAACTTGAATGTTTGCAATGACTAATTTCCCGCAGTATCACTCACAAAGTGTTTATGCTGCAAAATATGGAACATAATAATAGACCCACTGTTTGCAGTCATTGAATAAACCCAAAGGCATAGTTT
The DNA here is from genome assembly GCF_004010195.1 of Chiloscyllium plagiosum. Classification (NCBI taxonomy): domain Eukaryota; kingdom Metazoa; phylum Chordata; class Chondrichthyes; order Orectolobiformes; family Hemiscylliidae; genus Chiloscyllium; species Chiloscyllium plagiosum. Next base: position 62,879,818 of record NC_057719.1, read on the forward strand.
GCGGAGTATTTTAACGAGTGTGCTATTTTTGTGTTTAAATTCCACTATTATGTAAATATAGGCTTTTACAGCTCAGAAGGGAGCCATTTAGGCCTTTGTATCTGTACGAGCTTTTGGAAGATCTCTCCTGTTTATCCCTCATCTCTGATACCAATCTAGTGAATCTCATCTGTACCCAATATAGGGCCTTGAAATCCTTTCTAAACTGCAATTCCCAGAATTATTAGTTAGCTGAAGCCTAACTAATAATTTATAAAGATTTCACATAATTTTCTGGCATTTGTATTCTATGCTTCTCTTAGTCTAGCCAAGTACTTCAGGTGCATATACACTGGATTAACTGTATCAATTGGGGATGACAGCTCTTTTCAAGGGCAATTAGGGACGAGGAGCAAAAGCTGACCCAGCCAGCAATGTTCACATCCCGTGAAAGAGCAAGGAAACTAGATCACATCTGTTTTATGAGTCATTTTGTCAATTTGCCCTGCACCTTCAACTATTTCCATATTAAACACCCAACTCATTCTGTGCCTGCATCCCCTTCAACATTGGTACTTATTTTATATTGCCACAGTCATTCATCCTTGCAAAATGTATTGCTTCACCTTTCTATGCATTAAATCCTGCAGTCACTATTTCCCCTCCAGCTTCACTACTTTTCTGTGTTGTATGAAAATGTTTGAAAAAACACGCATCTGCAGCCTTCGTTATTGTTCAAGGTTTGTTATGTAGTTCATCTTCTTTTTTCTTTGCCTGTTTTTAAAGCTCTGCTTGAAGAATATGATGGTAGTGATGATGGTCCCTGTTAAGGTGAGTAGGGACTAGGAACTGTATACAACTGTAGTTGACATTCAGTCACCTCTGCAAATTGGTGGTGTTGTTGGGTCTGAGCAACTGGCAGAAGTGGGGATCATGTGTTGCACAGACGAGTTGCTGAAAATGGGAACATTGTGAAGGTGCTGAGGCAGATGAAGGAACACAAAGATACGGTAAAATTAGGTGAGAACTACTTGGACATTACTACTGTTGGTGATTTAACCTGAGGGTCAACACACCTCTGGCGAGGGGAGGTTGAGAAAGAGGGTCACCTTGTTGGGAGTCAGCTAGCTTAGTTGGCTAGATGGCTGATTTGCAGTGCAGACTGATGCCAACAGCGTGGGTTCAAGTTCCTGCACCAGCTGTGGCTATCATCATCAGTCATCTTTTTCTAGTGAGAGAGCAGTCCTACAAGTGAAGTGATAGGGATAGACAAGTGCATTTTGTTGTTTTCAGTTATAAGAAAGCAATAGTGAAGCAGTTTTGTGATGGTCATTTCTTATTGCCTTAAAAATACACCAGTGCTTTGATCCACAATTCATCTTAGGCCACTAGAGTGCTGAACTGTTCCCCAAAGGTTAACAAAAATGTTCATGGGGTTACATTTGAGTATCTAGTGCATACAGCAGAGGTTCTCTTTCTCATGATCCATGGTTCACAATATCCTGGTGTGCAGAACTGGTGCACTCACTGCCCAACATGGAATCTCTGTGCAGCAAGATCTTTTAATTGTCACCATTGTTTTTAAAATTCTCTGAAATAATCTCCGACAGGTCTACACCCCTGAGATCTCTGCAATTGTCCAATTCAGGCCATTCTCACCTGGAAGCCTGGTGGAGGTAGGTTCGATAAAGGTATTCAAGATGGCACCGGATGAATATTTAAATAGTGGAAAAAAGTAGAAGAGTTTGGGGAAAAGACAGGAGAATGGCACTAAGTCATGCTGCTCATTTGGAGAGGCAGTGCAGACACAATGAGCTGCATGGTTTTCTTGTGCACTATAACTTCCTGTGACTGATTATCTTTGCTCCACCATGGTCGTCTGTGTATTTGACTGGTTTAGTCCAAAGCTCTGGAAATTCTCTCCCTAAAACTCTCCTCCTCTATAAGAATCTCTCCTCCTTTGCTTAAGATAACCGATTATCGATATCTTAAGCAAAAGCAAAAATTGCTGGAAAAACTCAGCAGGTATGGCAGCAGCTGTGGAGAGAAAGCAGAGGTGACGTTTCAGGCCTAGTGACTCTGCTTCAGAACCGCCTTCAGAAGAAGGGCCACTAGACCTGAAACGTTAACTCTGTTTTCTCTTCACAGCTGCTGCCATACCTGCTGAGCTTTTCCAGCAATTTCTGTTCGTTTTGATTTCCAGCATCCATAGTTCTTGGGTTTTTTACTATTTTAATGTGGTTCAGTGTCAAATTTCTTTTGAAAATCGTTGTCAAGCTCTGTGGGGTGTATTTGCTGTATTGAGGCTTCTACATGAATGCAAGTTGTTGTTGACTAAATATTAGGAAGACTGAAGCCATTAATGTTTGATCTGTACTCCAAACTCTGTTCTGTAGCTGTAAGTTCTATATTTTTGCTTGGCAACAGCCTGAGATTCAATTTTTTCACAGAGATAGGACATGACCTCTGACCCTACTGTAGCTATCTATATCAAAATTGTTTTGCTCAGCTGATAAACAAATTGTCAGGCGCAGTCCACATTATGGTTTCCCTGGTAACCACCTATGGCTGAGTTGTCTTGAATTAATAAAACAATTGTAAATAGTACGGCCTGATGTATGTTAACAAACAACATCCATCATGATTCAACATGATGTGAGAAACAGCATTCTGCTTTATCTTGTACAGCTGCTGGATTGAAGATGATTTCCCAAACAGATTGCAGTTGGTCAAATCTTCTGTACAACAAGGTGACCAGGCAGCCCGTTTTACGTCTTATTTTAAACAATAGAAATATGAATCAGGTGAGAGGTAAAGTTGGCTCATGACTTGCATTCACTTTTACCCTATTGGCCAGTCTTACCCCAATATTGCATGGGTTTTAGCCTCTTGTGTGTTGAATCTCAACACCATCTGGAGGCTATGAGGGTAAATAATATGGGAATGAGACAAATTGGATCCTTCCTTCAAAGAGGTGACACAAGGACAATGAACCAATTGTCAGAATATTGAGTACAGGCATTGAGAGGTCATGTTGATGCTGTACAGGACATTGGTTAGGCCACTTATGAAATATTGTGTACAATTCTGGTTTCCCTCTTCTCCGAAGGATGTGGTGAACTTGAAAGGGTTCAGAAAAGATATTTACAAGGATGTTGCCGGGGTTGAAGGATTTGAGCTATGGGGAGAGGCTGAATAGTTTGGGGCTTTTTTTCCCTGCAGCGTTGGAGGCTGAGGGGTGACCTTATAAAAGTTTATAAAATCATGAGGGGCATGGATAGGATAAATAGTCAAGGTCTTTTCCCTGGAGTGGGGGAGTCCAGAACTAGAAGACAAAGGTTTAAGGTTCGAGGGGAAAAATTTAAGAGGGACCTAAAGGGCAACTTTTTCACACAAAGGCTGTATAGAATGAGCTGCCAGAGGAAGTCGTCGATGCTGGTACAATTGCAGCATTTAAAAGGCACCTGGATGGGTATATGAATAGGGAGGATATAGAGGAATATGGGACAAGTGCTGGCAAATGGGACTAGTTTAGGGTAGGATATGTGGTCGGCATGGACGAGTTGGACCGAAGGATCTGTTTCCATGTTGTACATCTCTGTTATTCTATGACCGAATGGCCTCTTTCAATACTGCCATTCTATAAAGGGTTTAATGCAGTAACCAGAGGGTGCTTCTATTTGGGAGGTAATAATGGGACGACTGAGAAAACATTCACACTATACATATGTATAGTCCTCAACTCCTTTCCAAGCTTACAGATTGTAGAAAATTAATTCCGGTATAAAATGGTTGTAGCCTGCAGCTATTAGCGGAATGACAAATTTTAATAGTCGTTAAGACTTTGGTTCTGAAAGCAGATACCTTGCTGATAGAAATTGTTAAATATCTGAGTGAGTATAATTGCACTTAATGCAGTTAGAAGGGACCATTGAGTTTAAAATGCTGATAGTTGGCATTATGTGTGAATGTGCTACATCATGTTTATTGGTGTAGTAAATGACATAAGTGATGACATTTATTATTTTGTCTATATAACTGTGGCTGATAAATCAGCAAAGTAGTGGTCTTCTGTGGAGCTACTTTCAGTTGTGGCAAGGTCAATTGAATTACTTTTGAATAAAAGTCACAGATTTCATTATAGCAGTAGATTTGGCATGTTGACCTTCTAGCTCTGCTGGCAAGGTTGAAGTGCAAAACCATTCTGATGGACCTCAGGGCAGCTCTCTTCCCCCTTCCTCACCTGGCCTCCAACTCCCTGCTACCTCCACATGCTGCCATTTTGCCCCCCACATTCTACTCCATCCAAAAAAATCCCATCTCTCTCTCTCTCTCTCAGACTATTAGATGTGAACATCATCAAACGTACTCCTGCTGGAAATGGTTTAACAGCCGATTTGCCACTGAGGACTACACGAGCAGCACCTCCAGGTTGCACACTATCCACGCTTGTTGATGTTTCTTTGCAAATGAGCGTAAGAGGTATAGTTAGTAAGTTTGCAGATGACACCAAAATTGGAGGTGTAGTGGGCAGCAAAGAAGGTTATCTCAGATTACAATGGGATCTTGATCAGGTGGGACATTGGGCTGAGAAGTGGCAATTAGAGTTTAATTTAGATGTGCTGCATTTTGGGAAAGCAAATCTTAGCAGGGCTTATACTCTTAATGTAAGGTCCTAGGGAGTGTTGCTGAACAGAGAGACCTTGGAGTGCAGGTTCATAGCTCCTTGAAAGTGCAATCGCAGGAAGATAAGATAGTGAAGAAGGTGTTTGGTATGCTTTCCTTTATTCTTCAGAGTATTGAGTACAGATGTTGGGAGGTCATGTTGCAGCTGTACAGGACATTGTTTTGGCCACTTTTGGAAAATTGCATGAAGTTCTGGTCTCTTTCCTATTGGAAAGATGTTGTAAAACTTGAAAGGGTTCAGAAAAGATCTACAAGGATGTTGCTAGGGTTGGAGGATTTTAGCTATAGAGAGAGGTTGAATGAGCTGGGACTGTTTTCCCTGGAGCGTCGGAGGCTGAGGGGTGACCTAATAGAGGTTTATAAAATTATGAGGGACATAGATAGGATAAATAGACAGAGTCTCTTCCCTAGGTAGGTGGAGTCCAGAACTAGAAGGCATAGGTTTAGGGTGAGAGGTAAAAGTTATAAAAGAGACCTAAGGGACAACTTTTTCACGCAGAGGGTGGTACGTGTATGGAATGAGCTGCCAGAGGAAGTGGTGGAGGCTGGTACAATTGCAACATTTAAGAGGCATTTGGATGGGTATATGAATAGGAAGGGTTTGGAGGGATATGGGCTGGGTGCTGGTAGGTGGGACTAGATTGGGTTGGGATATCTGGTCAGCATGGACAAGTTGGACTGAAGGGTCTGATCCCATGCTGTACATCTCTATGACTCTATTGACTCTAAATGCTTTGTCAGAAGTCTAGAATTGCCTGCCTACCAGTATTGTGAGAATGTTATCACCGCAAGTGGTTTGGGGCTGTGAAATGAATGAAGAATTGCTTGTTACCCACTACCTAACCTGCAATTTTGTTCCAAATAGCTCTAACAATCTCATGTAGTAATGTTGTCTTGGTACATTGAGCATGAACTTCTCAATCAAGGGTTACTTGACTGGCACCACAGGTGTTGGGAGGTCATGTTGCGGCTGTACAGCCTCAAACATCCATTCCTTCCACCACCAATGCTTAGTAGTAGCAACATGTTCCATTCAGAGGATGCACTGCAGAAACTCTTAAAGGCTGCTTCGACAGCTCCTTCCAAGCCCGTGACCACTTCCGGCTAGAAGGACAAGAGCAGCAGATATGTGGGAAGATCCCCACCAAGGCACACTCTGTCCTGACCTGGAAATATATTGTTGTTCCTTCATTGTCACTGGTCAAAATCCTGGAGCTTGCTCACTCTCTCTTACAGCATTGTGCATCTACCCACAGCCCATGGACTGCAGCAGTTCAAAAAGGCAGCTCATCAACTAGAGATAGGATGCTGGCCCAGCCAGTGATGCCCAGATCCCATTTGTGAATAAAACAAAATACATTGACAGAAGGTAGTGGCAGCAATTTTACTGCATGGTGTGGTGAAGACTATGCGCATGCAAAAGATCCCACTGTCTTCTCTCTTTGGGAGCCTGTTCCTAATGTCAGGCAGCATTGAGCACCATTGTGTTTACCTTTGCAGATTGGAGCCCACTCATGATGTTGACACCTGAGCTACAGTTTTAGATGAGTGAGGCTGTAGTGCTGCCCTGCCCTGTGAACAAAGGTGGTCCAACAGTGGTGTCCATTACAAAGCTAACTTTTCCAGCATTAAGGCGTTAGTTTCTGAATTCTTCTACCCAGCCCTTTCAGTAACACCTGCCTCAGCTCGGACCTTGGACTTTTCAGCACATCGAACTGGGTAGAAAAAAGTTATCCTCAATTCTGAGGGACAGACTAAGACGAAACCTGACAGAAAAGAGTTTGTCAGCCAGAAGAGAATAAGGAAGGTAAAAAGTTATTGGGACCCCAATGACCGAAAGATGAAGGAAGGCCCCTCTAACCCACAGGGCTGAGTTGCACCTCTCTTTCACAAAATTACCCCAACTCCAATCAGATTCATAGCTGTACTTCTTACCTTCTGCGTTTCCCTCCACCACCAGAACTAGCCCCCCTCCCCTCAAACCCACTAAATTCAGATTAATCACAAGCAGATATTGGGTCTCTCTGAGGACCAATCCCACAAGTCCCTGGTTGCAGCCTCTCAAATTTGCAAATTCCACTCCCTCTGACTTCTCTCAGACCATGAGAGTTAGAAATTCTTCATGGTCATGCTCCCTGACCTCCACGTCGCTGCCTGTTTTGGGAATCGTGTGCTCTCAGTACTTCTTTTAAGGCTATAGCTGCAGGACCACCATTCTGAGTAGAAGTATTGTGAGGGTTCACATAAGTAATCTCTGAAAAGATGGAGCTAACCTGTGATAATTGGCTGAGTAAATTGAGTGCATATTCTCTGAGGTTTCAAAGCACGAGTAGCAACCTCATTGAAACATGGACAATGAACAATACACTGTGGATATTTACAGCTTGGGGACATAGTCTAAGATGAAAGTGGTATTGTTGAATGTGATGAGGAGAAATTACTTCATGTAAAGGATTGACAAAATATGTAATTCAACACTCCACAGGGTTGTTAACTGTTTTCCCCCGCCCATTCAGTTAATACACTTAAGTCTGAGACTGATTGTGAGTCTTCCAGGAAATCAAGGGATATGGTGAGTCAGTAGGAATATTAGTTGAAGTCTCCTGTTCATTTTGTTCATGTTCTAGAGTGGGGTGGCCTCAAAGTGAACCTGTAATGCTTTATAACCCAGTCTTGTGGCTTGGTTAGCTCAGTTGGCTGGATAGCTGGTTTGCCATGCAGAGTGACAGCAACAATGTGGGGTCAACCCCTGCACCGCCTGAGGTAAACCATGAAGGAGTCTCCTCCTCAACCTGTCCCCTCACTTGAGCCATGGTGACCGTCAATGGGAGAGCAGTCCCCTGGTCTGGTAAGACTACGGTGACTTTCCCTTTTATATAACCCAGGCTACTCCAGGTACCTGCAATAATCCTGATACTGGCAGGCACCCAAGGGCTAACTGGAACATTTGGGCAGGTTAGCCATTCAATGCCTGACCCAGCCTTTTGGAAAAGAAGGCCATTTTTTCAGAATCATGACAAGAAACTGGAACACTGGACACCATCAATGAGTTCTGTGCCTGCCAGCCTGCCTTAGGTCCCACCCCCACATCAACATCCTCTCCACTGATCCTGACTAATGTTAACATCCAATAACAGTTCATATTCCAAATGAGAAGTGCGAGATTGTCAAGTCAAATCATATCTTCCCAAAAAAAAGTAACCTGAGGGAATTAGCACAGTCCATCATTCATTCTGATATTTCCGAATCTCTCTCAAACCACAAAAATCTTCAATATCTTTGAGACAAGAGAATTCGAAGTGACGGACTCTGGGCAAACTGTTTGTATGTGATAAATGAATGCAAAATATTTTACTACTTTCGCAAAGAGGAATTGACGTTTAGGAGCTAAATACAATCAAAGTGATGTTTAAAAAATCCTCCCCAAGGTGGGACGTGTAAAAGTAAACAATTACTTCTGACAGGAAGCTAAACCTGAAGAGATTACAGTCAATAGCAGTCATCTGAACAATGCATAATGTTAGCAGTTGGAATCTAAAGAACTTTTGCAGATGTATGTGTGCATATGCAACAGACAAAGTTGAAAAAGAAAGGAGATCAAGCTCAAAGTTAACACCAGGCCCTCTAAATTCTAGAGGGATCACCAGAAATAACCCCTGTTTTGGTGATGAATTGATGACAAATTGACCATTGTCTCAGGCCCAAATGTTCAGCTCTCCAATAGGACAAGAAGACACAAGACCTGAATCAATATGTATTTCATTTCAGCAGCAAACGAAAGACGTTTGCTCAAGCTATCTATAATGTGAGTCTCGTGTTCAATTCTTCAACTGTTCATCGTACGTGTGTGTGTGTGTGTGTCTGGTATCTGTTCTCTGTTCACTGTGTGTGATTAGTGAAGCCTGACAGTGATCACTTCAGGAAAGGGCAGCTAAACTGAAGTAAGCTACAGTAAGCATGAGACCATTGAATAAAACTGTGTTTGCACCTACTCAAGATATCATCTCTGCTTATCTCCAAGACATAACACATGATGAGCATCTATACCAAATGGAAAGTGAAATAATTGAAACATCTTGTATGCTCTTTCATTCAGGCAATCAGTATTAATCTTGCAGAGGAATGTCAATTCTGTAAGAGGATATCAGACTTCCTTGTGCCTTTGTTTCTGCTTAATTTTGTTATTCTAAATAAGTAACACAGGCAGTCAAAGTTATAAAAGATTACATTATTGCTAGAAGGGGATAGTAAGACCAATGGTAGAGTCAGTTCTGATTGAACCTAAACAAGAAGTCATTCTAGGAGTTTGAGTAAAACATGATCTGAAATTCAGAAAGATTCACAATGGCAAAATGTACAGAGCAGTGTAACGGTGAAGCAGAAGCAGAGCGAGAAGACTCAGCACAGTAGCTCAGTGGTTAGCACTGCTACCTCACAGTGCCAGAGACACGGGTTCGATTCCAGCCTTCAGGTCTTGTGTCGTCTTGTCCTATTGGAGAGCTGAACATTTGGGCCTGAGAGAGTAAAACTTGCCTAACCCAGTTTTAAATGTCTGTGTGGAGTTTGTAAATTCTCCCCGTGTCTGCAAGGGCTTTCTCCGGGTGCTCTAGTTTGCTCCCACAGTCCAAAGATGTGCAGGTTAGGCGGATTGGCCGTGCTAAATTACCCTCAGAATCAAGGGATGTGCAGGTTCAATATATTAGCCAAGGTAAATGTGAGGTTGTGGAGATGAGGTGGGGGTTGGGCAGAATTAGTCTGGGTGGGATGCTCTTAGGACAGTCAGTATGGATTCAATGGGCTGAATGGCCTGCTTCCGCACTGTAAGGATTCTATGACTTTGCTTTTCAATTTGAAACCTTCATGTTTTCAGAAGAGTCCCACACACACAAAAAAAGTGCTTTTAACTGCCAGAACTTTGCATCAGTTACATTTGTTGACAACTAGAACAGATATGCAAATCAGTTAAAATTTGAGTCAGGTCAGAGCATGAATATTTCCTTCCTCTTCCATCCATAAATAAGAATATTTTTCATCCTCTGAAAATGTTACAAATAAAATTATTTTCTCTCCCAAGTAGGCAGGTTAATTCAAATGACAGTATTTTGATAGACTAAGGGTCCCCAAGATTACAAAATACTCAGAGGTATTTGAAGCAATCCCAGCATCAGAAAGCTGGGTATGTTTGATTTGTCCAGTGAGAAATTCTAATGAACTTCCACTGTGCTTTTCTTCCTCAGTAAATTCCTAGTGGAAATGGCCCAAAATAAAGGAGACATTGATGGATTTTATGCGTTTGCACTGCTGGCATATTAATACCAGCCTGTTTGAGTATCAAACTGTGGATAAAATCTGAGCTATCTGTGACCAACACTGACATCTCCAATTTTGGAGCAGGTTTGCTCCCATTGCAAGAGCTGCCAAAGTTGTTCTTGACATCCAACTCCTTTGGAGGCTGCCAAGTGCAAGCAGGTCAGATGAATACAGGTCAATTGCAATAAATGCACAGCTTTCTCTTAGGAAATCCTACTTTTTGACAATGTTATTCCAGTACTATGTATTGTATAGTGCACAGATAGTGTTTGTTAATTGATAATTTTAACAATGCAAGAAATGGGAGTAGGTGGACATTATGCAACCTATTGCGTGTGCTCTACTATTCAATACGATTATGGCCAGAATGTTGGTTCAATTCCACTTTGTCACCTGCTCTCCATTTGCCTTCACTTCCTGAGAGACTAACATTTGCCTAACCCGGTGTCAAATGTACTCGATGATGAGTGTCTACAACCTTCTGGGACAAAGATTTTTTTTAAAATCCTTGAGTAAGTAATTTCCCTGTATCTCCATTCTAAATAATTGCCCACTTACCCTGAGACTGTGTCCCTCTATTTTGTATTCCCCAACAAGTCTCTGTGTCTAGCCTATTGAACACTCTCAGAATCTTGTGTATTTCCATCAAATCATTCTTCTAAACTCCATGAAAGTATCAGCCTAATTCATTCATACTTCCATCTGATAAATCCTTCTGTGTCACATGAACAGGTTCACATTGTCAGGGGATAAGTAGTTTGTGACTGATTAGCATGATGACTGCAGATGGAGAGCATCAAGTGAACATGAAGTACCAGATAGACTCCATAGTGTCAGCTAACAACATGAGCTTCACAGACCTTTGTGAAATAGCTGCGGTTGGTGATCCACAAATGGAGCTCTCGAAAGGGAGGCGGTGGTGTAATGGAAACATCAATGGATAGTTCAAGCGACATAGTGGTAACGTGGTTAGCACTGCTGTCTCACAACCCAGGTTTGATTCCAGCCTTGGCGACTGTCTACGTGGAGTTTGCACATACTCCCCGTGTGTGCTTGGGTTTCCTCCCACAGTGCAGAGATATGCAGGTTAGGTGGATTAGCCATGCTAAATTGTCCCATAATGTCTTGGGATATGCAGGTTAGGTGGATTAGCCATGCTAAATTGCCCCTTAGTGTCTTGGGATGTACAGGTTAGGTGGATTAGCCATTGGAAATGTGGATTTACAGGGATAGGATGGGGGGTTGGGTCTGGGTAGGATGTTCTTCAGAGGGTCGATGGGCTGAATGGCCTGTTTTCACACTATAGGGATTCTATAATTCTACGGGAGTAACCCATAACCCCAGGTGAAATTTGAGTTCAATACAGATCTGCAATAAATAGCCACGTTGACCACTGTTGATTTTCCTGAAAACATCAAGTCCTGGTGTTGGTCTTGAATCCAAACTTTCTGACTCAAGAGCCATGAGTGGTACCTACTGTGTGACAGATCCCTCTGTTGAGGTGATTGGATGTTACCTTGTTAGAAATGGTTATCATTGACAATGAAGTCACATGGATGTTACTTGACACCAGTCTAAGTTTAGATGTTGATCAGGTCCTGTTTTAAAGCAGCCATTTAACTTTAAAAAAAAGAGATTGTGAATAAAGCTGAATATTGTGAATCAGATGCAAACACCACCACTACCTTGATATCACAACAATGAAGCAGCTATTAATGGTAGAGTCAAAGATTCAATCATTATTGAATGTGTGGTGGTGGTGAGGTGTTCATCAGAAAAACATCAAGTTAGGTCATAAGATTTCAAGATGTCTGTTCCTTTGAGTTAGAAGTGTAACTATACAATATCTAGCCTTTGTATCTGTTAACACTGAATTGATGAAACTAGTGACAAAATGGCTGCGTTAGTATTAAGTCTTGCTTACTACTAACTATACAGGGCTTTGGCGAGACATTTTTTCTTGTAGTGTGTTTTAATAGCTAATCTTCTAAAATGAAAGCAACTGACAACAGATCTCATAATTATGGCAACATCCAAATGTGCAGTATACAAATGTGTATCTCCAAACATTTCCTTTTTCATAAATTAAAGGTGTGTTATAATTTGCACTGACATGTTACTAACTATGCATAATAAAAATCAGCCTGTTTACTAATTCTAGTCAGTCCCACTTTTGTCAGTCTCTTTTAATAGCTAATTGTACTGTTGACAGTTTGTCTAGTATCTGCTCCTTCTCTACAGTCTCTGTTCCCATGATGAGTATATCACTGGAGCAAGATATTTGTCTTCCAGATTCAATGCCCCTGCTAGGTTGATGACTTCCAGAGTATGTCAGGCTGTTATTGCTACTTGTTTGTTTTGAGTGATCATTCCTCCTTGTTCCATCCTGAATATAACTGCACATCCTTAAATAAGTGGAGTTTGCTTAATCTCCACTAACTAAAACTACAAATTTTCATCAATTCCATTGCTTTGGGCTCTTGGTTTCATTTGTCCTCTTGAAATGAGCATTATTTCATCACCTTTTTAAAAAAATTCCTGCTTGGGATATTGGTATCACAGACCAAGCCAGCATCTATTACCTATTCCTAGTTACCAACATTGCTGTGGGTTTGGAGTCACATGCATATCTGACTGGGTAAGAATGACAGATCTCCTTCCCCATTAGTGAACCAAATAGTGTCATAACATGGCTGAATGGCTTGAGTATCTATTTGTACTATTCATCCAGCACACTCAAAGCTAAGAAGTGATAAGAACAGTATGCTTTCCTTTATTGGTCAGAGTATTGAGTACAGGGGTTGGGAGGTCATGTTGCGACTGTACAGGACATTAGTTAGGCCACTGTTGGGATATTATGTGCAGTTCTGGTTTCCTTCTTATTGGAAAGATGTTGTGAAACTTGAAAGGGTTCAGAAAAGATTTACAAGAATGTTGCCAGGGTTGGAGGGTTTGAGCTGCAGGAAGAAGTTGAATAGGCTGGGGCTGTTTTCCCTGGAGCATCAGAGGCTGAGGGGTGACCTTATAGAGGATTATAAAATCATGAGGGGCATGGATAGGATAAATAGACAAAGTCTTTTCCCTGGGGTGTGGGAGTCCAGAACTATAGAGCATAGGTTTAGGGTGAGAGGGGAAAGATATAAAAGAGACCTCAGGGGCAATTTTTTTCCACGCAGAGGTGGTGCATGTATGGAATGAGCTGCCAGAGGATGTGGTGGAGGCTGGTACAATTGCAACATTTGCTGGCAGGTGGGACTAGATTGGGTTGGGATATCTGTTTGGCATGGACGGGTTGGACCAAAGGATCTGTTTCTGTGCTGTACATCACTATGGAGCTTCCCAGTCAGCCATGTGATGGAAAGACACTTGGCGCCTCAACCATCACTCTCTATAATTTCAGACAACACACGTGTAAATGTTCTTGTTGCCTCTGCAACAAGGATTAAAGCCATACCATTTAACTGGGTGGTCTAGGTTACTAGTCCAGTGATATTGCCATAAAGTAAATTTCTTCCCTTTTACAGCACCTTTTATAGCATATTAGAATGTCCCCAAATTCTTTATTGCCTGTTTTGTTTTTAACTACTTATTCATGGGATGAGGGCTCCTCTGGCTAGGCCAGCATTTATTGCTCAGAGGACAGTTTGTGGGTCTGGAGTTAAAGGGCCAGCACAGAGATAATGTACTGAATGGTCTCCTTCAGTACTCTTAACATTCGATGATTTTACCACTGTCCCACAAACAGCAATATGATTCTTGCAAGATGAGCTGTATTGTGATTGTAATGAGGCCAGACAGCTGTACCACAGAATGAATTCCCTGTTAACCTCGACCAGTCAGGGAATCCTGGCTAACATTTTAAAAAAAAGAGTGATTGTCGGAGACACTGACAATCTGGTGCCTGACTTTATGTGAGGTAGTACTGTAGTCAAGGACCGTCCATGTGTAAATAAAGGGTGACTTGGTGGCTGGATACCAGCCTCTGTACAGTTCTTTCAATCTGTTTCTTGTCATTTTGGTGAGGGATGACAATTGGCCAGTACATCAACTAATTTTGTTCAAAATATCACCATGGGATTGTTTGCATCATCCACTTGAAAAGGGCAAGCGATCTCAATTTAATGCTTTCTTTGAAAAGATAGTATAGTATAGCAAACAGTATAGCAGAATATCAGTACTGCACTGTACTGTCAGCCTAGAGTTTGTACTTACATTTCTGGCATTGAACCAGAACACACTGACGTGGAGGTGAGTCCAAACCAAACAGCTTATACTATACATTAAATGTGTTCCTGTTTCACTTCTTGCAAAATTCTTTTTGGAAAATTTCACTGTGTGGGGTGGTAAGTTTCACAAAACTCCTGGGAGCACTGTGCTAAACCGTTGTGCTTGATATTTGTTTCGTGTGATTGTGTTCTGGACTTTAGAAACTAGTACTTTCCTTGGCTTTTAACTTTGTGTATATGTGAATATTATTAATCATTTAACATCTGTTCCACTGCTCCAGGACAGCTCTGCAGGAGTCCCTCAGAGTAATGTCCTGGGCACAACCATAATCAACTGCTTCATCAGTGACCTTCCTGACATCAGGTCAGAAATGGAGATGTTTGCTGATAACTGAACAATGTTCAGCACCATTCCCGATTCATAGAGTCTTACAGCACAGAGACAGAGCCTATGGCCCAAACTGCGCCATGCCAACCTAAGTGTCCATCGACAGTAACCCAATTTCCCTACAATTGGTCCATATCCTTCTAAGCCTTTCCTATCCATGTATTTGTCCAAATGCCTTTTAAATGTTGTTAATGTACTCAACAACTTCCACTGGCAACTCATTCCATATGAGGACCACCCTCTGTGTAAAAAAAAAAAAAGTTGCCCCTCAGGTTCCCTTTTATTCTTTCCCTTCTAATTTTAAACTGATGCCCTTTAGACCTCGATTTCTCAACTCTGGGGAAAAAGGCTGAGTGCATACACCCTATCCATGCCTCTCGTCGTCTTATACACTTCTAGAAGATACCCCCCTCAGTCTCCTATGCTCTAAAGAAAAATGTCCTAGCTTGTTCGACCTCTTCCTATAACTCAGACCATTGAGTGCAGGCGACATCCTTATAAATTTCTTTTAAACTCTTTCCAGTTAAATAGCAGGGTGACCAAAACTGAACACAATAATCGGCAAGTGCAGCCTTACCAATGTCCTGTATTACTGCAACATAACTTCCCAACTTCTATACTCAGTGCTTTGACTGATGAAGGCTAGTGTACCAAAAGCCTTCGTCACTGCCCTGTCTACCAGTGACTCCACTTTCAGACAATCATGCACGTGAACCCCAAGGTCCCTCTGTTGCACTACACTCCTTAAGGCCCTACCATTCACCATGAAACTCCGACCTTGATTTGAATTTCCAAAATGCAAGACCTCACACTTATCTATATTAAACTCCATTTGCCATTTCATGGCCCACTTTACCCAGCTGATCAATGTCCTGGTGCAATTTCTGATAACCTTCCTCACTGCCCACGATATTACCTATTTGAGTGTCATCTGCAACTACTAATCATGTCCTGCACATTCTCATCCAAATCATTGATATAGATAACAAGCAGCAATGGTCCCAGCACTGACCCCTGAGGCACACCGCTAGTCACAAGCATCCTTCCACTATTACCCTCTGCTTCCTACAATCAAGCCAATTGTGCATCCAATTTGCCAGCTCACACTGGATTCCATGCAGTTTAACCTTCCAGAGCAACCTACAAGTGGAACCTTGTCAAAAGTCCTTACTGAAATCCATATACACTATCTCCTGCCCTCATCAATCTTCCTGGTCACTTCATCAAAGAAATCTAACAAATTTGCGAGGCATGATTTCCCACACACACAGCCATGCTGACTGCTCCTAATCAAACCCTGTCTTTCCAAACACATGAATAAATTATCTCTCAGAATCTTCTCAAGTAACTTAGCTACAACAGATGTTAGGCTCACGAGTCTATAGTTCCCAAGTTTCTCTTTGCAGCCCTTCTTGAATAAGGGAACAACAATCACTACCCTCCAGTCTTCCAGGACCTCACCCGTGCTAACATTGATACAAAAATATCTGCGAGGGCCCCTACAATTTCTTTTCTATCCTCTTGCAGTGTTCTTGGATATATCTGGTCAGGACTAGGAGATTTACCCAGCCTCATACATTCTACTACACCCAATATGTCCCCTACTGTGATTATGGACTGTCCCCAAGATATCACTACTAACTTCCCCAAGTTTTAATGTCTTTCTACATGGTAAACACAGAGGAGAAATATTCATCGAGAGCTCCGTCGAGACTGAATGCAGCAATAACTGATTAATATCTAGATTTAAGCTGACAAATGTCAACAACACTCCTGCCACACAAGTGCCAGGCAATGACAATTTCCAAGAGAAGACAATCTGACCACCATCCCTTGAGATTCAATTACATTGCCATCATTGAATCCTCCACTATCAGCATCCTGGGAATTAACATTGACCAGAAACTGAACTGGGCTAGCCACATAAACACTGTGGCTGCAAGAGCAGATCAGAGGCTAGGAATACTGTAGTGAGTAATCACTTTCTGACTCCCCAAAGCCTATTTCCCCATCTACAAAGCACAAGTCAGGTGTGTAATGGAATATTCCCCACTTATCCAGATGGGTGTGGCTCCAGCAACATGAAAGAAGCTTGACACCATCCAAACAAAGCAGTTCAATTGATTGGCACTGCATCCACAAACATTCACTCACATCACCACCAACACTCAGTAGTAGCAGTGTGTACTGTCTACAAGATGCACTGTCGACATTCACCAAGGTTACTTAGACAGCAATCCACAAGCACTACCATCAAGAGGGACAAGAATAGCAGATAAATGGGAACACCAGCACCAGCAAATTCCCCTCCAAGCCATTCACCATCCTGACTTGGAAATGGATCATTGTTCTTTCAGTGTCACTGGGTCAAAATCCTGAATCTCCTCTCTAACAACACTAACGTCAAACATACTGCAGCAGTTCAAGAAGGCAACTCACCACCACCTTCTGAAGGGCAACTAGGGATGAGAAATAAATGCTGGACCAGTGATGTCCACATCCCATGAATGAATAGAAAAAATGCATGCTTCTGTCCATTTTGTTATTCAGGATTTTTATTGCCATATGTTTAGAAGGTTGAGGGCAGACCTAATAGAAACACACAAGATAATCCATGGCTTAAAAAGGATGGACACTGGGAAGTTGTTTCTGTTAGGCAGGAAGACTAGAACCCGTGGGCACGGCCTTAGAATTAAAGGAGGTCAATTTAGAACGGAAATGCGGAGACATTTATTCAGCCGGAGAGTGTGGGCCTGTGGAATTCATTGCCACGGAGAGCATTGGAAGCCGGGACATTAAATGTCTTCAAGGCAGAGATTGATACATTATTGATCTCGCAAGGAATTAAGGGCTACGGGGAGAGTGCAGGTAAGTGGAGTTGAAATGCCCATCAGCCATGATTGAATGGCAGAGTGGACTCGATATCTTATGTTTTTATTGTAACATTCAAGGTTGAAACTGTTGTTCAGTTTGGTTGAAAAAACAATGCAATCATACTGAAAGGATCAGAACTTACCTAATGAAATATTTTGAGACCTAGGGAAACAGGATTCACGTTTATAGAAAGTATATAGCTTTGTTTGCTCCTTCGTTCAATCTCATCTCATTTGATTGGAGGTTGTGTTTGACAAGTACTTGTGTCTCAATGCACTGTCGATAAAGAAATATTTCTCTTCCCTCACTCCATCAGCATGTACTGTCTTACAGCCCATATTTTCATTCAATGAATTTCAATTTCTAATTACTTTTTGTTTTGCTTTACCTGCCACTCACACTTGTATTTTAAAAATATACTGACCTTTATCATCAAACATCACTCTTCAGCTAAGCAGACCGCTGTCAAAACCACTTTGTGCTGTGATCAACGATAGAAAAAAAAGTACAAAATTGTCTGAGTTGGCCCATGTTTTAATCTCTGGGAAAAGGTCATCAACCTGAACCATTTTCTGTCTGCACAGATGTTGCCAGATGTAATGAATATTTCCAGCATTTTCTGTTTTAGTTTAAAATCTCCAGAACCTGCACTATTTTATGTTTATGCCAGTTTCAGAATTTCCTGTCCTGAAGTGTGAGGGGATATGAATATGTTACTACTGATTACATAAAGAATGATGTTACTCTGACATCTACTGAAATATCGCCAGCAGAAGCAGCCTGCGATTGCCTGAGCTACTTCATCCCACCAGCAATGAATCAGATCTCAGTTCTGCAATCCAACCGCATCCAGTCATCAACAGTGGTGGACAATAAACGACTCAACGATTGAGGAAGAACCATGTAACCCATCCTCAACAATGGGGGAGCTCAGCACATCAATTGGTGGGTTTCATTGGCTGGGAGATGGTTGAGGTCCTATGGGCAGATTTTATGAAGGTAGTAAATAATTTAAAGAGTAGATCCTGAAATGTGGTAAGTGATATTAAGCTGGTGGCCTTTTTAATGGCTCGCACAGACACACTGGGCTGAATGCAATTTCTGTACTTTTTTTCCTTAAGTTTCCAATGAATAGACACCAGTTCAGCTGGGCGTGTTGTGGAGATGGCATTGGCTGGAGATTTAACGTGGAGTATGGTGCCACTGTAATTGAATCAGCTCTGCTTGCTGACTGACATCATAATCTGCATACATTCTACACATGCCCTACCATCCCCATTCATATCAAAAATGTTGGGAAGTGTGCAAGCACACATGCCATTTTGCACAAAAGACCTTGTCCATAACAGCAAGGAAACAGGCATCATGCTACAGAATTTGCTGGCCCTTGTGTTCCTCCAAAATTTCTTTCTCTATTGTTTGACCAAGTCTGTCGAATGAAATGTGATAGTCTATTATGCGGTGTGTTCTTTGAGACTGCTATGTCACATTGTGCTCATTTGTAAAACAGGCAAGCTATCTCCCTGTCACAGCAGAAAAAGAATTATAGCATCCTTTTATTTGATTATTTTAATACTTGCTTAAATATTTATCTATAATTACAGTCCCATCCAATTGAATTGTAATTCTTGCCAAATAGACAGGAATGTTTGCTTTGAATTGTTAAACTAATCCTAGTCTTTATTGAAAAGCTTATAACAAGGTATCTAATCAATTTTTAGGAAGTATTGGTATGATGTTCCAAATATCCCAACAATCAATAACCTTTGTGACAAATATCGCCATGCATTATTTGATAAGTTAGGTACTAAAGCTGCTGTGGGTGATAATTTCATTTTGGAAGTGTGAACATGGTTTAAACAAATCTTTCTTAGAGAGCAAGGAGTATCAATTTTAAAGATAAAGGATGGTCTACCATTTACTCTATCATGCAAATTTGACATAATAAACACTGACACAGCAACACACTCAGTTTCTGTATGTCTGTACTTAATTAAAATTGAACTGCTATTTTAGTGAAAGCATTTCAGTAAAGGAAAGCCTGAAGGTCATCTCATGTTGCTTGGGTTTGCCATCAACAGTGAATCATTTCAGCAGAGGGTCAGATTTTATTCCTTTGTTGGAGATGGACATTGCTGGCAAGTCCAGCATTAGGTGGCCATCGCTAAATGCCCTTGAATTGCTGGCTTTCTCAGTCATTTCAGAGGGCAGTTAGAAATCAACCATGTTACTATGGGTCTGGAATCACATGTAGACCTGACTAGGTGAGATTGACAGTTTTCTCCCCCAAAGAAATTTTTTAAATTACCTCATAGGATGTGGGTGTGGCTGACTGGCCTGCATTTATTGACCATCCCGAGTTGTCCTTGAAAATATAGTGGTGAGCTACCACCTTGAACCACTGCAGGTTGATCTACAATGCCATTAAGGAAGGAATTCCAGAATTTTGACCCAGTGACAATGAAGGAAAAGTGATATATTTCCAAATCAGGATGGTGATTGACTTGGAGGAAAACTTATAGATGGTGGTGTTCCCATCTGCTGCCTTTGTCCTTCCAGATGGAAGTGGTTGTCGGTTTGGAAGGTGCTGTCTATAGATCCTTGGCAAAATCCTGCAGCGCATTTTGTACATACTGCTGCTAATGAGCGTTAGTGAAGAAGAGAGTGGAGGCTTGTGAAGAAGAGAGTGGAAAGTGGATGTGGTGCCAATCACATTGTTCTGATGGTGTCAAGCTTCTTGCATCTTATTGGAGTTGCACTCATCCAGGCAAGTGGGGAGTATTCTATCGCGCACTTGACTTGTGCCTTATGGATGTTGAATAGGTTTTGGGGAACATTAATGAACCTGATGAGCTTTTACAATAATCATCGCTATCATGATTAGCTTTGTATTCCAATTTGTTTTATCTGATTTTTGTTTAAATTCCACCAGTTTGCATGTTTTTACCAGATTATGAGTTACTGATTACCCACCTTCCCCCACCCCCCTCCCCCCCCACCCCAAGAGAGGATGATGGAGGATGCAACCTTGGCTTTTTATAAAATTTTTTAAAATGTCAATTTTGCAAATGTAAATGTTGTAATTTATGACACGTAAACATAACTGCTGAGACTGTGGACACTCGTATCAATGTCCATTAAACCAGGAGCAGAATTCTAAATATAAGATTGTCCAATACAGTATAATAATGACTTGGAACAGTCGACATCGATATAATTAAGCCTCACAATTGCACAAAGTACACGAGCCATTATTCAATAGACAGATAACCTGTGTGAGGCACTTAATAATGATAGGGCTTACAACACTCATTAGATAAAAATCCTGAAATATCGGGACTCATCAGGAATGGAAGTTATAGAGTCATAGAGATGTACAACATGGGAGACAGACCCTTCAGTCCAATTCGTCCATGCCAAGCAGATATTCCAACCCAATTTAGTCCCACCTGCCAGCACCCGGCCCATATGACTTCAAACCCTTCCAATTCATAGACACATCCAGGTGCCTTTTAAATGCTGCAATTGTACGAGCCTCTACTACTTCCTCTGGCAGCTCATTCCAAACATGTATCACCCTCTGTGTGAAAAAGTTGTCTCTTAGGTCTCTTTTATATCTTTCCCCTCTCACTAAACCTAAACCTTCTAGTTCTGGACTCCTCCACCCCAGGGAAGAGACTTTGTCTATTTATCCTCTCCATGCCCCTCATGATGTTTTTAGCCTCTATAAGTTCACCACTCAGCCTCCTACGCTCTCGGGAAAACAGCCCCAGCCTATTCGACCTCCCCCATATCTCAAATCCTCCAACCCTGGCAACATCCTTGTAAATATTTTCTGGACCCTTTCAAGTTTCAGAAAATCTTTACAATAGGAAAGAGAACAGAATTGCACACACAATTCCAATAGTAACCTAACCAATGTCCTGTACAGCCACAACATGACCTCCCAACACATGTACTCAATACTCTGAACAATAAAGGAAAGCATATCAAACCCCCACTTCACTATCCTATCTACCTGCGACTCCACTTTCAAGGAGCTATGAACCTGCACTCCAAGGTCTCTTTGTCCAAGGTCTCTTCCTTAGGACCTTACCATTAAGTGTACAAGTCCTGCTAAGATTTGCTTTCCCAAAATGTAGCACCTCACATTTATCGAAATTAAACTCCATCTGCCACTTCTCAGCCCATTGGCCCATCTGATCAAGATCCCGTTGTAATCCGAGGTAACCTTCTTTGCTGTCCACTCCACCTCCAATTTTGGTGTAATCTGCAAACGTACTAACTAATCCTCTTATGCTCACATCCAAATCATTTCTATAAATGATGAAAAGTAGTGGACCCAGCACTGATCCTTGTGGCACTCCACTGGTCACAGGCCTCCAATCTGAAAAACAACTCTCCACCACCACCCACTGTCTTCTACCTTTGAGCTGTATCCAAATGGCTAGTTCCATGAGATCTAACCTTGTTAACCAGTCTCCCATGGGGAACCTTGTCGAATGTCTTACACTGAAGTCCATATGGATCACATCTACCACTCTGCCCTCATCAATCATCTTTGTTACTTGTTCAAAAAGCTCAATCAAGTTTGTGAGACACGATTTCCCACACACAAAGCCATGTTGACTATCCCTAATCAGTCCTTGCCTTTCCAAATACATGTACATCCTGTCCTTCAGGATTCCCTCCAACAATTTGCCCACCACCGACGTCAGGCTCACTGGTCTATAGTTCCCTGGCTTGTCCTTACCACCTTTCTTAAACAGTGACACCACGTTTGCCAACCTCCAGTCTTCTGGCACCTCACCTGTGACTATTGATGATACAACTATCTCAGCAAGAGGCCCAGCAATCACTTCCCTAGCTTCCCACAGAGTTCTAGGATACACCTGATCAGGTCCTGGGGATTTATCCACTTTTATGTGTTTCAAGACATCCAGTACTTCCTCCTCTGTAATATGGAGATTTTTCATGATGTCACCATTCTATATCTTCCATGTCCTTTTCCACAGTAAACACTGATGCAAAATACTTGTTTAATATCTCCCCCCTCTTTGTGGCTCCCTACAAAGGCCGCCTTGCTGATCTTTGAGGGGCCCTATTCTCTCCCTAGTTGCCCTTTTGTCCTTTATGTATTTGTAAAACCCCTTTGGATTCTCCTTAACTCTATTTGCAAAAGCTATCTCATATTCCCCTTTTGCCCTCTTGATTTCTCTCTTAAGTATACTTCTACTTCCTTTATACTCATCTGAGAATTCCCTCAATCTATCTTGTCTATACCTGACATATGCTTCTTTCTTTTCCTTAACCAAACCCTCAATTTCTTTAGTCATCCAACATTCCCTATACCAACCAGCCTTTCCTTTCACCCTGACAGGAATGTACTTTCTCTGGATTCTTGTTATCTCATTTCTGAAGGCTCCCCACTTTCCAGCTGTCCCTTTACCTGCGAACACCTGTCCCAAACAGCTTTTGAAAGTTCTTGCCTAATACCGTCAAAATTGGCCTTCCTCCAATTTAGAACTCCAACTTTTAGATCTGATCTATCCTTTTCCATCACTATTTTAAAATGAATAAATTATAGTTGCTGGCCCCAAAGTGCTCCCCCGCTGACACCTCAGTCACTGCTCTGCCTTATTTCCCAAGATTAGGTCAAGTTTTGCACCTTCTCCACATATTGAATTAGAGGATTTTTTTATACACACTTAACAAATTCCTCACCATCCAAACCCTTAACACTATAACAGTTCCAGTCTATGTTTGGAAAGTTAAAATCCCCTACCATAACCACCCTATTATTCTTACAGATAGCGGAGATGTCCTTCCAAGTTTGTTTCTCAATTCCCTCTGACTATTAGAGGGTCTATAATACAATCCCAATAAGGTGATCATCCTTTTCTTATTTCCCAGTCGCAGCCAAATAACTGTATTTCTGGGAATATCCTCCCTCAGTACAGCTGTAATGCTATCCCTTATAAAAAATGCCACCCCCACTCGCCCCCCTTTCTGTCCTTCCTGTAGCATTTGTATCCTGAAACATTAAGCTGCCAGTTCTGCCCATCCCTGAGCGATGTTTCTGTAATTGCTGTAATATCCAAGTCCCATGTTCCTAACCATGCCCTGAGTTATCTGCCTTCCCTGTTAGGCCCCATGCATTGAAATAAATGCAGTTTAATTTATCAGTCCTACCTTGGTCTTTGCCTTGACCCTGCCTGCCCTGACTCTGTGACTCACTACTTTTCTCAACTGCATCAGTCTCAGATTGATCTCGATCCTCACTAACTCCCTAGATCTTCCCCCCCCCCTCCCGCCACCTTAATAGTTTAAATCCTAAACGAGGACCTCCTTTTTAAATTCCTGCCTAACTGTCTTCATATTCTCCCTTCAGAATCTCAACCTTTTCCCTTCCTATGTCATTGCTTCCAATATGTACAATGACTTCCTGCTGGCTCCTCTCCCCTTTCTTACCTTTCCTGGCGTTAACCCATCTATGTGACTGTATCTTCAACTTTTCTCCTTTTCTACAACTGCTATCCATCACATCTCCTTGTTCTTATAAATTCCTCATCGCCTCTAACTGTCTTTCCAACCGATCTATTCAATCTGATAGGATTCGCAACCAATGGCATTTATTGCAGATATAATTCTCAGTAACATATAAACTTTCCCTAAACTCCCATATCTGACAAGAAGAGCATATCACTGTCCTTCAGGTCAGTTTTGCTTCTTTCAATCTACAGACTCAGAAAATAGCACTGTCTTATTCCTCTATAAAACACTGCTCCAGGCTAACTTAATACTTATGGTTTATATTTTTAAGTTTAATCAAGAGACATATTTCAATTAAACAAATAATCAAGAAAGAACCTATTCTACTCACTATTGCAGACTTAGTGTCAGGCTACACTTAGAAATATCTGTTTCTGTGCTGTGATCTCTCCCAAACAGGTTCCTCCAAGATTAGTTGCAAATTTCACTGTTTGTTAATTTTCCCAGACACAGTCCAATGTCAAGTGATAACTGAATTCAAACAGCAAAGGCAGTAACTGCACAGGTTCACTGCTGTCAGTTAGCAGTGTGGGTTTTTTTTTTCTCTCTCTCTCTCTCCTGCACTGTCCTCACCATGTGCTTCCTTTGTCTGCTCTTCTCCCTTTTAAACTGCTGTTGTTTTGACATTTTTTTTCTTCAAAGTTCCAAAACAATGCAACAGCATATAAAACAGTAATTGCTGCTCCTGGAATTCGAGGAAATCACCTCCAACACCGAAAACACCTCAAAAAAGGAACAGCTGTTACAGCCGGAAATTTTTCCTGTCTTCCATCTTGGATCACTATATAGAGAAGCTTTCTTGGAAGTCTGTGGGATGTGAGACACTAATTTATCTCATGAGTACTTTTTCTCCCTTCAAATTAATAGCAGCTGGAGCAAAAGCAAAATCTGTGGATAGTGAAAATCCAAATGAAATGGTCACCTGACAGATCATTGACTAGAAATGTTAACTCTGCTTCTCTTTCTATTCACACAGATTCTGTTCAAGTTGCCAAGTGTTTCCAGCATGTTCTGTTCTAACTGTACATTCTCTGAGGTTGAATAGATTCCCTCTACAGAGACAGTGGAACAGATAAAAGCAAACTCATGGGTTTGCTGACTTTGTGTGTTTGTATTAGAATGTTGTAATTGAGAGTGCTTTCAGGAGCCACATATACACCAGCATGTTGTGAATAACCTGCTCACCAATGTCAGTTTTGATGGCATCGTAGTCAGGGCTGTGATATTTTACAGTGTTACCAATGGTATATAATCTGTCTCAGTGGTAAACTTCAGGTCTAAGCTGAATTCTGCTTTTTATACCAAGTCTAGTTTACTGCTATGTTTCCTTCTCCGTCACTGAATAAATTTTCTCTGTTTTAGTCACAACATGGATGTACATTAGACTGGTCAATGTTTTCCAACTTTGTAGATTAAAAATGTGCTGTGAATAGTCCAGTTGTTGATGCATCTGCTCCTAGCATTGTTGGTAGTTTTAGGTCATAGGTCTGGAATGAGATAAGCATTGCCTTTATTCTCTCATCAGACATCATTGACTCTCATGCCAACACCATGCTTGATCCTATTGAAGCAATTGTTGCAGTGTTTCAGTTATCTGCTAGACTTGGTAAAAACTTACCCCAACTTGGCTAATCATTCCCATGACTCTGTACAGTTCTATGATGTCTTCTGTGACGACAATGTCTTCCAAGTTGTTTCGTCAACATAGTCGGTAGTTTAGATTTTCTTGTCCACAGGCAGTTGCCAAATGCCACTGTTCACACCAAGTTGGTGACAATTGTTCTAAATGTCAGCTTCACCACACTGTCCTCCATGGGTACCATTGGGTGGATTACCCTCTCTATTGTTTGGTTTAGTTGTATGAGATCAACATAAATTTACAGAGCGTTTACTATCAGCTTTGTCATACATGAAATCATTCCCTGATGTACCAATGCCTCAAAGTTTTGCTTCATAGTCTTCAAAATTGAATGTGGAAATTTACTTGGAGTGAATAAGCACACTGATTTAACCTTAGATTGCAACTAATTTTCACTTTCCAAAGCTACTCACCAATTTTGGGAATTCCGTTCTGAATCATTTTTGCTTTCCAAGCCCTCTTTATGTGTCTGCCTAAGGTGCACATTCATTTCTATGCCTGACCAACTGCACTGATTTCTTTTAAACAACAAAGCCTCCCTGTTGCCTTGAATAATGGTTCGGTTCTTTTATTCCACCCACTGCCTGTCTTGCGAATTCACCCAGTATTTAACTGGCGTCAAATCTTCCCTTGATTGTTCAGAGTCTGGTAAGCTTTCTTCCAAAACTCTGACTACAGTATGATCTTTAAAGAGGTCACCTCTATGGTTCCACATTGACAAATATCCACCAATCCATACAGGTTTTTCTTGAAAGAATATATGTTCTCTTGCATTTATTAAATTGCACCTCATTGTTAAATTTCCTCAGAGGCTGAAATAGGTGTTAAAAGACCCAATAATGTTGTCATACATGGTGATTTCTTTGTTCATACTCTGTCTTAGTAGAACTTCATTTACAGTTCTGCCAGTTGCATAGAGCAGGGTACTGACTTGGCCCTTGTTTGGTTTGTCTGCTAACCTTGAAATAGTCATCTGACTTAGTTCGTCATCTCCATCAGTTTTGCCGCTTCCTGGCTACTTTTGGGTCTTTCATTTACCCAAAAGATTTTGATCATGGCACGTTTTGTCTCATGGCTTCCCATTTCTGATGGTGCTTCTTCAACTGTTCTGTTTTTAACAAGTGCTCTGCTCCCAGCTGCTTTCCAGTCACTGAGCTTGTTCTCCTGCCTGCAGCTCTGTCCCTTTGCTACTATGCTTTGCCTTTGATACTTTCCTTTCTGCTGCTGCAGGGTCAGTCACTCGCTGTGACCATCTGTTTTCATGGCGATGGGTCCTTAAAGGGGTTGTGTCTGGGTAACACCCGAGAACTGACTGAGCTGGCAAGTTGGCCTGTTTACTTAGTCTTCTGATAACCATTTACATTCTTAAGCTTAGCTTAGGCTTCACACAGAATCACCTCTGCCCCCAAATACAGCAAAAGTTGGACAGCATTCAAGCTTGAGCTGATAAATGATAAGTGCTAGGTAATGACAGTCTTCAGCAAAAGAGAATTTAATTATCTCTCAGTGACACTCAATGCTGTTAGTGTTGTTGTATGACCTACCGTCGACATTTTAAGGGTTACCAGCGACAAGAAACTGAATTATATACATAGATTTTTTTAATATATAGAATTCCTAGAGTGTGGAAACAGGCCCTTCGGCCCAACAACTCCACACTGACCCTCCAAAGAGTAACCCACCCAGACCCATTCCCCTATATTTACCCCTGACTAATGCACCTAACCTAGGCATCCCTGAACATTTATGGGCAATTTTGCATGGCCAATTCACCTGACCTGCACATCTTTGGATTAACCTTTTAATTAGACTAGCTATATCAATACATGTGCATTAAGTACAAGAGCAAATCAGAAGCTAAGAAGTTTGCAGTGAGAAACTCGTCTCCTGACTCCCCAAACCCTATATACTGTCTACAAGGCACAAGCCAAGATTGTGACAGAATAATCTCCACTTGCCAAGCTGACTACAGCTCCAAAAGTACTCAACAGATGCTGACACTATCCAGGACATCATAACCCTTTTGATTTTCATCGCATTCCCCACCTTAACAATTTACTCCCCCCCCCCCCCCACTCCTTCACCACCATCAATGTACTCAATGCACAATGGTGCTATTGTGTACCATCTGCAAGATGACTATGGTAACTCACCAATGCTCCTTCTGCAGTACCTTTGAAACCTACAGCCTCCACCACTCAGAAGGACAAGGACTGCAGACACATGTGGTCACCACCAGCTGCAGGTTTTGCATTCTTTCTCTCCCTCTGCCCACACCTCCCCACCCTCCCCAAATCAAAAGATCTAACATTATTCTCACTTGGAACTATATAATTGTTCCTTCACTGTTGCTGGGTCAAAGCCCTGGAACTTTCTTGCTAACAGTTGTCTGGCTATTTCTACACCAAATGGATTACAGACGTTCATGAGGCCCATTCGTTGCCACATTATCAAATGCTGTTAGTGATGGGAAGTAAGTATTGGCTTTGCTGGGGACACTGACATCTTTTGAATGAAAAGAAAAAACAGACTTGAAAAAAGCATCCTTCTACTAATTAGACAAGCTAAGAGCTCCAACACAACCCTGATCAGCTGTCCAAATGAATTTGTTGTTTCTGCCCTGCCATTAGTCTTCATGGCCACAACTGAAGCAGTGAATGTTGGAGTGGGTGATTACATATTATGGATGGGAGTTCATAATTTGATTGAAAGTGTCAACAGATGGTGAATACTAAACTGTCGCCAGAATGACCTTTCTCTCTGTTCAGCATCATTGCCCAAAGTTTTACAGGTACAGGATCCAAATCTGAGGTGGGAGCTTGCCAAAACTCACTTGTAATCTCGGGCAACTCAGCACCATCTGTGTTGTGTTCTTGCCAAAAGAGCTCATGGCTATGGATTAATATGAGGCCAGATGCATATTATCATACTGCGCTGTGCAACGGTTGGTAGTTAAATCCACAGAATAACAATTGAAAAATATCTCACCATTTAAAATTTAATTTCAATCCTTCCTTTTAATAAGGAACAAAAATGCATTCTAAAGAACTGCAGTGCTCTGTTAGTAGGCTATGTAACACTTTATTTTGCTTAGCCTCTGATAGGATGTTTCCTTTCATAGGAGTAACTAGAACTAGAGCAAGGTTAAATATAAAGGGTCTCCCATTTAAAATGGAGCTGGAGAGGGAATTTTCTCTCACAGGGTCATTAGTCTTCAGAACTTTCTTCCACAAAGTGCAGTAAAAATTGGGACTTTAAAAGTATTAAAGGTTATTTGAGAAGGAAGTTGCAAATTATGAGGCAGAGTTAGGAAATAGGGCTTAATGTCAAATCAGATCAACCAAGTCTTACCTGAATGGCAGAACAGGCTTAATGCGCCAAATGGTCTCCCCTTGTGCCAATTTCTAATGATCTAACATTTCTATCCAAACCTTGTAGAAAAGGTGGAGGTGAGAAAATTTTCACATAATAGTCCATCTGCTTTCAATATGTATCTCCCCATCCCTCCACTCCCAAGCTTTCTACTATACAGATGATATTTACAAGTGTGTAAGTTCAATTTAAGTTCAAAGTAACTAAAGCAGTTTAAATTGTAGCCCAGTTATCTCCAGGTGGGAAATAAGACGGCTGGTATTTTCCTCCCCTCACCAGACTGGACCCTCATGCAGACCCTGTTTTCCTCCTCCAGATCCGTGATCTCCAGCTAGATCCTGTGATTGCCCAACACACAGTCTGATCTTCAACTCTTCTCCCTCAATCCCGATGGAGTAATCATCACTGACCTCTCCAGTCCTCCATTTTCAAGTGCGAAGCTTCTCCACCTGCCTGACTGCCAGCCGCTAGATGGAGAAAAGAGACACATGCCACTTGATTTGGAAGACCTCCACATTAACCCAGTTTTCAGATTTCTTGGCTGTTCACAAGACCTGCCCTCCCCTTGCCCCCCATTTACTCCTTACTTTTGTTCCCAGGCTACGGTTATGAATTTGAAGGTGTGTACTGTACCTTTGAGAGAGTGAATGCTGTTCTGAACTGAGAGATTACAAACACCTGTGTATATGACTAGATGGCAGACCCAGAGTGTACTGGAAAATTGAAAATATGTAATATTTGGCTATGAACCGGATACCTGAGTTTTGGTTGCTGTTTTGACAACAATTCAAATATAACCAATCAATTTAAATTATGCTTAGGATACTAAAACCCAGTTGGGTTTGAATTTATTGTTTTGCCAACATCAAACCAATGAGATGATCCGATGTTGGGGGTGGATGGGTATAAAATGTGGACATTTTGAAGGTTGGTCAGAGATTAACTCCTTAGAGAGCGAAAGTCAAGGAGAGCAAACATCTTGCTCTCAAAGAAATTAGGAAACACACTCTATCAAAGGTACCTTTTCATGTGAAACACACTCGCAGTAAAAACAAAGAAGATGGCTCAGGGAGATCCTCATCGGGAAGAGTGAAGACACGGAAGAAGACAGCAGCTTTGTGGTTTTGAAATTGGTCTGGCCAGTATGTGGCTCAAATCAGATTGATTCTAAAAAGTCTTCTGAAACCACCCAGCGATACATTCAGTTGATAAACCACTTGCAAAGGATGTCCACCACCTTCTCAAGTCAGCTAGGTGATGGCTAACCAATGTCAGTCTTTCTCATAATGCTCACATCCCAGTAATACATTTTTAAGAATAAATTTTTATTTTTAATTTGCCTCTAAACTGGAATAAGTCTGTTTTTTCCAGGATTCCCCTCAGCCATCTTTTTACTTGCTTCTCTTTTATTCTATCTCAGATACAATACTAATACATGGTTAAAAATGCAACCACAAAGAATGCTTTATAAAATCAACAGACATTTCATGTGTAAGGATTCAGTCATCACAGAAGCACTGAACTTTGAATGCAATGACCTCTGAGCTTTTCTCTCTAGGGTGGTTTGACACAGCTAGAATAATAGATAGGTCAATTACAGTGAGCAGGTGCTGCATTGTAAACGGAGGAAAGATCAATACTGTTTATTTCATGCACACACCTTTTTGGTGTTTCTTGGGAAACAATATGCTTACTAAGGAATGAAACCATTACACTTTTAAATATTACCAGTAAGGGACAAGAGTGGTAGAATTGCAGACAGGATAAGATGTGGACATTGTTGGCACCCATATGTCACCCATCTTCATTGCCCTTGAATAGAACATGTAGTAGGCCGCACCAGTAGGCATTTAAGAGTCACTCCAATTGCTGTGAATCTGACTTCCCATGTAGGGCAAACCAATTAAAGATGGCACATTTCCACCCCTAAAGGACATTGGTAAGACATTTTTTTTCCAATGATCACCCTTAGCTCCATAGCCTCTTCTTCATAGACTAGCTTTATATTCCATATTTATAAGTTGAATTCAAATTCCATCAGCTGGCACGGTGGAATTTGATCCCAGAACATTATCTCAGGTCTCTCGGTTACCAGTCTAGTAACACTACCACAACATTGCTGACTCCCCAGTACTACAGTCTTGAGTGATGAAGTTTTCAACAATAATTCAGTCTCCTAATTGCTTACCATGACTAATATCCATCTGTGATCAGAGCTTCTCTGTTTGTTGTCCCCATAAAGGTTTGAATAGGTCAACCAACACTCTCTTTAGCTTTGCTGCATTCGCCCTATGAAATAGGATTCACGGCCTAATTTTATAACTTAGCACATTCTATTGCAGGGTTCTGAAACAATGGAACTATTTGCCATCCTCGGTCCTCCTTTCTCCTGGTTTCATTAAGCTATTAAGACCTAATATTGCCAACTCTAATCCTTCACTTGTCTCATCTGATACTTTGATACAGTCCTGCACTTTAAATCTTGACCTTTGATTTCTCAATGCAAAAGGATAAAAATTCAAACTGCTGTTATAGCTCCATCAGCAGCCCTTTAAATAACCAACAATTATGATTATGAATGAAAAATTATTATTTTAAATGCTTACAAGAAATGAAAAGGAAAAGAATTGTAAATGAATTAATAGAAATTATGATTCTCTGCAGCTTTAAGAACTCTGTTGATCTGAGCTTCATGTTCTAACAGTGACTTTTTAAAAAAATCCACTCTTCCAGTTTGTTTTATTCTATTATTTTAAATTTCCATTTAGCATAAGCTTTGTCTAATTCCTGAAGACCAAAAGTCAATGCTTCTTCATTGAGATTTTATTTTCCACTTGGAACTCAAACCTGTCGTCTTATTTCTACAGTAACAGTGTCAGAGTCAAATCATTTTGACACTACTTCTGTGTGTTTGTCCATTAGCCTGGAGTAGGGCAGTTGTATTCTGTTTTAACAGCTGTGGTTTAGGATCTGTAAGCAAGTTTAAAGCAGACAGATTCAGTTTGTACTTGAGATTAACTCCCCGCTATCAGTCAGGGCTGTCAAGGATTCCTTTACTAGCAGAAATCTGAGCTTTTGATTCTTTGGACATATCTTTAGTTGAAACAGTACATTCAACAATGGATAACTTTGGGACATTATCAGTTTCAATGTACTTGACTACTATCCCTGGAGACAACAAAACGTCATATTCCACTCAGTCATTTCCCAGTGTAAATCGACATGATTACTGGATTATGACTCAACTGCAAAATTGTTATTAAGGTACAGTTAAAATTGAGCAGGAAAATAACTTCTATCAATGCTGAGTAACAATATGATTTTATTTAATAAACACTGGAGAAAAATCATACCTTTGGCTAATATCAGTCTTTGAGCCAATCTGATTTGACGAAGGGCGCGAGATTACATGATATAATAGGGGACGAGGAAGAGACCTTGCAGACTGAATGTCCATCTTCTGTACTGCAACCATTCTGCAATCTCTACGTCCTCAGCGCGAATGCATTTTTAACTGAATCCATGCTGATGATATGATATTTATTTTCTCTTTTATCGCATAATTTGTAAATGTTACGTTCGAGTCTTAGAGTCATACAGCTTAGAAACAGACCCTTCAGTCCAAGTTGTCCATGCCGACCAAGTTTCCCAAACCAAACTACTCCCACTTTCCTGCATTTAGCCCGTATCCTCCAAACATTTCCTATTCATGGCCCTATCCGTATGTTTTTTCAGTGTTGTAACTGTTCCTGCATCTATCACTTTCTCTCACAGTTTATACCACATACGAACAGCCCTCTATATAAAAACATTGCCCCTCAGGTCACTTTTAAATCTTTCTCCTCCCATCCGAAAAGTATGCCTTCTAGTTTTGAACTCCCCAGCCCTAGGGAGCTATTCACCTTATCTATGCCCCTCATGATTTTATAAATGTCTATAAGGTCATCCCTCAACTGCCTACACTCCAGCGAAAAAGGTCTCAAGCCGATCCAACCTCTTTTATAACTGAAACCATCCAGGCCTGAAAACATCCTGGTCAATCTTTACTGAGCCCTCTCCAACTTAATAACATCCTCACTATAGCAGGACAACCGGAACTGTACACAGTAATCTAAAAGTGGCCTCACCAACATCCTGTACAACCTCAACATGACGTCCCAACTCCTATATTCAATGGTCTAAGAAATGAAGACGTAAGTGAGGACTGCAGATGCTGGAGATTAGAGTCGAGAGTGTGGTGCATGGAAAAGCACAACAGTATATGTGGCAGCTGAGGAGCAGGAAAATCGAAGGGCTTTTGCCTGAAACATTGATTTTCCTGCTCCCCGAATGCCACCTGACCTGCTATGCCTTTCCAGCACCACACTCTCTGTCGAAGCAATGAAGGCAAGCATAATAAATGCCTTCTTAACCACCCTGTTTACCTGTGAAGCAACTTTCAAAGAACTATGTGCCTAAACTCCTCGGTCTCTGTACTGAACAACACTACCCAGAGCCCTGCCATTGAATGTAGCCAAACTCCATTTGGACCATTGGCTCAACTGATCAAGATTCCTTTGTAATCTCAGATAACCTTCTTCAGTGTTGACTATGCCACCAGTTTTATGAAGTTAGATTCATATTATGTAAAACTTCTAGGAAAATTAATATCAATACAAACCTACAGTTCCAATTCTAAATACTTTATTCGATTGAAAATGGCTGCATGACGCTTATGAAACTCCTAGATTAAGATTTCTATACTGTTCAAGTGTATTTAAAAATCAATGTACAGTGTTTCCTTTTGGCAGTCTGTTGCAATTTAAACAGCCATTGTTCAGACTTGTCATTTACTCAATAGCTATACTTCACTATAGATCCTCATTTATCCTTAATTTGAATGAATTGCGGGAAAGGCTTGGGGTTATTCCAAATGTTGACAGTCTGGTCAAGGGCTTCTTACAATTTGAATTTGAAATTAGCTAATTGAAAAATTCAATAATAAAATGACTAATCTCAAAACAAGTCGGGTGGTTGTTTTGAGTGCAGTGTTGTGACAATCTGAGTATTTGAAGGAGCAAATACTACAAAGTAGAAATTCAGGAATTTTTCATCCTTTCCTTGTGATTATTATGAGCAAATTATTTTCTGTTGTGCTGTGTGAAGAACTTGGAAAATGGCATATATAAGCAGAAAAGGCTGGAGAAACTCGGCAGGTCTGGCAGCATCAGTGGAGAGAAAACAGAGTTAAGGCTTTGAGTCTGATATATGACCTCCTCTCCACCTTGCAAGTTCCCCTCTAAGCCACACTCCAACCTGACTTTGAGCTAGAATTGCTCGTCCTTCACTGATGTTGGGTCAAAATCTTGGATCTCTCTGACTAACAGCATATTGGGTGCACCTTCACTACATGGATTGCAGCAGTTCAGAAGCCAGCTCACCACCACTTTCTCTAAGGCAATTGAATCACGGCAATTGAAGCACAGAAACAGGTCCAACTAGTCCATGCCGACCAGATATCCTAAATTCATCTAGACCCTTTGCCAGCACTTGGCCCATATCCCTCTAAACCCTTCCTATTCATATACCTATCCAGATGCTTTTTAAATGCTGCAATTGTACCAGCCTCCACCACTTCCTTTCACAGGTCCATGCACCAGCCTCTGTGAAAAATTGCGCCTTAGGTCCCTTTTAAATCTTTCCCCTTTCACCTCGAGGTTTGGATTCCCCTACCCTGGGAAAAAGACCTTGGCTATTCACCCTATCCAAGCTCCTTCTGGTTTTATAAAGGTCTATGAGGTTACCCTTCAGCCTCCGATGCTCCAGGGAAAACAGCCCCAGCCTATTCAACCTCTTCCTGTAGCTCAAATTTTCTAACCCCAGCAACATCCATGTAAATTTTTTCTGAGTCCTTTCAAGTTTAACAACATCCTTCCTATAGCAGGCAGACCAGAATTGAATACAGTATTCCAAAAGTAGCCTAACCAATGTCCTGTACAGCTGAACCATGACCTCCCGACATCTATACTCAGTGCACTGACCAATAAAGGCAAGTGTACCAAACGCCTTTCTCACTACCCTGTCTACCAAATGCCTATCTACCTGTGACTCCACTTTCAAGGATCTATAAGCCTGCAGCCCATGGTCTCTTGTTCGGCAACACTTCTCCAGACCTACCATTAAGTGTATAAATCCTGCCCTGATCTGCCTTAACAAAATGCAACACCTTTACATTTCTCTACATTAGACTCCATCTGCCACTCTTGGATCCATTGGCCCATCTGATGAAGATCCTGTTGTCCTCTGAGATAACCTTCTTCACTGACTACTACGCCACCAATTTTAGTGTCATCTGCAAGCTTACTAACCATTGCTTCCATATTTGCATCTAAATCATTTATAGAGATGACAAAAAGCAGTGGGCCGAGCATTGATCCTTGTGGCACTCTGCTGGTCACAGGCCTGTAGTCTGAAAAACAACCTTCCCCCATCACCCACTGTCTCCTACTTTCTAGGTAACTTTGTATCCAAATGGCTAGCTCCCCCTGGAACCCGTGATCAAACCTTGCTCGCCAGTCATTAGTATGGAGACTTCTCATACACCTTGCAAAAGTCCAAAGAGACAATGTCCACTGCCCTGCCTTCATTAATCTTCATTTTCACTTCCTCAAAAAAACTCATCCAAGTTAGTAAGACATAATTACCCACGCGCAAAGCCACATTGACGCTCCCTAATCAGTCCTTGCCTTTCCAGATGCATGCAGATCCTGTCCCTCAGAATCCCCTCCAACAATTTACCTGCCACTGATATCAGGCTCACCAGTCTATAGTTACCCTGCTTTTCCTTACCACCTTTCTTAAATAATGGCACAACATTAGCCATTTTCCAGTCTTCTGGCACCTCACCCATGGCTAGCAATGACACAAATACCTCAGCAAAATGAAAAATACACACTGGTCAAACCAATGATGCTCACGTTCCGGGAATGTGTATTTAAATAATTAGAATCATTAAGAATGAAGATGAAAATAGACTATATAGCAAGAAGTCAGGTGATGTTTTTGGTCTTCATTAATCTCAGTAAGTTTAAAACTGGATATGGGAAATAGGCATGACCACTCTCTTTATTGCAGGAAAATGTTACATTAGATGGGCTGAAAAGTGGCAGGTGGAGTTTAATTCAGATAAATGCGAGGTGTTGCATTTTGGGAAAGCAAATCTTAACAGGACTTATACACTTAATGGTAAGGTCCTCGGGAGTGTTGCTGAACAGAGAGACCTTGGAGTGCAGGTTCATAGTTCCTTGAAACTGAGTCACAGGTAGATAGCATAGTAAAGAGGGCGTTTGGTATGCTTTCGTTTATTGGTCAAGAGTATTGAGTACAGGAGTTGGGTGGTATGTTGTGGCTGTAAAGGACATTGGTTAGGCCACTGTTGGAATATTGCGTGCAATTCTGGTCTCCTTCCTATCGGAAAGATGTTGTGAAACTTTGAAAGGGTTCAGAAAAGATTTACAAGAATGTTACCAGGTTTAGAGGATCTGAGCTATAGGGAGAGGCTAAACAGGCTGGGGATGTTTTCCCTGGAGCTTCGGAGGCTGAGGGGTGACCTTATAGAGGTTTACAAAATTATGAGGGGCATGGATAGGATAAATTGGATTGGGATATCTGGTCGGCATGGATGGGTTGGACCGAAGAGTCTGTTTCCATGCTGTACATCTCTTTGACTCTATGTTCATTTTAATTGGACTTATTTTAAAGAACACTAATATAGGAAATCAAATCCAACTTACTTAAAACATTGTCATGACAATAACAGTGTTGCAAGGTTTGTGAAGGTTTGTAGCTCAGGTTGAGGTTTAGGGTGTAGGTTTGCTCGCTGAGCTGTAAGTTTGATATCCAATAAGAGTGTTATTAAGAATTACAGCAGTTGCAGCTGTAACTCAGTGGAATACAGTCTCAGTCCTAAATCCAAAGGTTGCGGATTTTGATTCCACATGCACCAGGAACTTGAATACATAAGTCAAGCTACCTGCTGGCATAATACTTAGTGAATGTTGCGCTGTTGAAGATGCCACCCATCAGATGAGATGTTAAACTGAATACCTAGCTGCCCTCTCAGATAGAGATGAAAGATGCCAGAGCAAGGGATTTATCCCCAGTATTCTGGCTGATGTTTATCAGTCAATCCATGTCATAAAAACCTGGTCGATATCATATTGCTGTTGGTGAAAGCTTGCAGTGCATAAACAGGCTGCTGATTTTTCAAAATTTTAATTTTATACTGTAACAACCCGATAAGGAGTGATGAATGGCTCTGCCTTTGGGTGCTTGAGATTTAGCGCTGCCACCACTCTTCCTGTCTGTGTTTAGTTGAAGCATCACCTATTTATTGGGAGCGAGGATGAATTACCAGTGAGTTTCAACAAGAAGAGCCTTTCTTTCACATCAAGTCATACAGGTGTACAGCATGGGAACAGACACTTCAGACCAACTTGTCCATACACCAGATATCCTAAATTCATCTGGAGCATCGGAGGCTGAGGGGTGGGCCAATAGCCTTCATTTGGCACACATTCCTCTAAGCCCTTCCTAATCATATACCCATTTGGATGCCTTTTAAATGTTGTAATTGTACCAGCCTCCACCGATTTCTCTGACAACTCATTCCGTACTGCATGAAAATGTTGCCCATAAGGTCCCTTTTAAATCTTTCTCCTCTCATCTTAAACCTATGCCCTCTAGTTTCTGGAGTCCCCTACCCTGGAGAAAAGACCTTGTCTAATTATCCTATCCATACTCCTTATAATTTTATAAACTTCTATAAGGTCACAACTCAGCCTCTGACACTCCAGGAAAAACAGCCCCAGCCTATTCAGCCTCTCCCTATAGCCAAAACCCTCCTACATTGGCAACATCTTTTTAAATCTTTTCTGTACCCTTTCAAGTTTCACAACATCCTTCCTACAGCAAGGTGACCAGAATTGAATGCAGTTTTCCAAATGTGGCCTGTACAGCCTCAACATGACCTCCTTCACTGTCCAGTCTGCCTGCAATTCCAGTTTCAAGGAGCTATGAATCTGCACTCCAAGGTCTCTTTGTTCAGCAACGAGAACCTTACCATTAAGTGTATAAGTCCTGCCCTGATTTGCCTGTCCAAAATGCAGCACCTCGCATTATCTAAATTTAACTTCATCTGCCACTCCTCAGCCCATCGGGCCATCTGATCATGACAAGATGTTGTTCATTGCATGAAAACAATGGGTGCAAGTGACAAATTACTTAAGCGTAATTATTTAAGTCTGTCATCTTCAAAGTTTGCATTCACAGGTCCGCCAGGCCTACCAAGGGAGCAACGACCTGCCTGAAGGGGATTACCCTGCTGCGGATCCTGGGGATTTCAATCCTGATAAAGAATTGGGACCAAAAGAAACTGGAACCCAGGTGGGAAGAACCATTTTAGGCATTGCTAACCATCCCCACAGCTGTGAAGGTGCAAGGCCAATCCCGGTAGATCCACAGAACCGACTGCAAGAGAGTCAGTGCAGGAACTGATAACCATTAGAGAAGAAGCTGTATTCTGTACTTGTGACTTTGGGGAAAATGACTTCGGGGATAGATGTGTTTCAAACTGACACTCCTATGTAGAACACTTTTTTTGCACTTGGCCTACCAGACGGCCCGTGTGACGGGGAGAGACACTCACTGCTGGGTATGTGACCACGTGCACCCTACTCAACAGGGTGGGGGGTTATTCTTTTGTGGCCCATTCCTTTCCACTAGCATGAGGTGGCCGAATGGCTACTACACTGGAGCATTTCCGGTGAACCTGGCAACACCGAGGATGCACAGGAATGGCAGTCTGCAGGGTATAACATGTCCTTGTTCAGGGATTGATACCAGCCTAACTTCAACAGGTCACATAAGCCTCCCTCCCTCATTGTCCTCAATAACACTATGGGTGCCAACATTTGTTTCAGGTGCTTGGGAATTCCCCGGAAGGCACTTATGTGGGATCAAGTAAGTGCTCCTTTAATATCCCCTCGGTTGAGCCTATTCAGAACTAAATGGAACATGGCAACTTTGTGTGTAATTGGGCCACCGTCCCAAATAAGAAGTCGAGCTCCCTCTGGAATAATCCTGTTCCCCTGGTTATGGGAGTTGCAGTTTCCAATTTAATAGCCTACAATGGCTGTATTTTATTTGTAGGATAAAGGCCTACTCATGGCTCCCCTCAGAATAGAGCGGGGAGTGATGTTCCATGGGGTATGTAGTACCGCGTGTCCGGGTTCTGGATGACTTACCCTCACCCCTGAGACTCCAGAGGTCCCTCACGGTTTCTTCATCTGAGTTGGAATGTTCTTTCCCCCCACAGGAATCTAACTACACGCCCAGGAAATGAGTTAGCTCAGGACAGTGTGGAAAAGGATCACAAATGACACTGCAAATGGCCAAAATGAAATTAATGCGGAGCTAAACTTGGTTGAGTGTTTTAAAGAAGTAACAAAGAGAGTTGATGAGGGCAGAGCAATGGACATGATCTATATGGCCTTCAGTAAGGGATTTGACAAGGTTCCCCATGGGAGACTGATTAGCAAGGTTAGTTCTCATGGAATACAGGGAGAACTAGCCATTTGGATACAGAACTGGCTCAAAGGTAGAAGACAGAGGGAGGTGGTGGAGAGTTGTTTTTTAAACTGAAGCCTGTGACCAGTGGAGTGCCACAAGGATCCGTGCTGATTCCACTACTTTTCATCATTTATATAAATTATTTGGATGCGAGCATAAGAGGTACAGTTAGTAAGTTTGCAGGTGACACCAAAATTGGATGTGTAGTGGACAACGAAGAAGGTTACCTCAGATTACAACAGGATCTTGATCAGATGGGCCAATGGGCTGAGAAGTGGCAGATGGAGTTTAATTTAGATAAATGCGAGGTGCTACATTTTGGGAAAGCAAATCTTAGCAGGACTTATGCACTTAATGGTAAGGTCCTCGGGAGTGTTGCTGAACAGAGAGACCTTGGAGTGCAGGTTCATAGCTCCTTGAAAGTGAATCACAGGTAGAAAGGATAGTAAAGAAGGCATTTGCTATGCTTTCGTTTATTGGTCAGAGTATTGAGTACATGTGTTGGGAGGTCATGTTATGGCTGTACAGGACATTGGTTAGGCCACTGTTGGAATATTGCATGCAATTCTGGTCTCCTTCCTATCGGAAAGATGTTGTGAAACTTTGAAAGGGTTCAGAAAAGATTTACAAGGATGTTACCAGGGTTGGAGGATTTGAGCTATAGGAAGAGGTTGCAAAGGCTTGGTTTGTTTTCCCTGGAGCACCGGAGGCTGAGGGGTGACCTTATAGAGCTTTACAAAATCATGATGGGGAATAAATAGGATAAATAGACAAAGTCTTTTCCCTGGGGTCAGGGAGTCCAGAACGAGAGGGAGTCCAGAACTAGAGGTTTAGGGTGAGAGGGGAAGGATATAGAAGAGACCTAAGGGGCAAGTTTTTCATGCAGAGGGTGGTACGTGTATGGAATGAGTGCCAGAGAAAGTGGTGGAGGCTGATACAATTGCAACACTTAAGAGGCATTTGGATGGGTATATGAATAAGAAGGGTTTGGAGGGATATGGGCCAGGTGCCGGCACGTGGGACTAGATTGGATTGGGATTAGATTGGGTTGGGATATCTGGTCGGCATGGACGGGTTGGACCGAAGGGTCTGTTTCCATGCTGTATATCTCTATGACTCTATGTGATCGAGAAGATCCATCTATCTCCATTGGAATTTGTTGCTAAACTCCCTCATTCTCCCTCACTGTGGCAACAGATAAAGTGGAAATAATGAAACTTCATGATTAACTCTTTCAGAGCAATTCTCTTACATAACATTCTTGATGGCAATAGACTTTTGAATTCATAACAAAAAAGTTTGCAAATTCATTATTGTTTTTAATCAATACATTGAATTTGGGGATTGTTGCCAAGGACAGCATTTATTATCCATCAATAATATCCCCGGAGAAGGTGGTAGTGAGCTGGTTTTTTGAATCACTGTAGTCCTTGGGTGTTAAAACACCCACGATGATGTAGAAAGAAAGTTTCAGAATCATAATACAACAACGTGAAGAAATGACAATATATTTCCCAATCAGGATCATGTGTGGCTGGGACAGAAACTGGCAGGTGATGGTTTTCCCATGCATCAGCTGCCCTTGTTCTTCTAGATAGCAGAGATTGCACATTTAGAAGGTTCTGTCAGGGGAGCCTTGCTGAGACACTGCACTTCATTTTATGATTAGATTATCTACAATAAGGAAACAGGTCTTTCGGCCCAACAGTCCATACTGACCCTCCGAAGAGTAACCCACCCAGACCCATTCCCTATATATACCCATAAGTAAAGCACCTAACACTATGGGAAATTTAGCATGGCCAATTCACCTGACCGGCACATTTTTGGACTGTGGAGGAAACTGGAGCACCCGGAGGAAACCCACTGTATGATACATACTGCTGCCACTGTGTATTGGTGGTGAAGGAACTGAATGAAAGTGCTGGATGTGGTGCCAATGACGTCGACTGCTTTGTCCCGGATGGTGTCAGGCCTCTCAAGTGTTGCTGGAGCTGCACTTCTCCAAACAAGCGGAGAGTATTCAATCACAGTCTTGACTTGTGCCTGATAGAGCGTGAACTGTCTTTGGGAAGTCAGGAGGTAAGTTACTCACTGGGCATCCTTTAGCAGCCACAGTATTGATATGGCTAGTTCAGTTTCTGGTCAGTGGTAACCCTCAGGATGTTGATCATGTGGAATTCAGTGATGGTAAAGAAATAAAAACATTGTTGTGCATGACCAGGGTGGGGTGGGAGGTGGGGGTTGCGGGGCGGTGGGGGGGAATGTTAAAAGGAGGAGAGCCAATTCCTCCTTCTTCTCCACCTGGTCATGATAGTGTAGACTGGATGTAGCTGGCTGTCTGACCCGTCTGCTGGCAGTTGAAGTTTGCAGCTGTATTTTTTTTTCCATGCTTGAAATGCTGCCGTGGAAATTGAAGGTTTTTTTAATGTTCACTGTCTGCTTAGGTCAATGGAGACTCAAACTCCACAAACCAAAACCGAGGTGGAGAAAGGTGGGGCAGAGCAGCAGCATGTCCTTGGTAAACACTCTCAAATTTAGATTGGTCACATGACTTCTCTTGACTCGCGACAGAAGTTCTAAATTCCATCCTATATTCTAAAAGGTAGTTTGGATTAACCAATGTTTCATGGCAATGAAAGAGGTTTGGTCCAAGTAAATAACTTTTGAAGGAAGGGGGCATCAGTGTCGTGGTAGCATCATTAGATTTGTTATCTCACACCCCAGGCTAATGTTTGCATGCCAGTGCCTCAAGTAAGTCACAGGGGAGAGGTGAGTGTATGACCATCACTAAGGAAAAAATGTTGGGGAAGCTGAAAGATCAGAAGGTCAATAAATCGCTTAAGACCAGATGGTCTACACCCCAGAGTTCTGAAGGAGATAGCTGAGGAGCTTATCGAAGCATTTGTGGTGATCTTTCAGTAATCACTGGAGTCAGAGAGGGTCCCAGAGGACTGCAAATTGCAACACCCATGTTTAAGAGGAGAAAGAGCAGAAAACAGGAAGCTGTAAGCCAGTTAGCCTGACCTCGGTCATTGGTAAGATTTTAGAATCAATTATTAAGGAAGAGATTGGGCGTATTTAAAGGTGCATGATAAAATAGGGTGGAATCGGCTTCATCAAGGAGAGGCCATGTCAGGCAAATCAGTTAGAATTCTTGAAGGAGCAAGTTAGACAAAGGAGAGCCAGTGGACATGGATCGAGAGTGTGTTGCTGGAAAAGCACAGCAGGTCAGGCAGGATCCGAGGAGGAGGAGATGAAGGGCTCTGGCCTGAAACATCAATTTTCCTGCTCCTCGGATGTTG
The DNA here is from genome assembly GCF_004010195.1 of Chiloscyllium plagiosum. Classification (NCBI taxonomy): domain Eukaryota; kingdom Metazoa; phylum Chordata; class Chondrichthyes; order Orectolobiformes; family Hemiscylliidae; genus Chiloscyllium; species Chiloscyllium plagiosum. The sequence goes on from NC_057719.1 coordinate 62,922,757, forward strand.
CCTGAACTGCTGTGTTTTTCCAGCAACACACTCTCAACTTTGATCTCCTAGCATCTGCAGGTTTCACTTTCTCCTAGCCAGTGGACATGGTCTATCTGGAAAAGGCCTTTGACTAGGTGCTGCACATATAAGATAAGAGCCTGTGGTGTTCATGGATTGAGGATTGGCTGACTGGCAGAAGACAGAGATTGTGGATAAAGTGAATAAAAACTGAAAGAAGTGTGGATGCTGTAAATAGAAAACAAAGACTGAAGTTGCTGGAAAAGCTCAGTAGGTCTGGCAGCATCTGTGGAAATAGAAACACTTATGATTCAAAGTCAATGATTCTTCACTAGAACTGAGGAAAGACAGAAATGTATTAAGTTTTGAGGGGGGGAAGGGGTAGAATAAGAAAACAAAATGTTTGTGATAGAACAGAGGACAGAAGATAATAGTTAAATAGAGTTATGCTTTTGTCAAGAAATGATAAATGTGTCTATCAGAGATGTGAATGATTGCATCACAGCTGTCTGAATGCAAAATCAAGTGATGCATTTGAAACAGTCTGTATGAAAACTCTCTAATGTAAGTCCACATACTATGACAATAAGATCAGAAGAATCACTAGTGTGGGCTGAGAATATTCAAACTATTCCATGTGTACTTGATAATTTCTCATTTCATTGACAAAGCATTCACATTATTGAATTATAAAACTGTCCTGTTCAGGTCCAAGATTTCTCCCCAGCCTATAACCTCATGAATATTAGTGGAGTGTGGGGGGAAAAAAGAAAAAAAAATAGATTGCTGTTATATAGTGCTCTTGCTAACTACTAGCAGTCTCACAAATGTCCTATATAACTGAAGCATAACATTGGTACTTTGATATTCAATTCCTCTGATAATGAAGGGTAGCATTCCACTAACCTTATTAATTAATTACTTGCTGTACCTGGATTTGTGATTTTGTGATTCACACAGAACACCTACACAATTTGGAATTCTGCAATCTTTCTCCATTTAAGTAAAATTCTGCTTCTCACTTTTCCTGTTAAAGTGAACAATTTTCCCAAATTATAATCCACCAATCTGATATTTTTGCCCACTCAGTTGATCTATCCATATTTATCTGCAATCCCCTTATCTCCTCTTCACATCAGACTTTCCCAACTATCTTCATGTCAACTGCGAATTCAGCTCCCATGCATTCCTCCACCCAATCTAAGTCATTGATATAAATTGTAAAAAAGCTGAGACCCTAGAACAAGCCCTAAGGGACTCCACTATCGCATCCCACTAATCTGACAAAAACTCTTTGCTTTCTGCCAGCCAGCCAGTCTTCTATCCATACTCACATGTTACCCAATACACCATGACTTCTTACTTTACATCACAGCCTTTGATGTCGCGCCTTATCAATGCCTTCTGGAATTTCATATACAGTATGTCTAAGACTCCCCTTTATCTGGAGTCTGTTACTAGTTCAAATAATTCAAATAAATTGGCTGAATATGATTTCTCTTTTCATAAAATCATGCAGACTCTTCCTGATTACTTTCTTTTCGAAGTGCCCAGCTGCAATGTCCTTACTAATTAATTCTAACACTTTCCCGTGATACATATCAAGCTAACCGGCCTGCAGTCTCCTGCTTTCTGCCTCCTTCCCTTCTCAGACAGAGTATCTGTACGATCTACTTTCTAATCTGATGGAAACATCATGGAATCTTGTAGCTGATTCCAAGAGTATAAGAAGGAGTCCATCAGACCAGAGACTTGTCAGCTCACACCTCAGTATTGCTTCCTTAGTGATTGTAATGTCACTGTTCCTCTCTCCCTTCCAGTTCTTGACTTACAGATATTTCTGCAATGTATTTTGTGTCACACGTAGTGAAGACAGAAGTGCAAGATTTATTCATTTCATCCACTCATTCATATTATTGATTATTAATTCATAATTGTAACTCTCAAGTGGATCAACACTTCATTTACTTATGATTTCTTTTTAGATACCTATAAGTGTATACTATCTGTTTTTGCGTTTCTAGCTAGCTTCTTCTCATACTCTAAATTTGTTCCGCTCATTAAACTTCTAACCATTCTCTGCTATTCTTTTTTTCTGTTCAATTACCTGACATATTTCAACAATTGAATATCTTTCCCCTTTAAGTTTTATCCTTTCTTTAATCTCTTTAGTTAACCACACATGATGGGTCCTCCCCTTAGAATATTTTTTATGTAGGAATATACTTATTCTGCATATTCAGAAGTATCCCTTTAAGTGCCTGCTACTGCATCTCTCTTGATCTATGCTCTAGCCTAAATTCACATTCACTGCGCTAGCTTAACTGCCCTGCCCAAATAATTGCACTTATTTAAGATTTTTTTTAAAAATTAGCCTTAGACTCACTTTCTCCTGAATGTAAATCTCAATTATATTATGGTCTCTGTTACCTAGGGGCACCTTTACTCTGAAGTCATTAATTAATTATCTCACATTGGGAAGTGTTGCTGAATAAAGAGACCTAGGGGCACAGGCACATAGTTACTTGAAAGTGGAATCACAGGTAGACAGGGTGGTGAAGAAAGCGTTTGGCACGCTTGCTTTCATTGGTCAATGCATTGAATTAAAGAGTTGGGATGTACAGGGTATTGGTGAGGCAACTTTCAGAATACTGCAAACAATTCTGGCCACTCTTCTATAGAAAGAATGTTGTTGAACTTGGAAGGGTGCAAAAAAGATTTACAAGGATGTTGCCAGGACTGGTGGGCTTGAGTTCTAGAGAGGGGCTGAATAGGCTGAGGCTTTCTTCCCTGGAGTGTCAGAAGGGTGGCCTTATACAGGTTTATAAAATCATGAAGACCATGGATAGGATAAATAGCGAAGGTGGGGGAGTCCAAAACTAGTTTAACATGAGAGGGGCAAGATTTAAAAAGAACCTGAAGGGTAACTTTTTCATGCAGAGGGTGGTGTGTGTATGGAATGAGCTGCCAGAGGAAGTGGTAGAGGCTGGTACAATTACAACATTTCAAAGACATCTGGGTGGGTATATGAATAAGAAGGGTTAAGAGGGATATGGGCCAAGTGCTAGCAAATGGGATTAGGTCAGATTGGGATGTCTGGTCAACATGGACAAGTTGAACTGAGGGGTCTGTTTCCGTACTGTACATCGCTGTGACTATGACTCTAAGTCTAGTACAACTTACTTTCTGGTCCATTCCAGACATGCTGCCCAAAAGAACTATTACAAAAAGCGTGCTATGAGTCCCTCATTGAGGCCACTACTGCCAATCTGATTTTTCCAGCTTGTATGTAGATTAAAATCATCCATGATTATTGTTGTCCCTTTATCAGAAGCACCCAATATTTCTAGTGTCTGTTGTCCTACATTGAGATCACCATGAGGGACTTGGTATACTATTCCCACTAATTTCCCCTGATTTCCTCAACTGTATCCAAAATAATTCTAGATCCCATCTTCCTGAACTAAGGTCATCTTTAACCGATTGCACCAATGTCATCTTCTACTGAGGTTGAAACTCTCATCCATCCCATCATTAATTCTGGTTTGCATTATTCTAATATTCTTGTGGTTGACTCACCAACCAAAACATTTAGCTCAGTCAAGATAGGGTGAATGTTGAAAGGTTGGAGAACTCTCGAACCAGGGAGCACAAGTTAAATTTGAGGGGTCCCCATTTAAGACTGTGAAACATTTTTTTTCTCTCAGAGGGTCAGTAGGCTGTGGAATTTTCATCCTCATAGAACAGTGAAGGCAGGTTATTGAATGCACCATAGGCTGAATTAGATAGATCTTTGATCAAAAGGGGGCTCGATGATTATGGGGAGGGTGGCAAACTGGAAAGTGTGGTTGAGGCTACAATCGGAGAAGTCATGATCTTATTGACCATAAGATATGGGAGCAGAATTGGGCCATTCGGTGCATTGTAGAATGGTGGAACAGGCTTGATGGGTGAATAAACTAATTTCTGCACTTGTGTGAAAAGCCTGTGTTCACCTAATTTTAGCTTTGTGAGTATGTCTGATTTTAAGTTTTCCATTATACCTTTACCATACCTGTCCTGCCCAGGTCCTAAGATCTCAAATAGCCTGTGTCAGCTCCTTTTCATTATTCCTTCAAACATTCTTCTTTGTGCACATTTTTGGTCACCTGCTCTGAAGTAGCTTTTAAGTGGTAATATATATTTTGAAGCAACCTTTTCAGACATATAATGGCATACATTTAGAGCAGGTGGGACTTGTATATGGGCCTTCTGACCGAGACGTAGGGCCACTACCACTGCACCACAACAGCCCCTAAAACGTCTCATTCTCTACTGACTGAGCTGATGAGGCGTGCTCATATCATCAAGCTTCTGTGGAGCACGCTGAGCCACACAACAATGTGAAGTTACCCACTCCAAAAATGCAAGTTCTTGTTCTTGAATTCAAAAGTCAGCAAGTAAATATTTTAATAACAGTATTTAAATATACAAAGTAATTTGCAAACATTCAGAACTTTTGCAAAATCAAATTTACTAAACAAAAACAGCTATTTGTCATTCGCAATATAATAATTGTTAATCTTCCTACACCAATCACACTTAATTGGTTTGGTTTCACTTTGAATATGCAGAATGGTCCATAATTGCAACTGTTCATGTTGATGGCAAAATATAGTCCATCTTATTTACAATTTAAAATGACAATTACATTATCTTCTTTGTGGAAATGTTTTGAAGAGGATTATAGTTTTAAATATGATAAACCAACAATGGCTGCTAATTGATATAATTATGGAGTGTTCTACAGAACAAGCTGCTGCATAGAATACTGTACTTATCATTAATCTTAATCATGCTTAATCATTATTCATCCATGATGCAAGTGGAGCTGGGTTAGCAATTTATACTTTGGTGAGATGTTTAACCTTTTGCTAACTTTCTGTATAAATACATCTTCCTCACACGGGAGGGTGTGATAACTTTCAAATCTATAAGTGTTGCATAGAGCAATACTAATAATTTGGCTACCATACATGGACTTTGGACTTGCTTAACCTAAATGTTACAAATTCAATAGCTTTTTATTTGTTTGCACAGTTAAATGGTGAAATGCAATGAGAGGATGTTCTCCCTCAAATCTATTTACTATGAATGCCAATCAAATCATGGTATTCATGTTCCCCACTGAGGAACATGAAGAAGCAGGATTGGAGATTCCACCTTTTCCAATTATAGCAGGAGAAGTTGAGACAAGCTGGAGTTTTCAGAATGATTAAGATTTGGGAAGTGACCAGGATAACAGTGGGATGATTGAGTCTAACAGTAACCGACAAATGAAGGGGGGTTTCTGCAGTGGATGGGTTTGATCAAGTACCAGGTCATATGCCATTGCAGATGAGGAAACTGGCAGTCTGTGTGAGGTCAAGACCACAGCTCCAGATCAAACAGGGGATTCAGCTTTCAAAACATCAAAGCAGCAGCCAAGCAGGGGAACGGGATCAATGGTGAGGGAGCTTCTGTGAGGGGGCTTGAGGATGCTGCCTCCAGACATCCCACTATCTAATACGGTATCCCAGAATTCAGACAAACATGGTATCAACAGAAATAGCACAGGGGTCAACAGAGAGGCTGTTGATGTGCACCACCAAGTGATTGCACAGAGAAGTTTAAACGATTTATTCAACTGTAAACTACTTAGTAATTACATGTACCCTCCAAATCTCAGATATTTTGTGGCTGATTACTAAAACCTGGCATGTGATTTACTCCACCTCCCCATCTTCACTGAAGGCCTCAAGTCTATTTACTGACATAACACATCTTCTAGAGTCAGTTGTGGGACTACGTTATAATCTTCTCTAGGTTTGTTTTTACACCATCGCAAAATTTGATGTAAAGTAATTATTATTACAATGTTATGCAATTGTCATTATTAAATTGCATTATCTTTGACAATGATAAAGCACATTGCAGCAAAATAAAGTCAATTTAAATGTATGTAATGGAGCAGATCACTTACTGGAATTAGTTTGAGTGTCATTTTTTAGTGTATTTGTAAGAAAAGTATATTTTTATATTGTTGATATTAAGATGAACAGAAACTAAGCATATTTGTTTCTTAATAAATTCCAGCAATCAATATATTTCCTGGTGGTAATATATGTTGCAAAAAGCAAGGGAAACAGTGAATTTGCTTGATTTAAAACAGCAATTTAGGAGAGTGCAATATGGTATGAGAAAGAATGTGATGCAGAATTTGGAAAGTGTCCCACTTCATTACCAAAATAGAACAATATTATTTCCAACAACATTGTTCCAATAATTCTTAAAAAAAACCTACTCAACAAATTAAATTTACACAACAACGAAGAAATATTCATGTTTGTAATTTTATTTTTTGTCAACATAAAATGCAAATGCAATTGAAAAACACAGGTTATTTATGTTCAATAAATGAAAGTCCTTATTCATTTAAAGATTCGAGTCCCACCTGCTCCAGAGTTGTGTAATTCCATCTCAGAATGGTTTGGTTAGAAAATACAAAGACAATCTAGAAAAGATTTAAGTTAAAATAATAAGAACCACAATCAAAGACATTAGAATAATAAACAATAATTCAATTAGCACCTTACATCCAGATGGCTTTATATGTGTATCTATGAAGGAAACAAAATGTTTCTGCTGTGCCAGAGCTACTGTTGATATTTATTGATCTTCAGCTTGGCAGTGGACAGCACCTTCAGTTTAGGAAAAGAAAGAAGAAAGTGGAAAAACATTGAAGTGAAGCAAAGAGTTAATTTGTGACTCTCACGTCTGGCTTTCTTTACGATTATTTTCCATTTGCTCCATCTGCAGTATCCTCTGATGGCAAATGATAATGTTAACAAACTTTGGTTTGGATGTCATAGAATTGCTTATTTAGTCATTCAATAATCCACTGGGCAGGGCAGCATATTCTTTGATGAAAAGTTATGGTTCAGGATCTGCCTGGTATGATGAGTGTAATGTTTGCAAGATTATATTTTTAACCAACTATTTAATTGAAGGTAAAATGGGGGAGTGAAGAGGGACATACAATCAGTTCCAAATTCTGCCTAACAACAAGCCTAAATGGTTACTACAGGAAAAGGAAGGCCAAGGGTGAGATAGACTGCATGAAGGGTAAAACGATAGCACAGAGCATCTGCATTGTCGATGGACAGACTTTCAGTCTCTGGGATTTCAGACAGAAGGAGGAATATGCCTTTCAGTGTCACTCGACATTCTGATTCAGGAAGACTGGGTAATCTGAACCCATTGCACATTGAATGTGGTTGCTTCCTTTGAAGATAGTAATCCAAGGGAGAGCATATTATGGAGTTTATGAATGATGTACATGTGGAATTGCCAACTGTGTTATCGTACTAATAACCGTTATCTTCCCTATTGTTTCATTTATTAGTGGATAACAAGGTAATATTTAGTTGATATTGCTTTTCTTTACAATAAAACTTGTCATGCAATTCATTTAACTTTGTTATTGAGAATCTAAATCTCTCTTTTAAAGTTATCATTCTCTATGGAGATTGTAACACTCGTCCTTTTATATTAGATAATATGAAACAATTTATATTTATGTTATACCTTAATGTAATGACTTTGGCATAGTTGGATGAAGCATGCCACAGAGTGTTTGCAGATGAGAGCCTGTGGATTGTGAGGATGATGCAAAATAGATGGAGCTGACGTACCCTGGCAACAGTGTATGGGCCAGCTACAGGCAGCCGTAGCAACATCAAGTTGCAAATTCCACTAACCATCTAACCTGGTTACCTAAACCTTACCATGAATTATTACTTTCATTCTTTGACCTGCCTCTTATTTTGATGTCATCTGTAAGTTGTGCAACTTTGATCATCATTCGGTTCATTGCTACATTTTAAAACAACCAGGATCTCAAGATGAACTACCAAGTCAACTCATGTATTCTTTCCTGTTTCCTGCCTTTACATTATCTCTGTGCTAATGTGAAACCAACTACTTTTGAACACCACGGTGTACCATATTCAGTGACTCCTTATTAGAACCACCATTCAACAATATAGAAACCTGTTCAAAACATAATGGAAATCCAGCTTAAGCATTTCACTTTCTGTTGACCATTGTTTCTAGTGTGTTGGAGGAAATGGGGAGTATGTTCAATTCACGCATTCATTACAATTTGACAATGGTTTCAATCATCTAATTGTACTTAATCACCAATTGAATAAAGGTTCAATTGAACTTAATTTCAGTGAGTCATTGCTCATAAGAAAATCAATGCATAATTGCAAAATTAATCATGCTAAATTAAGGCGGTCAAAGCCCTCACTTTCGTTGGATAATTCTGCTTTGCTTGATATTAGTGATGCAGAAAAATAACAACATCCTTCAAATGAACCAGGGCGGACCAGACTTCCTTTGATATTTTTCATCCATGTCATGGTGCTATGCTATATATGGAAACAGGCACTTTCAACTAAGATACAGTAATTGAGAATGTAATTAATAGTATAAGAAAGAAAATAACTGAGGTACAAAATTTAATTAGAGGATTACAAATAAGCTACTTATGTGTTGGCATTTTGCATGAAGAAGTTTATCTGGGACAATATAATTTTATAGACCATTGGTTATTATAATGACAAAATACCAATAGAATTTAAACCTGATCTTTGAGATGAGTCAGAAAGACAGCAATCACTGACCTGGTAGTCACCTCCGTGACTTACTAGGGTATTGCATCTGATGTTCTGGAATTTCTGTCCTGATCTAACGGGGATACGTTGATCAGGCCGGGACGATATTGGTAATGAGAAAATGACATCAGTTATGCTGATGAAGATATCACCATAAGCTACCGTTTGTCTTGTGCTACTGCACCGGATTAAGCTGTGTAACAGATTTGAAGATGCGTTCGAAACAGGCAGATTCACAAAATTCCCAGATGCACCTGATGAGCAACCACTTGCTTATGATGTTGCAGTAACCTGAGGAAGTCGATTCATCCTTGGTGTGGGGGGGTCTCCCAAAAGATTCCAAGTATATCTACAAGCCGTTTAGTCAGGTCTGACCAGCTGTCTGAGCTTGCTTTTGGGCTTCCTCTACAGCACTTGGACTTCTGGTTTCTTCTGCGTGTTCTGTGGTAGAAGCTGAAACTTCAGTCATTGTAAACTGCACCACGTGCAGGAGGGGTTGTGTGAAGCCCTGAGGCCCACAGAGTGCTGAACTCCTTCATACGGCTTGACATTAACCATATGTTTATGAAATGGCCTGCCAAGACACCAAGCATTTCAGTGTATATGTTCATCAACCTTCTTTTATGGGCTGCCTCATCAAAGTGCTCATTCTGAGTCCTCCTGAGCAGTCGTGAATGCCATTCTTGCCCTGTCGCCTAGCTACAGCCATCTTGTGCCCTGTACATATTTCGTATCTCTATACCATCCCCTAGATTACAGTGTCAGTGCCAGTATCTAGCCTGGAGTGTAGCTGGCCACTGAAAACTTTTATAACAGTTTGCTGCAAGGCAATGTTGGCATTATGCCAGGGATCAGAATCAGCAGGCACTGGTTATGCACATGCCATGATCCTAGCACCCATTTTGAGAATCGATTAACTGTAGCCCTTTTCAAACTGTGGAGATTATTCAGTGCCTTTCTTGGAAATTCTTAAGATTGGGTGAATGAACAAAGGTCAGCATTTAATCAGTTATGGTTTTCAATTTTCTTTGAGAAATTGGCATAGGGGATGCTCAGGGATTGTGGGTCCAGCTGAAGCTGTACTGTTGATTACTTTTGCAGCGATACGTGCAGGAGTCAAAGGCAGTTGATCCTGTTACATTTGTGTCAATAGTGGGCTAGATAATGGCACAGCCTAGCTGTGAGAGACACTGGGTGAATCAGGTGAATAGTCTTGAATCTTCCACTTCATGATGCAAGAGGTAAAACTGCAGGATGCTGCATCAGTCAACAGCCCTGAAGTCAGCATTATTTGGAACCTCTCCCTCACCTTCAGCCATTTAATTGCCACAAAAGATGCAAAGGCAGTTACTATTAACAGAATCGCTGCTATTTAAATTGTTTCCATGTTCGTAATGATACTTCCAAATGATGTCACATCAGATTGCGAGCTTAAAATAACAAATAATTTATGTTAATTATTGACCATTTTGTGGAGTAGGAATAGGCCATTCAGCCCATTGAGACTGCTCCACTATTTAATACAATCATGGCTAATTGGGCATTTCAGTGTCTTTTACTCACATTATTCCCATAATCGTTATGTTATTGATAATCAAAATGTATCAACTTCTATTTGGAACATACTCAAAGAATGAACTTCCATAGCCCTCTGGGATTCACTGCCTTCTGAGTTTTAAAAAAATCTTCTTATCATGATCCTGAATATATTTCCTGTATTTTACATTGTATCTCCTGGTTCTAGATTCCAGGGGAAACATCTTTCTTACATTACTCTGCCTATCTCTTTAAGTACTTTGGATATTTCAATGAAATCCCCTCTTATTCCTCAAAACACGAGATAATTTTGGTCCACTTTGCCCAATCTCTCTGCATCAGGCAGTTTTGCCATCCTGGCAACAAATCCGGTGAACCTTCACTGTACTCCCTCCATGGCAATGATATCCCCTGAGATACAAAACTGCACACAGTACTTGAGGTGCAGTTTAACCAAGCTCCTGTACAATTGAAGCCAGACTTTATTATTCCTGTGCTCAAATCCTCATGGATAAAGACAACAGTCCACTAGCCTTCCTCATAGCTTTCTACACTACCATGTTAGTCTTCAGTGACTTAGCGACAATGACACTTTCAACCTCTTATCATTTAGGGAATATTCTGCACATATGTTCCTCCTACCAAAGGGGACAGTCTTACATTTTTTCTATCTGCCATGTTGTTGCCTAGTTGCTAAGCTCACCTAAATCCTCCTGAAAACATTTTGCACTTTTCTCACAAAACACATTCCTGCTTAGCTTTGTATCATCTGCAAATTTGGAAATTCTACATTTGGTGTCCAATCCGGGTGAACAACTGGAGCTTAACTACTGATCCTTGTGACACCCCACTAATCACAGCCTGTCAATGTGAGAATGGCCCAGTCATCCCTACTCTCTCTTTTCTGCCCATTAGCCAATATTTAATCCATGCTGGTACATGAACTCTTGCACCACTTTCATTTGACAAACCAACCTCCTGTTGGGGACCTTCTCAAAATCCATCCATTTGTTCCCCTTTATCAATTTTGTCAGTAACTTCTTCAAACTCCCCAACAGGTCTATCAAGCACAATTTCACATTTGCAAATCCATGCTAATCATGCCCAGTCAGATACTGTTATGCAAGTGTTCATTTATCATGTCCTTCTGTAAAAGTTTCCAGCATTTTCTCTCCTACTGATGTCAGACTGACAAGCCTGGAGTTCCCTGTTTTATTTCCCCATGCCCTTTTTTCAAATCATGGGTCAGTCATGTTTTCTTTATTATGCCTTGTTTCTGCATGGAAATATAGATTTCAGAAGACAAAATTTAAATGTCAGCAGCAAAGATACTGCACAAGACTGGTATGAAGGCTTTCCCTTCAATAATCATTGACAAGTCCATTATAACTGAAGATTGTTCACTTCTTATTTTGCAGTATTGATTAATAGTTTTACGCAATGGTAACAGCATCGGGCATTTTTTGTGGGAAAATATTTGATCAGAGATAGCTAGCAGCAGATGTGATGTGAAGTTCTATTTACAAACTGCAGTAGAATGTGAGAACTGAGCTAATAAATGATAGGCAAATCGATGAGATAAGGTTGAACTTATCATGTTTGTTTTACAGGAATCAATTATTAAGAGTGCACTGAGATTATCCAAATACTGGGGATATGAGTTCTAATTCAATTAATCAATGTTTTTAGCATGATCATGTTTAACTTTATAGAAATATTTATTTCAGTGTTTGAAGAATGTGCACATTTGTTGAGAAGGTTTTGTGTGCAGGCGGGTTCTACCTTTTTAATTCCAACACTTGTGGGATTAGATTAGATTCTTTACAGATTAGATTACTTACAGTGTGGAAACAGGCCCTTCAGCCCAACAAGTCCATACCGACCCGCCGAAGCGCAACCCACCCATACCCCTACATTTACTCCTTTTTACCTAACACTACAGGCAATTTAGCATGACCAATTCACCTAACCTGCACATCTTTGGACTGTGGGAGGAAACCGGAGCACCCGGAGGAAACCCACGCAGACACGGGGAGAATGTGCAAACTCCACATAGTCAGTCGCCTGAGTCGGGAATTGAACCCAGGTCCCAGGCACTGTGAGGCAGCAGTGCTAACCACTGTGCCACCGTGCCGCCCAAAATTGTGATTTGGGCTCTTAGCATGGATGTACCATTGAAACATGACAACAAAATGATATTTGCATTCTGCATTTTCACAGGAGGCAAGCAAACTAATCCCTGCTGCAAAAGAGGAAGGTAGATCATGAAATGGCTCCTTATCTCCACAAAAGATAATGGAAATCAGAGAGTAAAATTACCCTTAAATAAGAAGAAAAATACTAAAACTTTTACAAGAGTAGCACTTAATATTAAGCCCACAAACAAATGTTCTAATAAATTTAACATCGAGGAAAAAAAATCAAATGCAGAATATTGAATTTACCAATTTGTGTTTTTTAATGCTGCATCAGCAAGAAAAGTGAAATATGAATTTTTCTGCTCAATCAGACTAATTACAGGTAGTTGTCCTACAATGTGCATTTTGTAACACGATTTGGCTGGAACACGATTTGCGAACTGCAGACTGTTCTTTTTACAGAATGAATTCCAGTTCACTGTTATGCAATTCTCATCCCTGGCACTAGTTGTCACGGTGTGCGGAGGACCGGATCCAAAGCAGCATCACGTGATCAGTGAGCTCATGCACTTTCTCATGAAGAGCTTCGTGAAAGGTATTGTGAAACTTTTGTGCTAGTTGACTTGGAAAAGTTTCGTGAAAATGTCTGTACAGCCTGAGGACAAGATGCTGCAGGCAATCTATTAATTTAAAAACTTAAAGAGTTAAGATAAGTGTGACATTTCGCTGGAATTGGTTAACAGTAAAAGGACTGTTGAGAAGCAGTTTGAAACTTGGCTTTGTTGTTTGTATTAAGAGCTTTTTTCTCTCTTTTTGTTTAAAGAAATATGTTTAGGTATTGTTATGAAGTTGAAGGCATGTAATGTAACTTTGAAAGAATGAATGCTGTTCTAAACTGAGAGATTACAAACACTTGTGTGATATGACTAGATAGCAGTCTCAGAGTGTACTGGAAACTTTAAAATATATGTAACATTTGGCTGTGAAATGGATACCGGAGTTTTGGTTGTTGTTTTGACAACAATTCAAATTTAACCAATCAGCTTAACTTATGCCGCAGGATACTAAAACCCAATCGCATTTGAATTTATTGTTTTACCAACATCAAACCAATGAGACAATCTGATGTTGAGGATATAAAAATGCAGACATTTTGACATTTGCAGAGAGAGCAACTGCCATCAAGAGAGACCCAAGAAATTATGAAACACTCTCTATTAAAGGTACTTTTTCATATGAAACATACTCACAGTAAAAAGAAAAAAGATGACCCAGGGAAATCTTCAGCTGGAAGAAGAAAGACATTGAAGACGATAGTTGCTGTGTGGTTTTGAAATTAAGTTGATGTAATTTTATTACGCGTCTTATTGGGACAGCATATTATTTTAGAGTTGTAGGCAGATAATAAGCACTTACGAGAAAGGGGGTCTTAGAGTTGTGAATAGTTGCTGTTTAATGTTCACTTTTAGAGTAAAAGAAAATTGACATTTGCTATTTTGGAGAAGATTTGTAGCTCAGGTTGTGAATCAGATTGTAAATTTGCTCGCTGAGCTGGTAGATTTGTTTTCAGATGTTTCGTCACCATGGTAGGTAACATCATCAGTGAGCCTCCGATGAAGTGCTGATGTTCTGTCCCATTTGCTATTTATCTGTCTTTGTCTGTTGTGGTGGGTGATATTACCTCCAGTTCTTTTTCTGAGAGGTTGGTAAATGGGGTCCAAATTGATATGTTTGTTAATATAGTTTTGATTTGAGTGCCAGGCCTCTAGGAATTTGCATGCATGTCTTTGTTTAGCCTGTCCCAGGATAGGTGTATCATCCCAGTCGAACTGGTGTCCTCTTCATCTGTGTGTGTGGATACCAGTGATAGTCAGTCATGTCTTTGGTGGCTAGTTGATGCTCATGTATCCTGGTGGCTAGTCTCCTGCCCATTTGTCCAATGGAATGTTTGTTGCAGTCCTTGCAGGGTATTTTGTATATGATGTTTGTTCTGCTGGTTGTTGGTACTGGGTCCTTTAAATTCATCAGGATTTACAAATCTGTTTCAATGACTAAGCACGATGGTAACCAATTGCAAAATAATACCAGTACATGGCGTTGGACATGGTCAGTCAACTGTTCAGGGTGGTCAGAGTCAGGAAACTTTGCATATAGTGGGTGGGGGAGAGAAAAATGGGTGGCATACTGTTACTTTTGGTGCATGTGCAGAGATGTCATGGGGGGGTGAGGTAAGTTATGCAGATTCGGGGTCAGATGTTAGTGAGATGAGATTGAATGGGGAAGATGTTGCAGGAAATGTTGGGTACAGTAGCAGTGATAGCGTGAGCGTGAGGTACCAATGAGAACATGATGGCATCACGGATGTTGGTCAATTCTGGGATATCCAGGAAATGGTGAGTTCTTTTGGAAATAGCACATGGTATGATGGTGCTAGAATGTATGAGAAAGGCACCAAAGGGTGGGGTAGGTAATAAATCAGGCTGGTTTTATTAAATATTGATGGACAGTCCCTAGCATCACGATATGAAACCCTCCAAAAAACTTGACAAAAATGACACTTAGTGAAAGAAATTAAAATTCAGCTCTTGATCTATCAAGGCAGGTTTCATTCTGAGATCTGACTTGTGCGGTGTTACTATTGGATGGAATCAGAAGACTGGCTAAAACGTAGTGCAGCCAGCAGGGGGAGATGCCAGTCGGGAGTAATCAGTTGAAGATTCTGATGAATTGCACTATACAGTACCATACAACAGGTCAACATTTACTTTGTTAAAAATCACACAGCGGCAGGTTATAGTCCAACAGGTTTTTTTGGAACTAGCTTTCAGAGTGCTGCTCCTTCAACCACCTGATGAAGGAGCAGTGCTCTGAAAGCCAGTGCTTCAAAATAAACGTGTTGAGGGAGAGATGCCAGTCGGGAGTAATCAGTTGAAGATTCTGATGAATTGCACTATACAGTACCATACAACAGGTCAACATTTACTTTGTTAAAAATCACACAGCGCCAGGTTATAGTCCAACAGGTTTTTTTGGAACTAGCTTTCAGAGCGCTGCTCCTTCAACCACCTGATGAAGGAGCAGTGCTCTGAAAGCCAGTGCTTCCAAATAAACGTGTTGGACTATAACCAGGTGTTGTGTGGTTTTAATTTTGTACACCCCAGTCCAACACTGGCATCTCCAAATCATAACATTTACTGAGGCTGTGCCATCATTTGTGTTAGGCGAACTGCTTTTTTTTCCATTTTTACTGGTAGTCTTGGTGGTTCACCCCAACCTTGTTTTTCCCATAGGCCTGTTGGTATCTCAATAACATTTCTCTCGGCTCAAGGGTTTATTTTATGAAACTGTATTGCTTGATACAGCAAATGTTCACTTTCCAAAAGAGAAAGGCATATGAAAATTGGCATATATGCTCCGATACCCTACTTTGCTGATAACTTTTGTGGTTTCTTGGCTAAATTTGGAAAATCTGGTCAAACAACCTGCCTCTTGCAAAGTCCTCAAGAAATCTCATTAGTTCACAACAACCCAAAGCTAATAATCATTTCATGAATCAAGAGACAAAGATAAATATAAGAGCAGTATAGCCTAACCTACAAAAGCTCCAACCTATTACTTCTATTACTTTGAGATTCATAAATACTGCACACTAGAGCTCAAGGCAAACATGACAAGGTTTAGTTCATTATATATTCTCAAACTTAGAGAAAGTTTAGAAAGCCTGAATAACTACAAAGTTGTAAGCAGAAACAACAACAAAGTACAAGAGCCTTCTGCAGGTTTCAAACTGTTTTTTTCAACAGAATGTAGAAAAACTGCTCAGATTAATGGATCATTTTCACTTGCTTAAAAAAGGAGTATATGAGTTCAAAAGGTATGCTGAGGATTTGAATATCTCATCTAGACTTACACAAGTGTGTCTCTGAAAGGATGAGATGACAGCTCCAGCTATTTGTTCAAATGGGCATAAAAGATCTCATGACATTATTTCTACAAAAGACCAAATTTCTTGGCATCCTGGCCACCATTTATGCCTCAGCCAACATCACAAAGAAAGAGATCTTGCTTGGGTTATTTGTTCTGATGTGAGATCTTGCCACATGCAAAGTGGACTCTGTCTTTATCCCACAGCACCACTGACAACATTGGAAATGTAATTCATTGGAGCCCATGGCAATATGAAAGTTACACTATAAATACAGATTGATGATGCTGTGTTAACATCCCACACTGAGAAATACCAACAAATGGACAGATTCTCTTACACCTGTAAAGAATTTGATTTGACTATCAGCATTAGGAAGACAAATGTCACAGTCCAGCAATTTGCCGTATCGCTAGCTAACAGCATTAATGATGTGACACTAGAGATTGAGCTGCGCATACTTAGGCTCACAGTCAGCAATTTGCGATGGTCATTAGGTGAATGCCAACTGTATACCCAAGGACCTTCTGGATGACGAATTGACCACTGCGTCATGGTCTCTGGGTCATCAATGTCTCTGCTACAAGGATGCTTCAAAATGAGATATGAAGAAGGTAGATAGTCACTTTGACAACTCAGATATAGTCACTGATGGCTGAGACCTCTAGAGGCTAACTGTTTGGAAGAACTTTGAAATTGGTGAGGAGATATCGAAGTTTGATGTCCAAGAAGAAGCCCAGAGACAACTGAGGGCAGCAAATTGTGCATATCCACAGTCTTCCTTTGCAGAGCAAACAGCACAGTGCCAGGCCAGAATGGGGCTCCTGAGCCACATCAGGGACACAACACAGAATTGCACAAACTGTCCCCTTAAAAGACCAAAGGCTGCCATATTAATACCACATCCCCAGTGCTGAATTTGCACTGGCTTACACATTCCTAACATTTTACCCACCTTGGTGTTTGTCCCTTCTTTCAGTCCAAAGGTTGTCAAAATCAAAGTTGGCATCAGGTAGTTCATTCCCATGTGATGCTGTATTACTGAAAATCCAGCAATAAAATATACTTTTTTTCCCAGATCCCATATTGAACTGGTATGGGATTCACTTATCATTATTTGAAAAGTGAAGGTCAGTGTCATAAAATGCAATCGTGTCTTTATGAGAAATATTCAGCAAGTTTTTTACTGTGTGAGATGGGAAGAAGAATACATCTGTGACACTTCATCCTTTCTGGTAATTCTGAGGCCATTCCTGTCACTACACTCGATGTCAACAGTTTTCTGTGAAATTACAGCCGTTTCAAACTATTGGGTAAAAGATTTCCAGATGGTGGCACCACCTGGTAGAAAATTCCACATATCTCCAAGTGGGAAAGCATTCCAACAGGTACTGCACGTGCACTTTCTGAATCACTTCTGCTTTCACTGATGTAAAAGGAAGGACCTGCAGTTACATAACACCCAATGATCTCCAAACTCCTTGATTAACTTAACAGCCAATGACATACTTCTGAAATGTGGTCACTATTGTAGCAGAGGAAACCTTGCAGCTAATTTTTTGCAGAGCAACATCTCAGGGATAAAATGACCAGCCGATCTGATTTTACTTTTAAATGATGTCATTTGATTGATTTTGGACTGGACACTGGAAGATCTCCCCAGATCTGTGAAAAATGTTAATGGTATATTTTATGTTGAAGGCTGAGGCGTGACCTTATAGAGGTTTATAAAATCATAAGGGCATGGATAGAATAAATAGACAAGGTCTGGGGTCGGGGAGTTTAGGGTGAGAGGGGAAAGATATAAAAGAGACCTAAGAGGCAACTTTTTCATGCAGAGGGTGGTGCATGTATGGAATGAGCTGCCAGAGGAAGTGGTGGAGGCTGGTACAATTGCAACATTTAAGAGGCATTTGGATGGGCATAAGAATAGGAAGGGTTTGGAGGGATATGGGCCAGGTGCTGGCAGGTGGGACCAGATTGGGTTGGGACATCTGGTCGGCATGGACGGGTTGGACTGAAGGGTCTGTTTCCATGCTGTACATCTCTATGACTCTAAGAGGCTTCAATTTGACCTCTCATCCAAATGACATGCTTAAGCTTCAGCCTTAACTCACTCAAATTATTGGTAGGTGGGCATTGTTAGTTATCAGATTAAATCATGGAAGATAGCAATAGCCATAAGAATAGCCTTATGATCTTTGGAAAACAAAGTGGGATGAAATTGTGAGGGTGACGGTAGAATCATTTTGAGCTGTGTTGGAAATTAGAAGGTCCACATATGACCCCTAAAGGAACTCTGAGACAGTTTCACTCAATCTCAGGTTCGGACAGAACCACTAAATGTTTTGCATCCTTTTGATAATCCTTTTATCCCAAGCAAGGCATGGGCTGCTTTATAATGAATAGTATTATTAATATTAATGTAAGTTGAAACTTTATTGAACTTTGATCTCCAGCATCTGCAGACCTCACTTTCTCCTCTAATATTAATGTAATAATGTCCTCTTGATTAGATGAAGGAAGGTGCATATCAGTTAGTCGCCAGGTCTGGATAATGTCAGTCCAAGGGTGATCAGAGCAATGGGATGAATTTTCTGTGAGCCCACGCTCACTTCTTCAGTTGTTCGACAAAGGCAGGAATATTTTCCATAGGAAGCAAGTTCGCTAATTATAGTTTCTGAAAAAGAGACAATAAAGCCTGTTAACGGGAGGGCTGTCAGTTTGCCAAGCACAGCTGCAAAGTTACTAGAATGAGTCTTTATTGGCATTGGGAAGGGGGTCACTAGAAATTCACCACAAAACTGCTGAGAAAATAGACCTGGCCATACAAAGATGCTGAGAGTTATTTTGCATTCGTCACTAGAGTAGTGCATGAGGGGTGTCTGGTATTCTTTCCAACTTGAAATTTCAGAAAGGCTGGATTATGTTAGGTTATTGGCAAGAATTTGAAATTTTGAATGAGGAACCCATATTCTGTGGTTGCCCAACCTAGAGAGATATGATTGATGGTGTCTTGTTAGAGTCAGCATTAGGCCCATTAGTTTTCACAGCACTCTTAAATGGCCTGGACATTGGTGTGGAACACATCGCAATTATTTTTGCAGATGACTCCAAAATCTGAGCAAAGGTTAGCAAAGCAGGAGGATACAATTCTCTCCTAAAGGTTTGTTTACAAAATTGGTCACAAGTTGGCAGGTTTTAATGTAGCTAAGTGTAGTGCTATACATGTTAGCTGAGTCCATATAGAATACACATATCATTTGCAATGAATAATACTTTCAGAAATTGAAAGAGAAAACAATCTGCATACTTCTCTATGCAAGTCACTTACGGGAACATGGTCAAAATAGAGAAACTCAAGTGACGATAAACAGGGCTGAAGATTTATAAGAGCTGAACAGAATCATTTTCAAAAGGCAATTTAACTTGAACCAAGATGGAGACTGGAGTCACATGATTTCTTGGGTGTCTTTCACACACACACAGAAAGAGGAATCACCACTCTTCCATATGGAACACTATTTGGAAGAAGTACTGAGGATGTAGAATGTACACTGGTTGGGAGACATCAATATCTGTCAACAAGTATGATTCGACAGTACTACAACTGACCAAGCAGATTCAATGATAAAGGACACTGCTGCACTGGGTCACCAGCAGATTTTGAGAGAACCAACAAGGGAGAAATACATACTTTATTGCATCCTTACCAACTGCCTGCCACCAATGCATCTGCCCATGACAGTATCATTAAGAATGTCTGTGCATAGTCTTGAGGAGATGAAGTCCTGTTTTCATTCTGAAGATGCCTTCTGTTGTATTGTGTGGTACTACATCTATGTTTTGTGGTATAGACTCTGAACAGATCTAGCAATTCAAAATCAATGTGATGCAGAGGACCATTAACAGTAACAGAACTGTCTGCTACCTCATAGCCCAGCACATCCCTAACTCTGCCCTTAGCATCCAGCCAGACGATCTTCCCTGCTTCAGTACAGAGTGCAGGAGGGCATGTCAGGAGCAGCATCGGACACAGCCAGAAACAAGGTATCAATCTGAAACTAGAAAACAGGGCTATCTGTGTTCCCATCAGCATAAGCAGCAAGTGATCGGCAGAGCGAAGCAATTCCACAATCAACAGATTAGATCTAAACTCTGTAGTCCTGCCACATTCAGTCATGAATGATGATGGACAATTAAACAACTCACTGGAGGAGGAGTGTTCCCATCCTCAATGATAAGTGAGCTCAGCAGATCAGTACAAAAGATAAGGGTGAAACATTTGCAACAGTTTTCAGTAAAAAAAAAAGTGCTGAGTGGATGCACCATCACAGCCTCTTCTCGAGGTCACCAGAATTACAGATGCCAGTTCTCAGGTAATTCAGTTCACTCCACGTGATATGAAGAAATGGCTGAAGTCTCTGAATACACAAAGACTATGGTTCCTGACAAAATAGTACTGAAGACGCGAACTCCAAAACTTGCCACATGCCCTAGACAAACTGTTCCAGTATAGCTACAACACTGACATCTATCCAACAATGTGAAAAATTGCCTAGATCTGCCCTGTACACAAAAAGCAGGTCAAATCCCAACTAGCCAATTGCCTCCCTATCAGTCTGCTCTCCTCGCAAGGTGATTGAAAGGGTGATCGACAGTGCTATTAAGCAGTACTTGCTTTGGAATTAAAAGCAAAATACTGTTTATCTGAAATAAACTCCAAGTACAAGAGAAACTTACAGGTCTGACAGGATCTGTGGAGAGAGAAACAGAGTTAACATTTTCAGACCAGCATGATTGTTCTTTGAACTTGTCAGTTCCAAAGTAGAGTCATATTGGACTCAAAAAAAATTCTCTGTTTTTCGATCTATGCACTGATGCACAGTTTTGGTTCTGCCAGGACAACTCACTTCCTGACTTAACATGAATGAAAGAGCTAAATTCAGAGGTGAGGTGAGAGTGACAGCCCTTGAGCACACTCATGGCTGTATTTGACTGAGTGTGGCATCAAGGAACCCTCATCAAATTGGAATCAATGGGTATCAGTGAAAACGTTCTCTGCTGGTTGGAGTCCTACCTGGCACATAGGAAGATAGTTGTCATTGTTGAACGTCAAACATCTCACTCCAGGATATCTCTGCAGGAGTTTGGCGGGGTAATGTGTTAGGTCCAATCATCTTCAGTTGCTTCATTAAGGACCTTTCCTCCATCATAAGGTCAGAAGTGGAAATTTGCACTGATGATTTCACGATGTTCAGCACCATTCGTGATTCCCAGATACTAGATCTGAAGCTAGTACTTAGGCCCCAAATAATGAAGATTGGTTGCACAAGAGCCTTATCCTGAACTGTTAGCAGGAGCCACTGTCTTCATATCCTGCCATTTGATGGGTGGAGTTTGTTGGAATAAACTTTAAAGACTTCCCTATTTGCCATTCCTTGATCCAAAGGATGTCTGCTGTTAGGTCTTGCTCAGGAAGGTGTCAGCAAATGGGGTGCCGATATGGGGCTTTGAAGAGCTGGATAACAGAGCTTTTGAGGAGCCATTTCTTCTCTCAATGTCGTTAGTCTGTGGAATTGTCTTTTGCTTAGACCAGTGAAGATCCAATCATTGAAGATATTTAAGGTGGATTCAGATAGATTTTTGATTGACAAGGCAGTAAAGAATGAAGAGCAGTAGATAGTGAGGTGCCTTAAAGGCCAAATCACATCAACTATAGGTTTGTTGAGTGATGGAGCAAGCCTGAGGGAGATAAATGGACTACTCTCAATCCTAAATCTTGTATTCAAATCAAATCTATTAATTGAAGCCTTTTTAAAGAGTAAGTTTTGAGTTGATATCATTTTCCAGCTCTCTCACACCTCTTTGTGATGCTGAACAGTGCCTTTTCCTGTCACCCATTAATTCTGTTTCCTGATTGCCCTGATATGTGGGCACTTTATGGTTGTGTGGATGCCCATGTGTTTGCCAAGGAACTTGAAGTGTAACTTTGTTTTGAGGATGCAGTGCATTCTAGATGTCTTTTTCCAATTACGCTCCATGCTGCGATATCTGCAATATGAAGAGGCAGTTTAATTAACCCCTTCGTGCAAACAACCCGGTGTGTACTTGAACTCATGGTCACGTTAATCGAAAGTGAGAGTGCTACTATTTAAAACGGTCATCTCACAACGTAAAGGAATAAGCAGAAAAGCAGAGTTCGTGGGAATGAAGCAATCTGTTACATGGTGACTCATGTCGCTTTCTAAAATCTGACCAGGTTTAATGTTACTTTCAGAGAAAACTTAGAACAGATACCATGCACACACCCTCTGCAATGGTGTAATGCAACATATGGTGGACTTCACCTTGTTTAATTGATCTAGAAGAAATCTTGGCATAAGTTGTAACTAATGTTTTGGAAGTACTTTAGATTTAACAACAGTGATCAAGCAATGCTGTGGAATTTACTTTCTTGGTAAACTCTCTTCCAATTAGCCTTTGTCTGATGCAGTCTACAGGTAACAACCTTCTCCAGAACCTTGTCAGCACTAAATCGAAATGTTCCAATGAATATCAGCAGAAATTGTTGGAAATGTTCAGCAGGTCAGGCGGCATCTATGGATAGTGAGACAAAAAGAATGTTTCAGACCTGTGATCTTTTTATTCTGATGAAAGTTCACAGCTCTGAAGTGTTATCTCCATCTCTTTCCCTTTATGGGTGCTTCCAGACTTGCTGAGTATTTTCAGCAATTTTTGTTTCTACTTTAGATGTCCAGCATCTGTAGTGCTTTGCCTTTGTATGCCCCGTGCAAT
Organism: Chiloscyllium plagiosum; assembly: GCF_004010195.1. NCBI lineage: Eukaryota > Metazoa > Chordata > Chondrichthyes > Orectolobiformes > Hemiscylliidae > Chiloscyllium > Chiloscyllium plagiosum. The sequence continues at coordinate 62,945,853 of NC_057719.1, forward strand.
GCTTGATTATCTTATTTGATAGCGGTCCATAATATCTCCATAAGCCAATAGCTGTGTAACAAAAAACTCCAACTTAAGTGTCCATTTGGTAGTGAAACAGACAAAAGTGAATTTCCAAAGCATGATGGTTCACTTTTAAAGATGATGTGGATGAGCCGGTGTTGAACTGGGGTGGACAAAGTTAAAAATCACAAAACACCAGGTTATAGTCCAATGGGTTTATTTGGAAGCATGAGCTTTCAGAGTGCTGCTCCTTCATCAGGTAGCTGTGGAGCAGGATCATAAGACACAGAATCTATAGCAAAAGATTACAGTGTCATGCAACTGAAATGATGTATTGAACAAATTAGATTGCTGTTAAGTCTTTCATCTTTTAGAATGTGTTGCAGGTTTCGATTCGTTAGTATGTAAATCCCAGAGCTTCCTTTAAGTCACATTCTCGAGATAACTTAAGGTTTTATAAAAATAAGTGATATCTCAGCTCAGCAGTAAAGGTGTGAGGTTAGAGCCTGTCTGTCAGTCAGACTGGTTCTATTTCCAAAGTAGGTACTTATATAATATTACATGGATTCACTGCCTGCAGATTGTGCACAAGATTGGGATCCAGACAGACTCTAACCTCACACCTTTGATGCATTGTCTGAGCTGAGATATCACCTTTTTTATAAAACCTTAAATTATCTCAAGAATGTAACTTAAAAGAACTTCTGGAATTTACATATTAATGAATCTAAATCTCCAACACATTCTAAAAGATGAAAGACTTTACAGCGATCTAGGTTTGTTCAATATATCAGTTCAGTTACGTGATACTGCAATATTTTGCAATAAATTATGTGTCATATGGTCCTGCTCCACAGCCACCTGATGATGGAGCAGCACTTTGAAAGCTCATGCTTCCAAATAAACCTGTTGGACTATAACTTGGTGTTGTGTGATTTTTAACTTTGTCCGCTTTTAAAGAATTTGCATTGAAGCAGCAGTCATTTCAAGGAATATAGAAGGCTTAGAGCATCAGGAAAAATAACAAACAAGAAACAGAGGTATGAATTCAGAACTGCCAGGGTCTCTAACAGACTCACAGGGCTTTATGAATAAAACTTTGAGCAAAATAATGATTGCAAGAACATCTTAACACAGGAAGATGCCTGGAGGGTTGAGTTGAAAAATGAAAAGCAAGCTTCCACCAAGAATTTGTGATGCTGGATAGCCTTCAAGCAAGTTGTCTATGGCAAGATGAATGATTGTGGTGTATTCCACAAGGGTTAGCATTCTCCTTCTGTGTACTGTTGCTTGAAGATAACTTTACATGTTACGCCATTACAGGATTTTCTATTTAAAAGCCTTTCTTGTATTTTTTTAGCCCTGTCTCATTGAATGCTTTTGTTCATGGCAGTTGTAATAACATTGTGTCACAGGGCTGGGATTTTCCTATCCTGACACCAGGCCAAAGTGACACAGGGCTTTAAAAATGGCTTACGGGACTCAATCCAGAATTCCTGTCCTTTTTCCCTACAGTTTTCATCTTGAGGGGTGCGTCGTAAAAAGCATACAACTGGCCTGATGTTGCAGTCCTCTTGCAGAGTGTACATTTCCGAACCTCCACAATTTTGTCAGAGGGGATCAAGTCTTGGTCGGCTTTATGAATCACCCAAGTTCAGAGATGCTATGAACCATATGAAAGCTCAGAACAAAAGGAGCTGCCTATTTCACATATCATAATGAAATGTTATAATGTAAGCTCGATCTGTTGACAGTCCTTTGTTTAAGGATTAATGGTGCTGGAAGAGCACAGCAGTTCAGGCAGCATCCGAGGAGCAGTAAAATCGACGTTTCGGGCAAAAGCCCTTCATCAGGAATAAAGGCAGAGAGCCTGAAGCATGGAGAGATAAGGGAGAGGAGGGGGGGGGTGGGGAGAAAGTAGCATAGAGTACAATAGGTGAGTG
>NC_057719.1:62948003-62952541 GCF_004010195.1 Chiloscyllium plagiosum
GAGACCGCATCGTGAGCAACGGATACAATAAATGATATTGGTGGATGTGCAGGTAAAACTTTGATGGATGTGGAAAGCTCCTTTGGGGCCTTGGATGGAGGTGAGGGAGGAGGTGTGGGCACAGGTTTTACAGTTCCTGCGGTGGCAGGGGAAGGTGCCAGGATGGGAGGGTGGGTTGTAGGGGGTCGTGGACCTGACCAGGTTGTCACGAAGTGAACGGTCTTTGCGGAAGGCGGAAAGGTGTGGGGAGGGAAATATATCCCTGGTGGTGGTGTCTGTTTGGAGGTGGCGGAAATGTCGGCGGATGGTTTGGTTTATGCGAAGGTTGGTAGGGTGGAAGGTGTGCACCAGGGGCGTTCTGTCCTTGTTGCGGTTGGAGGGGTTGGGTCTGAGGGCGGAGGTGCGGGATGTGGACGAGATGCATTGGAGGGCATCTTTTACCATGTGGGAAGGGAAATTGCGGTCTCTAAAGAAGGAGGCCATCTGGTGTTTTCTGTGGTGGAACTGGTCCTCCTGGGAGCAGATACGGCGGAGGCGGAGGAATTGGGAATATGGGATGGCATTTTTGCAAGAGGTAGGGTGGGAAGAAGTGTAATCCAGGTAACTGTGGGAGTCGGTGGTTTTTACCTAGTCCTTTGTTTAAGGTAAGTGACAATTAAATGAAATGATTGCCAGTTCATTTGTTCTAACCATTGGGAAACCATTGAGCATATTCACAGCAGTGTGAAAGTAGAAAAGTCTTAAGATGCTTTCCAGTGCATATCCCTTGGATGAAGTGCTATTCTGCATTGTAAAGTTTTGAAATCCAGTCCAGATTCTTTGGAATTTCCCGACTGTTTTCATATTTCCATTGAAGTTCAATTCTCACATCTGTTCAGCTATTTCAAAGATTTTTCACTTTGTTTTTGAAGTTCTGTTCAGCTGCTTGCTAGGCTGTTTCAAAGCTCATTGTTCTTCTAGCTATCATCAAAGAATCTAATTGATTCTGCTCTGGAAGGTTTGTTGTCACAATTATTCAATAGGATGGTAATATTTATGTTTGGCAACTTCTCGCTAGTGAATTTAGTTCAGTAGGGTGTGTTGAAACATCAGTCAAGGTGAATGTGAACTTGTTTATGTTGGTAGTTTTATGAGTTTGTAGGAGAACAGTTGTTTGAAAATGTCTCATTTATTTATTTAATAGAGTTGTGAGCTTTCAAAGACTCCCAAATTTTATTATGGGATGGTTGTACTCTGATTATAGTGGATGCTGGCTGGGTTGGTTGGGGAAGGTAAAGGGACAGGTAGTGTTGAGGAAGCAAGTAGGGCTGCAGAAGGACTTGGACATGTTTGGCAAGTCAACAAAGATGTGGCAGATACCCGATGGTGTTTAGAAGAATGATCAGGGCTCTGATTGAAACTCACAGGATCCTGAGAGGCCTGGATAGAGTGGACCAGCAGAAGATGTTTCCACTAGTAGGAGAGGCTATGACCAGGGGACACAGCCTCAGAGGGAAGGGATGACCATTTAGAACTGGAATAAAGAGGTATTTCTTCAGTCAGACAGTGATGACTCTGTGGAACTCATTCCCACAGAGGTCTGTGGAGGCCAGGCCATTGATATAGATATTTGATTAGTAAGGGGATCAAGTGTTACAGAGTGAAAGCTGGAGAATGGGATTGATAACAAAAGGTGGAGCAGATATGATGGGCTGAATGGCCTAATTCTGCTCCTATATCTGTCTTTGTGGTCTTATGATATGGGTATATGGGATTTGAAAGGTATATGATAGAATGAGAGGGTCTGGAGTTGAGGGAGCATGAAGAAGGTATGGAATGGAGAGGGGACTGATGAGGAAATGGGGAATAGGAGGTTTAGGGTTGGGGGAATGGGACTTATTCTGGTCTCCAGAACTGGGCCAATGTCTTTGAATGGAGGTGGACTTTTAAACCAGGCTACATTGGCATTGGGCCCATTTTCAATTCTCCCTTATTCCAAACAAGAGTCATAATGGACTTGATTGTTAACTCTGTTTTCATCTTCTCAGATGCTGCCAGGCCTGCTGAGTTTCCCAAGCACTCTGTGTTTATTTCTGATTTCCAGCATCCACAGTACTTGACTTGAAATTTTCTCCACCTTAGCCCGTCCCCTCCAGTTCCAAGCCATTTGCCAGATGAAATTGATATTGGTATTTGCCAATTATATTGGTGGATACTGCCAAGTAAGAGACTGGATTGAAACATCAGGATAATTTCCCAAAGCCCGAATCCCCACCTCAATGACAGAACTCCAGTCCATAGGGTCAATATAGGACAGAATGAAACATTTGATGCATCCATATAATCTCATTCCTCTGCTCTAACACTGTAACCTTGCATTTTTGTTTCCCCTAATCCATTCGCCAAGTATAAAATACCTGAACACATGGGTAGCTTTAAACTATTCTGTTACACACTAGTAGCAGCTAGATTTAACCACATTTGTAATGACTAACTCCATTGAGCTGTATTGAACTCCATTTTAAAATTTCAATTTCACCATAGCAACATGAAGTAAAATGAGTATTTGATTATGGTTGCAGCTCTGTCAATTGTAAATACCATACTCAAGTTGTGGAATTATGTATTTTACAAAAATACTATGGTATGGAATGTGCTCTCATTGCAATTACAGTGACAGATAGTAATCTTAGATTAATCCATGTTGATCAAATTGTCTTCCTCACCAGTCCAAATAAACTAATTGTCACCTAGTTTGACATCAGAGTGCACAGGATTAGCCTGATGAGATCTGAAGCATTCATTTGAGTTCTTGTCTTCTATTTTTTTAAAAAAAAGGTTAACAGTAAATTATAGAGGAAAACAGAATGATTCTGAAATAAGTGCTGTTATCGCATCACCAAGTTCCCTGTATATACATGTGCACAGTACACTGGCTGTAGCCAGCCAGCTCGGAGTCAGTCCCTGAAGTGAGGAGATTCTGAGATCCCGTTTACATAGGTCAGCCAGGGCTTCCTGACTGGCCCAGGTTAACAGTCCCAATCACGAATCTTCTGGTTCAGATCACTACAGATTTGTTCTAATTTCAGGCGAGTGACATGTGGGAGGCAGAGCAGACTGGGATAGGTGTGGAGTTGGTGGAGTGAAGTATCTGTGTGCGTGTGAGGGAGACCTGGATTTCAGTGCCATATTCCAATGTGTAAATGTTCTCCTGAATCACGCCAGCATACCGAGGTGCAGGATTTCATTCACTGAAAAAGGCACTAGAGGAAATGATCCTTAGCCTGAGGTAAACTGTTCAGATGGGGAGATGGAAGTCGATCGTGACTGAAGGAAGAGAAATGAAGCCCTTCAGCACGAGGCTGTTGAAGGATTGCCGATGCAGTGGGGCAATCCTGTCTCTCTGAGACCAAGCAGAAACCTTTGCTTTCTTCAGTTCTATCATTTCATTTTAACTTTACCTCTGCACTTTTTTTGTACTCCTCTAAGCTTTATAAAGTATGACTTCTTCTGAGATTATCATAAGTTTTACTGTTTTCTTTGCCTGACTTGATCCAATGCACTTCTGGATAAGCAGGGGCATCTAAATGTGGCAGCGCTACCCTTGAGTTTTGTGGGGACGTGTCTCAACTGTGCCTGTGGAATCTCCCTTTTCTGCTGATTTACCACTGTTGCTCCTTCTTGTAGCTGTAACTATTTCAGGTTCACCGGGTCATTTACCAGCTTTCTAAAATGTGCCCGCCCCAGATAAGAACTTTTACTTCTGTTCTCTCTTTATTCATTTCCATAATGATGCTCCATCTGACTGTAATATGAGCTCTATCTCCAAAATGGACACTTACTGCTACCTCAACCATTTGCTCAACTTCACAGTTCCTAAGACTAAATCTCGAACTGCACCCTATGAATTGTTATGTGCTAGATGAAAACAATTAGCTCAAATGTGATTCAAGAATTTTGTGCTGTCTGGCTTTTTCACATTGTTTGCATCCTAGTAGATATCTGGGTTGTTCAAGTTCCCAACAGTTATTATCCTATTGTACTTGCACTCAGAAATGTAACTAGATATTTGCTGCTTCAAATCGACAAGTGTGGTGCTGGAACAGCACAGCTAGTGAGGCAGCATCCGAGGAGCAGGAGAATCGACGTTTCACGCATCAGGAATTTCATCAGGAATTTTCTGCTTTAACCGTCTCTCATTATTTGGGGGTCTATACTGTATGCCTGGCAGTGTGGGCTGTCCCTTTGTTTCTAAACTCAATCCATATCCTCATTTGATGATTCATTTCGTATTTCAGCCTTCCTCACATCTGTGATGGGTTCTTTAACCAGTAATGTTGCAATCTTCGAGGAGAAAGTGAGGTCTGCAGATGCTGGAGATCAAAGTTGAAACTTTATTGCTGGAACAGCACAGCAGGTCAGGCAGCATCCAGGGAACAGGAGATTCGACATTTCGGGCACAGGCCCTTCTTCAGGAATGAGCAGAGAGTGTTCAGCAGGAGTCCTGTTCCCCGGATGCTGCCTGACCTGCTGTGCTGTTCCAGCAATAAAGTTTCAAC
>NC_057719.1:62954725-63020405 GCF_004010195.1 Chiloscyllium plagiosum
CCGGGTGCTCCGGTTTCCTCCCACAGTCCAAAGATGTGCAGGTCAGGTGAATTGGCCATGCTAAATTGCCCGTAGTGTTAGGTAAGGGGTAAATGTAGGGGTATGGGTGGGTTGCGCTTTGGCGGGTCAGTGTGGACTTGTTGCGCCGAAGGGCCTGTTTCCACACTGTAATGTAATCTAATCTAATCTAAATCATGCTGCCATGTCTCTCTCTCTCTCTCTCTCTCTCTCTCTCTGCTCTCAGCTCATTGGCTTTATTCACTCTGCTCCTTGCGCTCACATATATTTTCAGTGCTGTACATTTTTTACACTCTGCTCCTGTTGTCTTTCAGAGTCACTCATTAAGTTTCCAGTTCTTGCCTCTGAAGTTGCCCTTTCCATTTCCCCTACCACTCTAATCTAAACCCTCCCAAACAGCAATAGCAAATCTCCTTGTGAGATTATGTATCCTAGCCCTGTTCAGGAATAAGTGATTTAGCTTGTCCAGGCTCTAAAACCCCAGAGATCTGATGCCCACCATCTTTCACTGGTTTTCCCACCACATGTTCAAACATTCAATTCTACACCTGTGCTCAGTAGCCTGAGAGACTGGGCATATTACTGAGACAACTGCTTTAGACTTTTTGCCTTTCAGTCTTCTTTTAGCTCCCTGAAATCCACTTTCAGGATTTCATCCTATTCCTGTCTGTATCATTGGTACCAACATGGACTACAACTTTGGGCTGAATACCCTTGAATGTCCTGTAGCCAATCCATAACATCCTTGCACCAGGGAGATCAGGTAATTTCCTGGAGCTGTGTTGACAGCCACAGAAACACCTCTGATCCCCTGACTTTGGAATCTACTGTCACTGTTGCTCTTCCATTCTCTTCCAACCCTCACTGCATATAATGAGCTATCCATGGTGCTACTGACTTGGCTCTCACTGCAGTCTGCCAAGGGAATTTTTTCTCAGTACTGCCCAAAATGGAGTACTGATTAGCAAGCACAATCGACTTAGGAGACTCCTGCATTGCTTGCCTGCTTGTCTTGATCTGCTTGGTGGTTATTAATTCCCTTGCCTGCACATTTCAAATCTGCAGTACGACCACCTCCCTAAAAGTCTTAATACTAGGGGACATGCATTTAAGGTGAGGGCGGAAAGTTCAAAGGTGATGTGAGGGGCAAGTTTTTTTTTACACAGATTGTGGTAAGAGTCTGGAATATGCTGGATAGTGGTGGAGGCAGATATGATAGGGGCATTTAAGAGACTTTTGGATAAGCACATGAATATGCAAGGAATGGAGGGATAAAGACCAAGGGCAGGCGGATGGGGTTAGTTTAATTTGGCATCATGTTCAGCACAATATTGTGGGCCGAAGGGCCTGTTCCTGTTCTGTATTGTTCTATGTGCTACCCATATAGTCCTCTGCCTCATTGACGAATAATAAATACTCGAGCCACTAACCAAGTTCCAAAACCGAGATCTCAAGCTTGTGCAAAGGTGACATTTCCTGCATGCGTATTGGTAAGGGTCATATGGTGTGTTAATGTCATTGCATATACTGCAGGACGGAGATTCCACTTGGCCAAGTTGACCTGCCATCTGGTAACTTTAAAACCTATTTAGTCCAATTTAGAATAAATGAAAAACCTCCTGTTTTGTCATTGCAGATCATTATATCTGTGCAAGAGTGTGCTGTGGACAGCATTAATACACTCCCTGATTCCATCAGTGTAGCATTCAGTCAGACATTCTTGGGCACACAATCAGTATGGCATTTAAAAGTGGCAAGTTATGCAAACTTTATTAAAGTTTATTCTTTATTCATCCCCTTTATTATTATTCCCCTTAAGTAAATGAGGAAAAAAGTAAACCACATTTCTTTGTACTGAAGAGTTAGATTAAGGATTTTATAATCACTGTAATTGTTATTGGCACAAAAAGATTTGATTTTCATAATTCATCCACCCATTTTGAAAAGCTTTTCCTTAAAAATAAAACGTGACAACAGCTAGATCAGGATGTCAGTCTCCACCAAAGTTTAAATCGACAGCCAGTAAGGTGTGAAAAGATATTCCTACATTTAGAGCCACTTAAGCTGTGTGTGAAGTGCTCTTAACAGCTTTCCCTGTGACCAACTATTATCATTGCACAGCGCCTCCGACCTTGCACCATTTACAAACTGCTGAGGGACTTTCACACTCAGCAAGGTACTTAACATCTAAAAGCTGAGAAATGAAAAAAAAGTCTGGTCCTGAAATAGGCCTGTTAACGTGGAACTTGAGTTTAAATGTCTCAGTGACAGGTGATTTATCACCTCTGCAGTGAAATGATTTATTTTAATAGTGAAACACCTTGAGTCAAATCTGAATTTAATTTCAAATGTTAATGTAATAGCTGTAATTGAGCCACTTCAGATTCATTGATGAATTTCCACATTTAAACAATTATGGCTCATTTTGAATTTGCTGTATTGTCCAGCACTTTGTCCATTAAGCTGATAGTTGCCATGACCTTGTAACTGTGCCAATTTAGACAGTAGTTGCACGTTTCTTTCATATCTGTGTTTAAAGTTTCTGGGAGAATGGCATAAGATACAAGGCTTCTGGCAATTCTTTTTCGTCGCGTTGTCAAGCTCATGAATCTGGAGCTGATAGATGGGAGAATGGTATTTTGGAAGGTATAAAATAAAAGTATATTTTTTCATGAACCAAAGATGTTATGACATACCTTTGAGGCAGGTGGGACTTGAACCTTGGACTCATGGCTCAGAGATAGAGACACTGTACTACTGCAACACAACCCAAACAGAATCAATGATTAGTCATTACAGTCACTCTCTGCATACAGATTTGATTTAGGCTTTGGATTGTATAAAAAATGTAAACTGAGTTAGCAAGAGTGTACCAGGAGCTTGTGTGGGAAGACAGCTGAAGAGGCATCTTCAGCAAGAGCTTAGTTACACTCATTATTTCTGCATATTAATTGTGGAGCTGATTGGGCTATAGATCTGATGGGAGTGCAAACCCAGAATGCATGTCAACAAAATTCTGCAAATCTTGAAGAAGAAAATATGTATTCAGAATATAAAGAAAATGGTATAATGCATGCAGGGTCGTATATGTAATGTGAGGCAATTTAAGCTAGAAAGGAAAGCAAGCAGGCGTGAGAAATATATGGGGTGAACAACCCCCAGAAATGAGAAGAATGGCAAAAAGATGCCATTCAGCTGAGCAAGCAAATGTACAATAATAAATGAAGTTGTATCAGATCAGTGGGATGTTTATGCAGCACCTAATATTTAATTGCTTTTGACAGCAACGGAGCTGAATGCTGTGCAGAGGCAATGGGATAAATAACCTCCTCGTGCACCACAGCAATTCTGTGATTCTATATCATGTGTGGCATACAAAGGATGGCTGATCCAATAGCAGCAGTTTGTCTGTGGTTGACCTGTCCTCTGAGAGTTCTTCCTAGTCCCAAACTCTTTGCTGTCTAATGCCTACCTGCAAAAGTCCAGCTTCCCCTTTCTTTGACTGCAAGTTTAGTCATCTCTGTAAACTCTTCTACAGGCTTAAGTAATGGGGTGATGGTGGCATAGTGGTCACATATCATTGAATGAGTGATCCAGTTTGTCAGACTCATGTGCTGGTGTCTTCAGGATTACTAGTATTGTAGCATTACCCTGACCCCACCATCTCCCCTCACTCAGCCTGCCGAACTGTCCATTCCCCTGGCGGTGGCTCTTCTGCCTCCAACCTCTCTTCACGACATCACTTCTGGTTGTGCCTCCAAACACCCCTGTGCACCATGGGATCTTCTTGAAAATGAAAGGGCAGCCTTGGATAATGTCTGATTTAACAAATGGTACCCCTGAAAGTGCAGCACTCCCTCAATATTGTCAGATCACGGAAGTGAAATTTAAATACATAACCTTTGGACTCAGAGGTGAGACTGCTACCAACTCAAAAATATTTCTATACTGTTACAAGCACAGGTTCCTTCAGTCCCCATTACCCGTTTGGAAATGGTTTGTTTTAAAGTAAATCAGCAGTCAAGCCTTTGTTTAAACAGAATAAAAGTTTTTTTTTAAATTATAAGTCAATATTGAAGATTTCTTCAGAATATAGAAATAAAGTTATTCACTAAATAAATTCCAGACATCAAGATCAAAACAAATGGAAATAAGGAAAAAGAATACCTTTAAGACAAAAGTTCTATTAGGTCTGTGTTGGTATATCACAGGTGGTGCATTGCTTGAATGCCTTATTGCTAAAACAAAATGGTTAACTCTTGAAGTCAGATCCAGTCAGATCCAGATGGTTTCTGTCATTGAGCATTTGATGTTTTCTTGGACAGGTAGACTTAGCAAGGTCAGATTTTTAGGAGCAAGAGAAGGTTCTTTATTCTTCACTAGTTCTGAGGCTTAGGTACCTTTGCTTTACTTGTTTTTGGACAAGACAGCACTTGGTTTCGATATATACCTTACTCAGTCAAAACATTCCCACCCCAGGATGTTTTCTCAGAACATACTTCCTGGAGTGCTACACACTGGCTTTCCTCAGCAGCCAAGTTTTTTTGTAAATTCAGTTCAAAGCTCAGAATGATGGTCTATTCATTTTGAGGGGTGAAGGGTTTCACCATACAATGATGGGCCTCTTTGAAATTTTTCCTCCCAACCATTATTCTATTTGAATCTTGAATTTTCATGTCTACATCATCTGTTTGCAAACTCCCATTGTTTCAATAGCTGAAGGAACTGGTGGTTGATTCTCTCTGTAATTCACTTCATGCTTGCTGCTGTATAGTCAGCTGACATGTAATGCCCTGCGGTTTTTAACGTCTTGTGTCCAGTTTGAGTCAGATTAGTTGTTGTCCAAAATCTATCATGTGAAATCTCATTGGTATATGACAATTGTTACAACCAAGATGGAGAAATGCGGTTATTACTCTTGTCCCAGTGCTCATAATGTAAAAAATACTGTTCTCAATTACCAAGATGATCAATTAAATACCTCATCTAAATCACATTTTAAACAGAACTGTGATCAACCAAGCTTCTCGATAAACTGAATTATGATCAAGGACAAAATTATTCAATAGCAATGTAGTAATTAAATAATATACATAGTGAGATAGAAATGTAAATGCTTATTCCTCTAAATATCCCCAGAACACACAGACCACTCTTGCAACAGTCAAAGGTCTTTTGCCCAGTGCAGGGGAGTCCAAAACTAGAGGGCATAGGTTTAAGGTTGTGAAGTGAAAGATTTGAAAGGGACCTAAGAGACAACATTTTTTACGCGGAGTGTGGTGCTTGTGTAGAATGAACTTTCAGACGAAGTGGTGGAGCCTGGTACAATTATAACATTTAAAAGGCATCTGGATGGGTACATGAATAAGAAGGGTTTAGAGTGATTTGGCCAAATGCTGGCGGGACAAGGTTAATTTAGGATATCTGGTCGGGCATGGATGAGTTGGACTGATGGGTTTGCTTCACTGCTGTACATTTCCATGATTCTATGACTCTAACAAGGGGAAAAGATGATTTATCTGCACAGAGAAAAAAATATTTTATTGACTGTGGTATTCTTAAAGGCAAAAAGATCAAGTGTATGATATATATGAGGTAACTGCTCTGATGTTTTCGCATATGTGATCAAATCATAAACGATGCACAGTTATCCCTGAAATCTTGCAGACACAGCTTGCTCAGGGAATACAGTCTTGAGATGTTTTTTCAATCACCCTTTCAAAAGAGCTGATCGGCTTTTCCCTGATCTTTTCTGGATAGGGGCGCCCTCAGCTGGGCAGCTTGTTCAAAACAATCTTTTTTTCCCCTGCTCGGCTTGTTTTCAGCAGATTTCCCTCCAACTTTTCAAGACCAGTCACTTTTCGAAACAGTTTCAGTAGGGTCTGTAACAAAACATGCCATTTTTAGGAAGTTTTGTATCAAACAAGATTATCAAATCTCCACAGTGAACTTTCAGTTATCTCTTTTAAAGGAACTGCTTCAGGTATATCCACAATACTTGAAATAAATTCATTTTTTCACAATCCTTTAAAATGTAAGTTTTCCAAACAATGCTAGATATCAACTATAAAGAACTTGCATGATTCAATTTATAGTGCACGTATGTTTGTAGTGAGAGTACTGGGCAAAAGGCACGATAGATTGATTTTAAACATCAAACTGCAGAAAATGTCCAGATTGTTAGTTGGCAATAAACAACTGTAAAAATCCACTTAGCTAGCAGTAAAAAGATACTGATGCAACTAGAGTGTGGAAATGCCACATTTTCTGAGTGCATCACAACTTAATTTGTGTTCCTGCACCACCTTAAACTAACCCTAACAGACAAATTGTCATAGTTAGTAATGAGCTGAAAATGTGTTGCTGGAAAAGCGCAGCAGGTCAGGCAGCATCCAGGGAACAGGAGAATCGACGTTTCGGGCATAAGCCCTTCTTCAGGCTTATGCCCGAAACGTCGATTCTCCTGTTCCCTGGATGCTGCCTGACCTGCTGCGCTTTTCCAGCAACACATTTTCAGCTCTGATCTCCAGCATCTGCAGATCTCACTTTCTCCTCATAGTTGGTAATGACACCAGCCTCTATCAATGTCATTCATTCCTGGAGGAATAACTTGTATTTTACCTTGGTAAAAGTTACTGAAAGATAAAATGGAACAGGTTGAGCATTAAGAGAGCTGCATCCAACAACATTAAAAATTCCTTTTTAAATCTCCCATTAGCGACCTTGACTCATAAATCACTTGCATGAAAACTCTGCAACATGTCTCCCTTCCCATCAAAGATAAATTTCCATAATATCTATGTACATTCATTTTCATTATCAGCCTGAAACCTTCCAGGTTTTCTGAAGCACAGACCTTGTCATGTTCACTATTTAATTGTCCCTCCATTTGCTTATCTTCATGACTTTCAATCCACTTTCTACTAAGTCAGTGAAAATAATCACCTCTATTAAAAAGGCTGGTTGCACATCTGACTATCACAGATGTGAACATTGCACTGAATTACAAGGGCTCGGGGAATTCAAATAAAAGCTATTAAAATTATGCTACGGATTTATATTAAGAAGAACAAATTGTAAGTACAAATAAGGTTGAATTCATATATGTGTAAGTGACACCATCAGGATTAACCTGAAGTGGTAGCATTGACATTTCTTGTGATCTTAACTGATAAGTGACTATGTGGTGAAATAAGTTAGAGCAAGAGACAAACTGGAGTTTTTTGAGCTCTATCTTATCCACTTTTTGGAGCTAGAAGGTACCTTGTCAAAACTATGCAAGCACAAGCAATATGCTAGACCATTAGTGTCATCAAACAGTGATTCCTCTGAAGGAGCAGTTCTGGGCTGACTGGGTATCAAGGCATGTTGTGGTCGATTGTATTCTGCACAATTCGACGAGCTCTTAACAACACCCAACGGGTGAGAATGTCAGGAGGAACAGGCAGAGGACAAAGAGGAGGCTAAGTAGAGAAGGAAGCAGTGAGCTGGCAACCTCGACAGCCCCTTTTTTGTCTGAGCTTGTGGCAAGCAAAAAGTCATGCGGAAAGCCAGTTCCAATTCACAGCCAGTTCTACATTCCTTTGTCTGTAACTGACCCCCACATGTGAGACCTGGCAGACAGGAGAAAGTCAGCTCAAAGAATAAGGTGGTGGATAAGCCTTCTCCAGAACGGATAAATCCGAGCAAGAATGTTGACTGCAGGCAATTGGTTCTGCAAGAAACAAAATACTCATTGTTCATCCCAGCAAGTCAGCCAAATGCTTAATTAACGCCAGGCTCATCCTAACCTAGAATCAGTGCAACACAGCAACCAGTACATATGCCCCAACTCTAGAAGCAACAGATGAGGCCAAAGAGGAATTCAGCTTCAGTCTCAATCAATTGCTGTGCTGTGTCCCAAAGGAAGGTGTCTGATTCTCCTTGGGCTTTCCATTACCACATCTGGAAGAGACACAAACCTCTGGATAAGTTCTAACTAAGAAGATTGGCAAGGAAGGAGGAGTTGGGGGTGGGGGGGCGTGGAATGCAAACACCAACAGATCCTTCTTTCATGGCCTGGTCATAACGATCTCCCTACTTTGCCAGAGATTCAGGTACAAGGCAATACCCTTGTTCCAGGCATTGGCATCTACTTGACTACGACATACTTTGAGTAAGGGACCACGAGGAGTGCTGCTGCAGGCAATTTGATGCCAGTGGACACAAATACCCTGCAAAGAAAGTCCTTGCTCATTCAATCTCTCACAGACAACCTCGTATTGCTCAATGTACAGGAACCACAGAATGTAAACAGCATCTGGTCTGCCCTTAAATCCAGCATAAACAGTACTGAGAAGGAACCTCTTGGTTTTTTCTACATGGAAACATCAAACTGGTTGACGAGTATGAGTAGAAGATTCAGGAGCTACTAAAGTGCACGCAGAAGGTGTTCCTGAAGAAGCACCACCAAATCCCCAAGGGAAGAAAACAGGTCCACAGCAAGCGAGGGTGGCAATCCAGTGAGAAAAAGAACTTCTGACCTTAGAAAGAAAAGACGGTGGTGGAAATAGTCTAACAACTCATTTCCAGGCATGACGGGTGGAATCTCCTATCTCCTGCCCACAAAGCCTAGGACATCCCCAATGAGAGCCAAGAATGGAGGGGCACCCATCCAGGACAGAAAGAGAGTCGGCTCTCACTGGAAGGGGCACTTTGATGATCTCAACCAAGACTCAGTTCTCAATGTAAGTGGCCTCAACCGATTTCACAGTGTGCTACCCATCACTGTCTCATCACAACTCCAGCCTGGCAAAAGTTGAAAAGGCTGTCCAATGGCTGTGAACCAACAAGCGCAGACAGAATCACTGCCAAAATACAGAAATATAGCAGAGAAACACTTTCAGCCCGAATATAGCAGAGAAGCCATTTTGGCATGAATACCTGGCCTCACTTCCCTCATGAAGAAGAAGTGGAGTATGCCAGCAGATTTCTGATGACATAATTATGATTATCTTCAATAAAGGAGATAAGAACAATTGCGTTGACAGCAGAGGAATCTCCTAGCTGGCTGCCCTTCACCTGTCTCTCCCAGATGCTGAAGAGCTCCTATGGAGTTCACAGTGCAGAATCTGTCAAGCAAAACAGATAGTGAGCATGATCTTCACAAGTGCAAGAAAAATTCAGAGAGCAACAGCAACCTCTATACACGGACTTCTCTGACCTCTCAGCCTTTGACTCTGTCAAAGGAAAGGCGTATGGAGCATCTTCTTCACATGTGTCTGCCCAAAGTTTACAAGATGTGCCAGTAAGAAGGATTCTGCAATTTTCTTTTAAAGAAAGTCTCAGAAATTTGTAGTTGAGCTGTCTGCTCTGAGCCCAGCCAGCTTTGTCTTTGATTCAAGTTGAAACAATAGGAGCAACCTGAATGGGAGGGGTCAAGCTTCCACAGAAGCAGGATTTTTAGGCTTAGTTTTCAGCAGTTGCTGGGGTCTTGAAGCTGGATGTGGAAGCTCTTATTCCTCTCTTTGTTTCACATTAGATTCAAGCAGCAGGAAGAGAACCCCAGAATTTAGCTGTAACAATCTATTTTACTGAATTTGCCCTTGCCCTTGGTGTGTTTATGGGATGTTACTATATTGGAACACTTATTGTTTAGAAGTTATGTTACCTATTATTCCGTTAAGTTTTCCAGGAGAATTAAGTTATTTCAATTCTTCATCTTTCGTTTGTATTTTACCTTCAGAGTAAGAATAAAGTGTGTTTTGCTTCAAACCTAGTAGCTTAATCAATCAAAGTGTATCCAGGACACTTGCCTTTCAAAATAAGAAAACGTTAGGCTTTCAAAATTGTTCTGAAACTATTGATTTGCGCACAGTCTGTTTGCTTCCTGGGATGTAAATTCTGAATTGTTACATTATCGTTTAAAGTGATTTATAGCTTTTAACTTGTATTTAAAGCTAATTCAGATTAGCAATACTTCCTCAATAACTGCTGAGTTCAAGTCAGCAAATTCCACAACCACTTAGTTTTAGGGTTTATTCAATTTAGGTTAATTGTCCCACAGGAGAAGAAGCTGCTGCAGAATGATACTTCCATCAAAATAGGCTAATTAATTATAATAAGGCTTACAGGGTCATAACGATGTACAGCATAGAAACAGACCCTTCGGTCCAATTTGTCCATGCCAACCTGATATCCCAACCTAATCTAGTCCCATTTGCCAGCACTTGGCCCATATCCCTCTACACCCTTCCTATTCATATACCCATCCAGATGCCTTTTAAATGTTGTATTGTACCAGCCTTCACCACTTCCTCTGGCAGCTCATTCCATACACGTACCCCACTCTGCATGTAAAGGTTACTGAAGAAGGGCCTGTGCCCGAAACGTCGAATCTCCTGTTCCCTGGATGCTGCCTGACCTGCTGTGCTGTTCCAGCAATAAAGTTTCAACTTTGATCTCCAGCATCTGCAGACCTCACTTTCTCCATGTAAAGGTTACCCCTTAGGTCTCTTTGTCCTCTCACCCTAAACCTATGCCCTCTAGTCCTGAACTCCCCCATCCCATACAAAAGACTTTATCTATTTACCCGATCCTCCCCCTCATGATTTTATAAACCTCTATAAGGTCACCCCCTCAGTATCCGACGCTCCAGGGAAAACAGCCCCAGCTTATTCAACCTCTCCCTGTAGCTCAAATTGTCCAATCCTGGCAACATCCTTGTAAATCTTTTCGGAACCCTTTCAAGTTTCACAATATCTTCCCAATAGGAAGGAGAACAGAATTTCATGCAATATTCCAAAAATGGACCAACCAATGTCCTGTACAGCCGCAACATGACCATCCAACTCCTATACTCAATTTTCTGACCAATAAAGGAAAGCATACCAAACGCCTTCTTCACTATCTTGTCTACCTGTGACTCTATTTTCAAGGAACTATGAATCTGCACTCCAAGGTCTCTTTGTTCAACAATACTCCCTAGAACCTTACCATTAAGTGTAAAGGTCCTGCTATGATTTTTTGCAAAATGCAGCAGCTTGCATTTATCTAAATTAAACTCCATCTGCCACTCCTCAGCCCATTGGCCCATTTGATTAAGATCCCATTGTGATCTGAGGTAACCTTCTTGGCTGTCCACTGCACCTCCAATTTTGGTGTCATCTGCAAACTTACTAACTATACCTCCTATTTTCACATTCAAGTTATTGCTTAGCTTTGCATCGCTGATATTTTAAGGGTCCAGGATGTCTCTCTCCAGAAAATACACTTGCCTACTTCAGGAAGTGTCCAAGATCATTTATCACAGAAAAACCTAAGTGTGATGATGTATTAATTCTACCCCTTTTCTTAACAGAAATTAACAAGCGATATGCTTGCAATGGTTATGTATATGGTTATGATAAAAACAGCCAAAAGACACAAAATCAAATTTTTTAGAATATAATTTCATATTATTTTTAAATGAAAGTGAAATTGCTATTGTCCCATTCTCTCACTAGAAAGAGAGACAACTGGTGACTGTTTAATCTGACAGTCACCATGCCCATGTGAAGGGGTGTGGTTGAGAAGGTGAAACCTTCACGGTGGCCTCAGTCAGTGTAAAATTGATCCCCTTTCATTGTCATCACTCTGCATCAGCAAACCTGCCATCCAACTGGCAAAGTTAACCAACCCCTCAATGTAGGAATAACTAAAAATAGATCATCTAACAGGATTTAAGAATAGAGTATCCATCAACATTTAGAGCAAACTTTGCCTTACAGCCTAAGCATGCCACCTCTTGGTGGGAGAAAATCACGTTTGGGCTTTATTATCTAATACATTCCGAAATTTCAGTGAAAGAGTCTTGTTTATTCAAATTTCTGGACCCTTGCTGCTTTGAAAATTTTTGCTGCCAACCCACTTTACAGGTCTTCCCGCTTGCATGTGACACTGTATCATTTAACATTATCCCTGAATTATTCAGTGAAGATTACATTATGATGTTGTGAGCTTCTACCATGTCAATTTGTTTATATTTTATTGTCCTTCCATCTCTCCCTTATTCTTTCAATCTTAAATCAATCCTTTGTTAAAGGTTTACTTTAACTTCTTTATGTCTTTGTTTTCAATGTCCCCATGTGTGGCACAGCTGACAAAATGCAGCCTCTCCACATTGCCTTCCTAAGTTTCAGTTCAGTTTTATCAATGCCAACTGGTTCTTCATTCTGGCAGAGCTCCATTCTCTCAATCTCAGGTCTTACTGCCACACCACCTGTCATTTTCCCAAGATGTGTGAACCTTTACACTTGTTCCAGGACTTGTCCATTGATTTCAGTTGTAACTGCTAGAGCTAGGTCTCTGCTTGTCACCATTGTCTTGGCCTTCTTCACATTCATTCTTAATACATGTTCCTCACTCCTGCCATCTATCCGTGTTTCCAGAGACAGGTCATTCCTTTCCAAAATGTTTATCAGAAATATTTTCTTTTGTATCTTGTGAAGTTTATTGTCCTGTCCAATGAACTCTCTCAGGTATTGGGAGATTAATGAACACTGATTGCATAAGATCCTCAGAATCCTCATAACTTCCTCAGGTAGGAATCCTGTTCAGTTCATTATATTGTACATAGGTCTGTCAGTATCCCAATGTTTCTTTCAGGCATTCTGCTGGTATCTCATCAATTCCAGGTTCTTTCCTCGCTTTCAGTTTTTGATTGTTGCACTACCTTCTGCCTCCACACTCTCAGGTCCTTATCTTGCCTCTAATCGTGCTAATTCATTTCTATTTTTATTCTCATGCAGCTCTTGAACTTAAACCAAACATCATTTCTCAGTATTTTCTGCATCAAAGAGATATTTTACCTCTTTGCTATTTGCGTGGTCAAAGATTGTCAAGGCTTGACATATTGTCTCTGCGATAAACGTAGAAAATATGAAAGCCCCAATATGTCTCTATTGACTCTAACTATACAAAGAGGTATATAGTAATGACCAATCAATTTGTTTTCTTGATCTGGCTGAGGAATACATATTAGCAAAGACATGGGGGCAAATCCCCTTCTCTTTTGTGAATAGTGCCATGAGATCTTTGAATTTCACTAAAGTCTAGGCAATCCCTGACAGTGCAACACTTTCTCATACATGCACTGAGGTTTTAGCCAGAATGTTTTGCTCATATTTCTTGACTGGGGCTTCACAAAGTGTCCTTCTGTTTCAGAGCTGCATTGGGTTCAGATGGAGACCAATACTACTTCCCTTCTGATTGAAGGTCCTGATCAAAGTATTGATGGTTCATCGGCAACTGCATTCAAATATAATTGAAATAATCATTAAGAGGAGGAAGGAATCAGATAATGTGCCCAAATTCATCAATGTTATTACTGTGTACAGGGAATTAGTGTGATTAAAATTACAATTAGTCGCTCTTGCTCATGACAAAGCCTTTGATACGTTAAATTATGAATACATTTTCCAAGTACATTCTACTGAACTCTGGGCTTGAAAATGGTGGGGAAGTGTAGATCTTTATGCTAACTCTGTTGTGGTGTTGGAAATACCTCTTCCATATTAAAACTATGTCGGGGATACAGTGACATTGTGGTAATGGTATTGGACAGGTAATCCAGGCCAATTTTCTGGGGAAATGACAGACTATGAAACTTGAATTCAATTTAAAATAATTGCCATAATTTCGTTCAGTATTGTTCTTCAAAGAAGGAAATCTAACATCCTTATCCTACATGTGACACAAGACTCACAGCAATACAGTTGATTCTTTCCTGCACTCTGGAAAATTTGGATTGCATGATAAATGCTGCGCTGGACACATCCCATGCATGACTATTAAAACAAAAGATAGAATTAGAAATATCAGAGGGTTACACTCAGCCATAAATTACCCATGCTGTGATGAGATCCGAGGAGCCAGCATCATGTTGAGGGATGATGAGGTGAGTTAGGCAGCTCTATCCCACCTTAGTTTTCTGGTTACGAGAAAACTGTCCTCGGTTAAATTGGAGCAGCAGAGGCACGACATGGGAATGCAAACTGTGAGCTGTCAATTAGGTTCATTAATAAGTCATTTGACATCAATTATCTCCTTGATGATTGATGTTAGCTTGGGGTTTTAGTGGTGACTTGCACGGCTCTCCCATGCTTCCTGAAGGCGACCCTAGTGAACCCCATTACTTATGGCCTCATTGGGATGTGCATGGCCCTTGCTGTCAGGCATTCAGTACCTGGCTGAGGAATCCAGTATCAGAAAATGGTGCAGGTGTGGGGTTTTGGCACGGAACATCTTGCCTGTAACCACTCCAGCCCCCTGTATTTAATTTTAGTGCCAGACTAAATCATAAGGCGACCATTTTAACTAGTCTAGGGTGAATCCCTCAAATATTTGTTAGTGAGTGGAGTTCAAAACTACTTGTGACACTTTTTATTCATGTAAACTGCTGTGTTGAAAATATATCAGTCATCACATGTTAGGTTTCAGTGCCCTTCCTGAGACTTGTAAAATAAATGAGATGTCAAACAAATCTGGGAATAGATACACCAATACTTGAAACAGTTCATTAATCTCTTCATCAGCCTGATGATCAGGAGATTTGGAAGAAAATGAGTGAAAAATTCATGAGCAATGATTGGATTACACTCCGGGCTCAAGCAATATAGAAACTAACTTTTGAAAAAAGCGTAGGCATCGGTGTTGCAGCTTAATTGAAAACAAACAGCTTTAACACTTGGGTAGCCTTCTCTCTCTTTCAAGAAACACATTTACCCTCATAGTCTGGAAGCTGCAAATGGCGCTAACAATCACCTTACATTTAATAATCCATTCGTGATCACTTGAGCTTCATGTCACTCCAGCAAAACACTGCAGCCATGTCATGTAGACTCTTTCAGAGCACCCATTATAAACCCCACTGCACTTGCCTATTCAGTTAGGATTATCAAGTGCAATAGCTCTGTGCATCGTCTTCATTTCTAATTAGCCTTAATTTGATCAGAAATTTTTAAGTTAGTGATTCAGAGATCATTTTGCTGTTACTTGACCATCAACTTGCAATTGGTCAGATAGTAAAAATTTTGAGGTTTTATATTCAACGTCAATGCCTGGAATAGGACAGTAGCAGTGTCGGATAACTTGGTGATGTCTTGTCTTGTCTCAGAGCTATTATGGGCTTTCACTTGAAGATCTGACCTTAGACTTTCTCACTTCACACGTCCATGAATCAGTTGTTTGACCAGTATTAAAAATGCACACATGAAATAGCCAATAATCATCATGAGTTTTATTGTGCATCAGACTTTGGTTCTGGAAGGTTGAACCAAGTTGAAATAGCTTTCTGTCATCAGTTTTTATATCCCAGACAGTGTCCTTCTCATGCAGGTCTGTTCTCCTCACTCACTCAGGTTGTTCGAGAAACTGCTGACCTTGCTTTCTCCCCCCGTTTATTCTGAAGCTGCTGCCCTAGTCTCTGTCTCACTGTTTCAGATGAACAGAGTCCTCCTCTCCCTTGCTCTTTTAGGTTCTAGTGACTGTCTTTAAGTCCTTCTGTTTCACTCTCTGTTGCAGGTGTTTGAAATTTGATATTCTTACACTTGTCCTGTTAAATGCAAGACAGAAAGCTTCAGCAACATGTAGCACTTTTTAGCAATATTTGATTTGGTTATATTTTTTAGAAACCGTACTCTGTTATAACATATTTAGCAATATGCTCAGAGTTAGCTCGGTGAACAGATTTAATCATCGAGATTTTCTTCTCCATTGAACCAATTTAATGTCTCAGTTTCGTCTGATGAAGAACTGGATGTACTCCAATTGTAAACCTGTTTGAAACTTAATCTTTAATTAAAAACTTGTACAATACATCTGTTCAGTCTAACATCCTAATGATGTTTAATATTTCAAAAGCCCTCTTGACTTGCCAACTGTTTCACATTGCATGTGCCAATGTTGACACTGATTTGATTATCCCTGTACTTTGTTTATATCCACCTATTATGCCTCAATATATGCATATCTGTTCTTTAAGTCACTAATACCTTATAGAAACACAGAAGATAGGAGCAGGAGGAGGCCATTCGGCCCTTTAAGCCTGCTCTGCCATTCATCACAATCATGGCTGATCGTCCAACTCAATAGCCTAATCCTGCTTTCTCCCCATAAACTTTGATCCCGTTCAGCCCAAGTGCTATATCTAGCCACCTCTTGAATGCATTCAATGTTTTGGCATCAACTACTTCCTGTGGGAATGAACTCCACAGGCTCACCACTCTTTGGGTGAAGAAATGTCTCCTCATTTCTATCCTAAATGGGCCACTCCCAAATCCTCAGGCTGTGACCCCTTGTTCTGAACATTTCATTGTACTTGGATCACATTGGACACTGACCCTCCCCCCTTTAACTGAGAACTAACCGGATATTAAATGAATCATAATGCTAAGGTGATTTATGTTTGTCAATGTTTGCCTCTTTCACTTGGAGTTTTAGTCTATTAGCAGTATCTACAGAAATGCTATATTTTGGAGATCCAATAGCAGAGTCGTCTCCCAAGCCAACATGCCAGGCATCGAGTTGCAAATCACTTCAAACTGCTTCTGCCAGGCAGGACATGTCAATCACATGCTTGACCCCAGAACTGCAAAGCATTTCTTCACCATAGGTGGCTAGTGATGTCATCAATAGATCCTGAACAGGTCAAACAATTCATGGCCATTTGCAATTAACCGAAAATCGAGATACTCAGGAAGTCATTAACACATTAAGAGACCTTAACAGAATGAGCAGAAGTGTAATCAGAGAGAGAGCACACAAACACATCATTCAGCTGACCCTTAAATCTCCATCTCTTCCACATGTACAGAGTCTGCTAATTTTGCGTTAGATGCGTCAGCTATCGCAGAGCGCATCAAAATAAAGTGGAAACAAGTCGCTGATGAAGTAGTATCCTCCACTAATGGTTTTCACACCAACTCAGAAAGATTCAATAAGACAGCAATTCCCAAAGTGAGGTTGTTGAAATAGCTAATGATGTCATGAGCACTCCCTCCTCTAAAACTGCATTGACCCTGAGGCCCAGGTAGCTCTCGGCCTGCTGTTGACCTGCTTCTCTCTCAGGCTCTTGTTCCAGACCGTTGTACCTGCCCAATGGTCCATGAGACTCGAAGCGTGGCCCTGACTGTCAACCTAATGGTAATGTCACTTACTGCCATTGTGCTGCAGCCTGTCAGAGCCCAGCTCCACCACCCTGATACTGTAGAATGATCTGGACTCCAATATCTGCCAACTCAATAGCTTCAATCTGTGCTTCCTGGCAAGGTTTTCTTATTCTTTCCTGGATATGGGTGCTATTGACAAATAATCGAAAAGCCCTCAAAAGTTGTTGGACAGTTGCCATCTTGAAACTCACTTTTGACTTTATCTACAGTAGTTTGTCATAATTGAATGGCTTGCTAGGCCACTTCAGAGCGTAGTTAAAAATCAGGCACAATGGTGTCACATCTGGGCCAAACCAGGTAAGAATGTTAGATTTCTTTTCCTACAGGGCATTATTAGTGAACTGGATAGGTTTTTATAACAATTGATTATAGTTTCATGGAACTATTACTGAGCTTGATATTCCAGATTTTTATGAAAATTGAGTTGATTAGTTTGTTGAATTTAAATTCCACCAGCTGCTGTGGCAGAATTTGAGCCTGTGCCCAGGTCCTTGACCTGAATTTCTGAATCACTCGACAACAGACATGACCCTTACCCTATCGGATGAAGTAATGGACTGGTGAGTGCATTAAATAATTTTTTTTATTAACACAGTACTTTAAAAACTAACCTATTTAAATTATCTTTTAGATGTTGATTGTAATGTGTGAATGTTAATTATTTTCTACTGAATGTGTTATGATGCTTGATTTTATTTAGCCTCTGGCTTTCAGTAATTTTCAATGGGGTAATGTTGGAAAATAATTTGCATAGGATGGTTGCCGGGCAATCAACTTGGACAAGGATGGCGGTCTTGCCTGACCATGCTTGGAATTGATTCTAACCAATGATTAGCTTTCATGGATTTGCCAAATCATTAGACAATGTGGATCTGTGCTGATACTTTAATTTCTTGAGAGCACATGGTCCATTGAAGCAAGGAAATAAAGAACAGAAGTTACTCAATGGCTTGCTCTGTGCCCTAACCAGATCCAAGTCTCATCAGTCTTCCAGTCAAAGCATATTTTGCTTATGTACAGTTTTAATTTTTCCCTCATGCAGCACTGATTCAATACAACAGACCAATCCAATTGTTACCAAGGAAACTGTCTCAAAAATTGAATTTTTGGAAATGTTATGTGCAGATTAAAACTTGTGACAGAATGCTAGGGTGTGGTATCCATGAAAACAATCAGTAATGTTCTTCTCCGTTTCATACTAAATTAACACAAGGTTTGGAAGAAGGATTTTAAAAAGAGCTAAGCGTAAATTTAAACAGATCTACCAAGTGTTTGTTTATTTCTCAGGTGTATTTTTTTGTTTACTCTCAATTATTCTATATCTCTATCTTATTATTCCAACTCTCTTTGCAATGGAAACACTTTCTTATTTATTGTATCAGAATAATTTTGAACACATCAATTAAATTTATCCTTGAGTATCTCTGTTCTTAGGAGAACAATTTCACCTTATCCAGCCTTCTCCCTTAATGAAGCCCCTTCTCTCTGTTACCATACCCATAAATAATTTTTGCACTTTCTCAAAGGCTTTGATATTCATTCTAAACTGTAATGCCCGAAATTGGCCAAAATACTCCAGCTGATGTCTGAGTAGTGTTTAATATAACTTTGTTGCCTGAGTACTTTGCACGCTTCGATTATTAAAGCCTAGGATGCACAGATCCAACTCATCTAGAGCACGACTGCTAATAACCACTACTATGGAACAATGCTTTGTCACTTATCTATGAAGCTTGTGACTCACTCTGTCTTTTATTCTGTGACACATTTGATCTCTAAACTCCCTGTTTCTTCCCTCCTTTCTATAGAGTAAAACACGGGAAATTTCCACCTCTCTTCAATTCTGAAGATGATTGATTTTGAACTTGAAATGCTAGTTCTATTTTTCTCTCCACAATCGCTATTAAACCTGCTGAGTTTCTCCAGTGTTTTCTGTTTTTCTTGCAGATTTCCAACATCGGCAGATTTTACCTTTGCTCGGTCAGAGCAATATTACCAGGTTTGCTTATAAATTGAGAAAGCTTCAGATGGATTGAATGAAACTGCATACTTGAATTTGTTGCTGAAAGTAGGCATGGTACCTACTCGAAGGCTGCAGTTACTTCAATAATTAAGGGAGAGATCCACAATCAGATGCAACAGCTTGTGCACCAAATTCTACTTTTATTATTTAGGATCAGTATATTGGTGTGAAAGTTCAGGATGTGGCTTACAATGTCCCAAGATAAGATAGGTTGTTGAATTTTGAGCCAGTTACACAGTGAACTTTAAAAGTTCTCCATATTGAGCCAAATTTACAAGATCCTTTTCTTTGGCTGCTTCAGTTATACAGTAATCATATTTATCCTCACAGCTTTGCAGGTACATATGCTTCATTGATGCACCCATCTGTTAAGCAAAGCATTCTCCCATACCATTGTTACCATTTCCATTTCATTTATCCTCTGTTTTTAGCTTGATTCATTTTGACATGCAGTGTACTAATGGTTTATATAATCTCAACTCAAAATTCACAAAGATCTGTGAAGATATTTATCCAACCTGGTCCCCGGCTGGTGACACAGCAGGGGTTTGCAAGTTGTTAGGATTTCATCTCCGGAGAAGCACGGTGCATATTTTGCTATTCTGCTGTCTTCCCTGGAAAAAGAGAAATTATATTTCAGTGGGCCCTTGCTTGCAACATGTTTCTGCTTTGAATTTCTCTAATGACAAATGCCATATCGACTTGGCAGAACATTTCAAAAATGGTGTTGGTATTTTCAAAAGGATGGGTGAGAGAAGGATGACAAGAATTTAATGCAAACTAGAGCTATTTTTTCTCTCTCTAGGTGCAATGATTTACAATTTCTTATGGGTTATGCCCATTGCTCTCACAGATACTAAAATCTCTGTGAAGTGGATGAGAGAGATGCCTGTATATGAAAACGTTTTGAGGAAAAGCAAATGCTGAAACTGAAGAATAAGTATAATTTTGGAAAATAATGTACAACAAGCACACAAGATTTGTTTTAAAGGCCCAGTGTTCGAAATATTTTGTAAACCTTTCTTTTGTTAGGTAAATTGGATTGAATGAGTACCTGAGTGAAATGTAATTAAGAAATTCACTTTTCTTCTTTCACACAAGAACGTTTGTAGAGGGGGTCTGAGATGTAAATCTCAGGTAGAAGACAGAGGGTGGTGGTGGAGGGTTGTTTTTCAAATCGGAGGCCTGTGATCAGTGGAGTGCCACAAGGATCGGTGCTGGGTCCTCTACTTTTCGTCATTTATATACATGATTTGGATGTGAGTTTAAGAAGTATAGTTCGTCAGTTTGCAGATGACACCACAATTGGAGGTGTAATGGACAGCGAAGAAAGTAACACCAGATTACGACAGGATCATGATCAGATGGGCCAATGGGTTGAGGAGTGGCAGATGGAGTTTAATTTAGATAAATGCAAGGTGCTGCATTTTGGGAAAGCAAATCTTAACAGGACTTGTATATTTAATGGTAAGGTCCTAGGGAGTGTTGCTGAACAAGGAGACTTTGAAGTGCAGGTTCATAGCTCCTTGAAAGTAGAGTCACAGATAGATAGGATAGTGAAGAAGGCATTTGGTATGCTTTCTTTTATTGGTCAGAGTATTGAGTACAGGAGTTGGAAGGTCATGTTGCGGCTGTACAGGACATTGGTTAGGCCACTGTTGGAATATTGCATGCAAATCTGATCACCTTCCTATCAGAAGGATGTTGTGAAATTTGAAAGAGTTCAGAAAAGGTTTACAAGGATGTTGCCAGGGTTGGAGGATTTGAGCGATAGGAAGAGATTGAATAGCCTAGGGCTGTTTTCCCTGGAGTGTCGGAGGCTGAGGGGTGACCTTATAGAGGTTTATAAAATCATAAGGGCATGGATAGAATAAATAGACAAGGTCTTTTCCCTGGGGTGGGGGAGTCCAGAACTAGAGGGCAGAGGTTTAGGGTGAGAGGGGAAAGATATAAAGGAGACCTAAGGGGCAACTTTTTCACGCAGAGGGTGGTGCATATGTGGAATGGGCTGCCAGAGGAAGTGGTAGAGGCTGGTACAATTGCAACATTTAAAAGGCATCTGGATGGGTATATGAATAGGAAGGGTTTGAAGGGATATGGGCTGGGTGCTGGCAGGTGGGACTAGATTGGGTTGTGATATCTGGTCGGCATGGACGAGTTGGACCGAAGAGTCTGTTTCCGTGCTGTATATCTCTATGACTCTATGTGAATAGAAAACGTTGTAAGTACTTAGTAAGTCTGTCTGGCAGCATGTGTGAAGACAGAAACAAAGCATGTTTCAAGGACTAACGTAATGGCTCCTTTATGTTGTATAACTCTTTGCCTGTCACAAATGCCAACTCTGCTGCCTGTGACGGTGGCCTGTATTTGTACTTTAAATGTAAAATAACTCCACAGAAGGCTGGAAGGTTTTTGAGGGAACAGGGAGACATTTATTGACCAGCCCTTTCCAGCCAGTTTGATGTCACATTGAAGCTTTAATCAGCTGCAGCTGCAGAATCTCATAATATGAGATTCTCACTAAACTGGAGACTCCATTGCCCTGGTCTGACCCTGACTTGGAATCTCTATTGCATCCTTACCTTTGCTGTCAACTGGAAACTGCTTCATGCTGAGATTATAATTATTTTCTATATTTCTGTGCAACAGCTCCTAAAAGAATGGAAGTTTTAAAAATTGAAATACAGTAATTCTGTATGTTATCCTTTGTTGGAAGACAGCCTCTGTTCTCAGAATGACTTGTGTTGCTCCTGACAGAAGCATTTCGATTGATCCTGCTCTTCTCAGCGCATCAGTTATTGAAGGACTGTCAGAAAAAGACTCATGAACCGAGAGTCTGCTTGAGCAACTTGAGCTGTCGAACTGGGTGCAAACTGCTCAAAAATCATGCGTGGAAAAGCAATGATAAATGGTGAGAGAAGGTTGTTTTCTTTATAAAGTCAGGACTGGCGAGCAGTACTGACCCAGAAGTGATTCAGCTTTGAGTGCCTGATTTATTTCAGATCAAATCATAGCTTGTAAAATCAAATTAAGTATTTAGAAAAAGTGGAAAAAATGAAGATCAGCTTGTTAGATCTAAAGAATTCCTATTATTTGGTTGCAGGAAGGTGCTGGTGAGGCATGAGCATATCTTTGCACAATCTTTTATCTCATTTTCAGATTCCAGGCCTCTCAAACCCATTGTTTATAGGAGAAGTAAATCAGATTTGAGCTAAACAGTGTATCGGTTCTGCACAGGAATTTCCTTAAATATTTCTGCTGCTTCTGACGTTCGTCTTACTAAAGCCTCATGCCATTAATTTAAATAATTTAAATTCCCTGGATTTTTACAAATGATGCACTGCCCTAGATTCAAACATGGCGCATCAATGTGGCCCAAAGTCATCAGAGCGACCAAAATCTCTCGGGGTTGTTGGTGAATTTCTTGGTAATTTTCTGAACATTTCTTTTCCTGATGCACACATTTTATTTAAGCAAAAAGCTGTTTTCTCAGGGCAGTGACATTTGTTTGGACACCCGCCTGCCATTTTACCCATGGTCCACCCTATCAGACTGAATGTAAGCTGCAATGGTCTCTTTAATGAGCACAACCAGGTCATTTTCTCTTAGGCAATCCCTTGGGACTTTCTTTCCACTCTGGGGTTATGGGTGCTGAGGTGACTGAGCAGTCCAACTCTGGATCCACCACAGGCGGGGTCGGTGGTATTTGAAGAGAAGGGGTCCAGGTGAGGGAATGCTCAGGTCTTTGCATGCACTTGGCCAATACCTAGATGCATCAGCGATGCTCAAGATGGTTTATGGGCCATTTCACTGAGTCTTCTACCCCACTGTAAATTCTCTGCAAGAGGTTCCCATGAGTTGGTGGGGATATTCCAACTTTTCAGAGAGGCTTTAAGGATGCTCATGAAGTGTTCCTTTGCCCTCCTGGTAACTTCTTGCCATGATAAAGCTCCAAGTGGGCGGCACGGTGGCACAGTGGTTAGCACTGCTACCTCACAGCGCCAGAGACCCGGGTTCAATTCCTGCCTCAGGCGACTGACTGTGTGGAGTTTGCACATTCTCCCCGTGTCTGCGTGGGTTTCCTCCGGGTGCTCCGGTTTCCTCCCACAGTCCAAAGATGTGCAGGTCAGGTGAATTGGCCATGCTAAATTGCCCGTAGTGTTAGGTAAGGGGTTAATGTAGGGGTATGGGTGGGTTGCGCTGCGGCAGGGTGGTGTGGACTTGTTGGGCTGAAGGGCCTGTTTCCACACTGTAATGTAATCTAATCTAATCTAAAGAGCTTGTTGTGGAAATCTTGTGCCAAGCCTGCAGACAATGTGGACTGAATGACTCTGACCGGTGTCTTCATGCTGGGGGTGATGGCCTGAGAAAGAATACTTCTATAGGAGCACCTACCTTGCCAGAAGATTTGCAAGATTTTGCAGAGGTGTCACTGGTGATGTACCTTTAACGATTTGAAGTACCTGCTGTACACTGTCTACTTCTCCAATGCATTCAGAAAGGCTGGTAACACTGCAGCCACATACATCATGAGCTTGATGCTGGGTTTAAGGATTTTGTTGTTAAACACTCTATTCTTTGGACAGCTGAAAGCTATGCTCGCACACCGGAGGCGATATGGAATTTCATTGTTGTTGTCTATTGCTGTTGACAGGAGGTTCGTAAGTTGATCCACATTGTCACTAGCACTCCAGGATCTTGATGGTTGAGGAATGGAATTGCACAAGGTTAGAGTGGTGCTGGGAAAGCACAGCAGGTCAGGCAGCATCCGAGGAGCAGGGAAATCAACGTTTCGGGCAAAAGCCCTTCATCAGGATTCCTATGAAGGGCTTTTGCCCAAAATGTCAATTTTCCTGCTGCTTGGTTGCTGCCTGACCTGCTTTGCTTTTCCAGCAGCACTCTAATCTTGACTCTAATCTCCAGCATCTGCAGTACCCATCTCCGCCTAAAGGAATTGCACAGTTGTGGCAAGCTGTGAGTACAATCTTCTGGGTGTTTAGTCTAAGTCCTATCCTCTCCTAAGCTTCTGAAAATGTGTAAATGATGATTTGGAGTTCAGCCTGAGGTTACGCACATGCAAGCGTCATTAGATTAGATTACTTACAGTGTGGAAACAGGCCCTTCAGCCCAACAAGTCCACACCGACCCGCCGAAGCGAAACCCAACCAGACCCATTCTCCTACATTTACCCCTTCACCTAACACTATGGGCAATTTAGCATGGTCAATTCACCTGACCTGCACATTTTTGGATTGTGGGAGGAAACCAGAGCACCCGGAGGAAACCCATGCAGACATGGGGAGAATATGCAAACTCCACAAAGAGAGTCGCCTGAGGTGGGAAATGAACCCGCGTCTCTGGCGCTGTGGACTATAACTCAATGACATACAATGAAGTGATTTTGCAACAGTTTACAACAGGGAGATTGACAACAGTGTCTGCTAGTTCTACATGGACCCACAAGAGGAAACATCCTTTCCACCTGCATCTTGTGAAGGCCATTCAATAAAATCATCCCTCACTCTTTTAAACTCCAATGGAAACAAGCCCAGCCCCTCAAACCCACCATCATAAGACAATCCAGTCATTACAGATAGCAATCTAATAAACCTCCTCTGAATCACCTTCAACACATTAAAGAAGGAGACCAAACTGCACACGTTATACAAGATGACATCTCACCAATGACTGATGCATAACATCACTCCTTTTATGTTTAAGTCCGTTCCATTATCCTTAATTACTTGCTGTACCTGCATACTAACGTTCAATGATTTCTCTGTATCTTGGGATTTTGCAGGCATTCTTCATTTAAGATCTCTTGATGAATGGAATCCTCACTGCAACACAAGGAGAAGCTCTTCAGCCACCGGGAAGAAGTGATTGAGAAGGATTCTCGGAATGACTTTCCATATCATGGATCGCAAGGAGAACCTTCTATTGATAACACAATTATTTTTATCTCCTTCTTTCGAAGATGTTTAAAATTACAACTTCTTAGAGTCAACTAGCATCCAGCCCTCCTCCCAGACAAAAGAGATGTAGTCATCTCTCTGTGCTGAGTGCTTCTTTCTCATATTTCAGTGTTTTGGCAGGTATTCCGACTGTCCCACTAGCCTTGGTGATTCTCAGCTACCTGATGGCCTCATCGACCTCATGTGCTATGAAGGTGATGAGTAACAAGCTGCATTACTGAGTCTCAGTTGAAAAGATCCTCAGTGGGCTTTTTTCCAACAGGTGCTGACAGCCTTTCTGTCAGCCTTGACGACTGCCAACTCATTCTTAGCTCTCATTGAGGTAGCTCCTTGGATAAAGTTGCTCGATTGACTGCACTCTTCTGCAACCACTATCTCTTTATATTGACAGTTGGCCTTGGTTTGTCTGTAGACAAAACAGGCTTTCCTTGATTGATGTTTTAGTGATGCTCCCAATTGGGGAATGCATTGAGCTTGCTATTCAATAGCTTCTGGATCTCATTGTCATTCTTATCAGACCAGACTTAATGTTTCCTGTCTAGCTATTTCAGATGGGTTTCAGAGCAGATCAGGCAGTGTGATAATTCTGTGGTCCCTGTTCATTGATTAGCTCCAGGGTATTGTGATGTTCAGGCCAAATGGTCTTACTTCACACGCTCCTTGAGTCCATTGACGTGGAATTTGCTCGGGCATCACACTATGTTTTTTGGGCCAGGCTGATGGAGATAGCAGACTGGAAGAAGGGTTGGTCAGTCCAGCAGTGACCAGCTCTTATCATGACCTTGTGGTCCCTTGCTCAGAAAATGGGATAGAGAAGACCATACCTGGTCTGAGAGTATTGCTGAGAGATCTTGTATATTGTATCTCTCAGAATATGTCAGGTATTTTGTGAGACTGGAGACTCTCGTGGTGTTTGCTTCCCTTACACATTGCTTATCAATCACTCCTTTCCAGAGTGTCCCTTCCAATTCTGGCATTGAAAGCAGAATGGGTTTATCTCCCTTTGGAACAACTACTGGACTCACTTATCGCACAAGGAGGCAAGCTGAGACAGTCAACAAGTTCAGTTTTTATGGTGAAGCCAATCCCATGGAGTCACTATACTCCCAGAGGAAGAAATTTTTGCCTCCTTGTTTCCTGAGCTGGCCTTCTGCCTGCCTGGTGTACCTCACTCAGGGCAGTGGTCTCAATGCCATACCACCATCCCAGGCTCTGGGATATGGAGCAACATTCATGAGTATCACCATTCGAATTGTGTGTGAGGCTTCTGATGCTCAAGATCGCAAGTTTCATTTTGAAGGGGTAGAAAGTGCCTGTTCATGGGTTCTTTTAACATAGTGTGGCCATTGCATCCCAACTACCATATGGTCCTGAGCAAGGTCTTTGACCAATAGCAAGGGCAGCTGAGATGTTTGCAGACCAGGCCCCACCACACAGAGAAGAAACTAACACACACATATGCACGCACACGTATATATATGTAATCCTGCACTGAATTACCACATGAGGAACACAAGAGGAAAGAGGGCCTGTCAGATACTGTTACAACAAGCACAATCACGTAATGACTCGGAAATTTCCTGGACTAGCTCCTGCTCTGTCCACTGTTCCTACAAAGGAAGTGCAGCATAAATGCCATTCGCAAAAATGAATGGTTTTTACTTGAACTTTCAACTGCACAGCACAGGTAGGATGGGAAAAGCTCAGGGGAGTTCCCTGGCCAATATCAATTGACAGGGCAATGAAATATATTGACACCTGAAGGTAATTCTGAACTATTCAAACCTGCACAGCATCAACAGTAGCCTCAGATTCAATGTTATTTGAGGTTCACTGCAGTGAAATTGAGTCAATTTGTTATTGGACATATTGGACATTTGTGAGTGGCACGGTGGCTCAGTGGCTATCACTGCTGCCTCACAGCGCCAGGGACCCAGGTTCGATTCCAGACTTGGGCGATGTCTGTGTGGAGTTTGCACATTCTCCCGTGTCTGCATGGGTTTCCTCCCACAATCCAAAGATATGCAGGTTAGGTGAATTGGCCATGTAAATTGCCCATAGTGTTTGGGGATGTGTAGGTTAGGGGTAAATATAGGGTAGGGGAATGGGTCTAGGTGGGGTTACTTTTCAGAGGGTCGGTGTGGACTTGTGGGGCTGAAGGGCCTGTTTCCATACCATAGGGATTCTGGGAATCTAATTGACATTTGAACACGCTGGAAAAGCTCTGTGCAGGGAATTCCTCCACAGCCATCAAACACGGTGGATAAGGAAACTCTTCATTCTCTGGTCATGGTTTGAGGCCCACATTATGTGAAGATCTTTGTGAACTACTTTAACAGGAATGTACTACCCGATATCATACGTCTGGGGCTGAAGGCGTAAAGTGAGCAATTGAAGGGTTAGAGATATGGCTAGGATGGGAACTTAAGGAAGTCCATGAGCACCTGAAAGATGTCTCCTAAATTTGACTGGGGAACTTCAGAAAGGGAGTCCCGATATAGAAAGAAAAAAGCAGCATCCAATATCAGTCCGGGGCCTTGGGCAAACCTGATATGCTTGCCTTTATTGGTCGGTGTATTGAGTCTGGGAGGTCATATTGCATCCGTACTTTTGGCCACTTTTGGAATGTTGCTTTCATTTCTGGTCTTCCTGCAAAGGAGAAGGATGTTGTGAAACTTGAAAGGGTGCAGAAAAGACTTACAAGGATGTTGCCGGGGTGGAGGGAGGAGCTGAATAGGCTGAGGTTTTTACGCTGGAGTGTCGAAGGCTGAGGGGTGACTTTATAGAGGTTTGTAAAATCAGGAGGGGCATGGATAGGATAAGTAGACAAGGGTTTTTTTTTCCCCAGGGTAGGTGAATCCAAAACTAGAGGCCATAGGTTTAAGGTGAGAGGGAAAAGATTTAAAAGAGACATAAGGGGCAACATTTTCATGCAGAGAGTGGTGCATGTGTGGAATGAGCTTCCTGAGGAGGTGGTGGAGACTGGAACAATTTCAACGTTTAAATGGCATCTGGATTAGTATATGAATCGAAAGGGTTTGGAAGGATATGGGCCAAATGTGACTATGTTAATTTAGGATATCTGATCAGCATAGACGAGTTGGACCGAAGGGTCTGTTTCCATGCTGTCGGACTCTATGACTGAGGGTGGCAGGTGGGTTGGGAGTGGAGGGTCCAGTTGCCTCTGGAGTATCGTAAGATGGGATTTCTGAGAGGTCTATCAGTGTGTCCTCCTATGGCTGTCCAGTGGAAATGTCTCAATCTGTTCCAGGTACCTCTGGACAGTCAGTGCTTGACCAAATGCAAAACAGCCTTTTTAAATCTGGCACCAGCATCAGAGATCCTAGGATGGCACAGCAATGGTGAGTACTTCCTCCTGCATCAAGTGGGATGACCAAACTCTCTCAGCTTCACAGAGAGAAGTCCTCCATGAAATTTGACAAAAATGACAGCTAATTTCTGGTAATGCTGAACCAATGTTAGTTTTCCCCTTAAATTGGCACTCCTGCAAACTGACCTGATTTAGATAAGATGGCAACCTTCAACTAAATGGTAATAATTTTATTCTCAGTGAAAATATGAATTGAAAAATTACTTTGAAAGGATATGTATATGAAAAGTGAAATATAACTCAAGCAATGTTTATTAACATTGACAGTTTAGACATTGAAGTTATGTTTGTGATACCATATTCCATGCAATTGCACGACTGAATCATTTCATGTCACATTTCCTCTTTGCCTCTTGTATTTGATTTATTATTTGACGGTATAATGCCCTTTTTAGTGGAAGTCCACTGTACAAACCTTAGAGCCTTGGGAGAAGAGCTTAGGATGCATTGCAGTTTGTTTGGTAAACTAAATAAAATCTTGTTCATTGTAAAATGGAAATGGAAGAGCCATTTCTGCTCACCAGTGATGCAGTTCCACACAGAATTCATTCCTGGATCCCTGTATTTTCAGCCTGCTTTATAATTAAAGGTAATGTGCAGCTCCAGTTTAGTGGCTCCTGAAATTGAAGTGGTTCCTATCCCCATCAGATGAGATCTTGTGGTGCAGTGAGGAACATCCCTATCTTTGAGCCAGAAACTCAGAAAAGAAAGAGATATTTATAATGTGAGCAAGTGTCAACTTCCATCTCCATCCAACATAATCAGATGTCAACGGCAGGAGAGATTCATGGTCAGCTGTTTAATGGAATGAATGTTGGGGCCTGTGTCATAGCTCTAGGCTACAACATGCATTGAGAAACATAGAAAACTAGTGTGGGAGTAGGCCATTCAGTCCTTTGAGCTTGCATCACCATTTGATATGATCATGGCTGATCATGCAATCTCAGTATCCCAATTCCACTTCTCTCCATACCCCTTGATCCCTTTAGCTGCAAGGGTCATGTCCAGCTCCCTCTTGAGTATAACTAACAAACTGGCCCACCTGTGGAAGAAAATTCCACAGGTTCACAACTCTCTGAGTGAAGAAATTCTGCCTCATCTCAGTCCTGAATGGATTATCCCTTATTTTTATACTGTGACCCACAGTTCTGGACTTCCGCAACATCGGGAACATTCTTCCTGCATCTAGCATGTCCAATCCCATCAGGATTTCACATGTTTCTATGAGATTTCCTCTCACTCTTCTAAATTCCAACGAGTACAAGCCCAGCAGATCCAGTCTTTCCTCATATGTCATTCCTTCCATCTCGGAAATCAATCTGGTGAACCTTCGCTGGGCTCCCTAAATAGAAAGAATGTTCTTCCTCAGACTAGGAGACCAATACTGCATACAATATAAAAGTGTGTTTGTTATAGCATCTTAGACTCTGCGTATGAACTGCAACACAGCACCATCGCTTCAACATAATCTATCAAAACATTCATTCGAATACCTAATTGCACATTAGTTAGTCTGACTTTACTTTCAGTCATTCTAACAACATTGAGCAATTACTTTTGCATGAAATTACCCGAACTTCTTCCCCTTGAGATTTTGCATTCTTGGTACTATAGATTTTCCTTCCCAAATGAACTGAACAATGAGCAAGTATATAATTGTACAAGAACAATGTTTTCTCTGTGGGCTCCATTGCTGAATGAGTAGTTTCTCATATCAAAATATAAATGAGAGGAAAATGAAATGGTAACATGCAGGAAATGAACAAACTGCCCTAATCACAATCAAATGAATTGATTTTTACATAAGGCAAGACTGTCCAGCCCGTCATGACCTTAGCATATCCTGTAGCATGTTAAAACCAGTGAGGTACTAAATGTTAGCCTGGATTATATTTACAAATCCTGAGGTGAGGATTAAACTTAAACCTTCTTACACAAAGACAAGGGGCTGACTTTCGCCAGCCTTCTGGAGATGGGCCCAGATGTCAGGGGCTTGTGAAAGGACAAAGGAAGGTAATGTGTTGGGATGCCAGACATCTTTCCACCAGCAGTGAGATGATAAAGAATAGTCCTCCCACCAGGAGGCCAACTAAACCGCTCAAATGGTAAATTCGGAGCGGCCTCTCACCAAGGCTGCCACTTTCCCAGTGGCAGTAGGTACTTCAGCAATTTGAAGACTACATAGTGAATTTTGGTTGTTTCCCTATGGACTCAGGAGGAAAAAGTGGGCAGTGCCTACCTATTCGCGCACTCACTAGCCGATCAACGGGCTCCATGGCCACACCTGACTGGCAAGAATGCCATTTTCCCTTGTCCTTGTCCAAATTGTTGTCGGGGTCTTCCTGATGCCTCCTTGACATCTTTTGGGGGGGATGGGGGGATGCGATGGTATGATGATGTGGTGGGCAGGCAGGCAGCATCCCTTCGTGGAACCCTCTTTTTTCAAACATAGTCCCAGCAGTAGCCATGATTCCTGGGGGCCCTGTTGAGAGTGCTGGCTCTTTAATTGTTAATAACTCCTGCACTTGGGCCAGCCATCACTTAAAGCTACAGCAATGCAGGCCATTGTAAAGTGAAACCAGGGATCTTGCAAACACCTAGGGTGGAGTCAACTCTGCTTTTCAGCTTGTCAGACTAGGATTGTGATCAAGTGAATGGATTTGCCTCATTACTATTGCAGGTCTCTCAATAAATGTAATTCATTTGCTGTGTAAAGAAGCCACACATTTCATAGTGTTCACTTATACAGAGGCCAAAGACCCCACAAAAATGGATGAAACCGTGAAGATCCCAAAGAAAATGGATGGAGATCATAACAGAGTTGAAATAACAAATAAGACTGTTCTCAGATATAAAACTGAAGCAGATCGGAGACAATTGTTAATATCAGATAGTCAGAACTCAAAGGTATTTCTATCTTTAACCATCTATGTTTGAAGCTCTGGCACAATTTTGCCAGCTCTCTCTTGTGATACCTACAGTCTCGGTCAACAGCCTTGCCCCATACTCCACATTAACAGCCCAAGGCTTCTCTCCACAGTTTCTTGGGCTTATTTAATTGAATTTTTTACTCACTATTTCTGCAATAGCATCACAAACACTGCAAAAGATAGAGGACAAAATATTCTAGGAAGAAAGCATAGTCATGTCTGAGCAGTGCATTTCGCCGCCACTGGGGCCTATTCTGACATTCAGTCGTATTATAGTTGATCTCCCATGTAACTCCATAGCCATTGGCCCATGTCCCTTAATACCTTTGAACACCAAAACTCTCTTAATGTCATGTGATGTGAAGGGAGAGAAATGCAGATGGAAATAAAAGTGTTTCTTAATTTCATTGCAGGAATGTTGGCTCTAATTTTCAGGCTATGCCCCCAATTCTACACTACGCAACCCAATTTAAATAGGTTCTACGTGGTCTGCATTATCAGTTTCTCTCAATATCTCAAAGATTTAAATTGAGTCACCTCATCCTTCTGCATTTCAATTTATGTAGAAGGTAACTGGTGGCACAGTGGTTAGCACTGCTGCCTCACAGCGCCAGAGACCCGGGTTCAATTCCCGCCTCAGGTGACTGACAGTGTGGAGTTTGCACATTCTCCCCGTGTCTGCGTGGGTTTCCTCCGGGTGCTCCGGTTTCCTCCCACAGTCCAAAGATGTGCAGGTTAGGTGAATTGGCCATGCTAAATTGCCCGTAGTGTTAGGTAAGGGGTAAATGTAGGGGTATGGGTGGGTTGCGCTTCGGTGGGTCGGTGTGGACTTGTTGGGCCGAAGGGCCTGTTTCCACACTGTAATCTAATCTAATCTAATCTAATCTAAACTCTAGTTTTTTTAATCGCACCTCACTATTTAACTCTACACTCCAGCTACAATTCTGGTAAATCTACATTGTATTCCCTCCAGGCTTAATATATCCCTAATCACAAAGTGAAAAGGGGTGGCGTAAGTGATAAAACTGATGGTAAGGAAGAGGCAGAGAGGAAATAAAAGATGGACACAAGAAAGAGAAGCATTGGGACTGGAGGAAAGGGAAACAGCAAATAATATAATACCATAACACATTCTAAATGATGATTGAGGAAAACATGAAATTACAAAAAAAGTTAATCTTTCGGAGAGAAGCTGTTCCTTGGTTTGAAAATATGGATTTTCAAAGGGGTTTGGGTAATGTGTCATGTAATAGATGAAATTACTCACGCCAAAAAATGTCAAGTTTGAGGACAAGTGACATAATGGATTTTAATAATAAACAGAAAATATGGAAATGCACTGCTGGGTCTGCAGCCACTATGGAGAGAAAAATAAGCATAGTTAATGTTTCACTGTTCATTCACTCTTCACGGATGTTGCCAAAACTGCTGAGTATGATTTCTTTTTATTTAAGATTCCCAGTGTCTGCGGTATTTTGTTTTGGTAAAATGCTCTGTTGGTTGGTCTCAAGACAGAGAACAGAGATTGGGTTTAAAGGGTAACTATTCAGAATAGCAGAAGGTAGAATGGGGTATTCTAAAAGGATCAGTGCTGAGACAACTGCCATTGACATTTAATATGAATGATTTAGTCTTTGAAATCAAATCCCAAATTTGCAAATTTTATTGTCACATCAAATTTAATGAATACTCAATACTAAGAAATTCTACAACAAATTTGGCATGAATAAATGTACCGAATAGGCAAATAATTGGAAAATGAAGTTCAACACAGATGAATGTGAGGAAATATGTTTTAATAGGAAGAATAGAAAACTCATTATTATTGAAAGGCACAAGTTAGGGTAAGGTCGAGGACTAAAAGAATCTCAGACGAGAAATGGACTGATCACAAAAAGTCACACTACAAGTTAACAAGATCATTTTAAAAAAATTAGCAAGCCATGCACTGGATTTTATTTCTGGAGCAATAGAATTGAAAAGTAGGGGAGTGAAGCTGAACCTGTAATGCTTATTGGTTGGACCACACTTGGGATATTGTGTGCATTTCTGGTTACTGTATTATAAGTAAGGAATAGAAACACTGTTGAGACTACAGAGAGGATTAAAGTGATTAAAACAGAAATGCATCTGTGCTCTTTCAACAGAACTTATTTACCAACATATCACTCAAAAAAGCCATTGACACTTACACTTTGTCTCTCTATCATGGCAGTCTAGAGTTCCATTGGTGTCTGAACCTATATTCATCAACTGATCAACTTAGCAGCGTGTGCGATTGTGCTCAATTTCAAAGACACCACAAATACTGAAATCGATGACATTTTGTGGATCCCCCTGGGATCAGCTGTTGCTAGCATCTTCATTGGCTTCCTTGAGAACCGTGTCATTGATGGAAAAACTACTAACCTCCTGTCCTTCAGGTATTTCTGATATATAGATGACACATTTGTGATGTTTCAATCCACAGCTGCATCAAGAATTTTTTTCCAGTTTATTAAACACAATCAGGAGCTCAAAGTTACCACTGAAATGGAGCAATCAAACAAACTCCCTTTCCTTGATGTATTGACTGAGAAATCTGCCAATGTGTTTTTCTATCTACTGAAAGATTAGAAGCTTGGCTTCCTACAGTTCCAAGCACTGCCACTTCAATCTTATTGACAATCTCATGAATAGGGTCTGATCCATCTTCTCACTGTATTAGCTTGATGCTGAGAGAGAGAGAGAGCATGTCTAAACTATCCTGCTCAATAATGGCTGTCCCAATCACATCATCACTTGGTGTATGTTGTGAAAACTCATAGAGGGGCCCATGTCTACCATATTTGGCCCTGAACAGGACCCAATGTACTTCAAATACTTGGAAAAAGGAAGGAATCTCAAAACTTGAATGACATGTGAAGCTGGTTCTTTCACACTGCCACTTTGCAGTAAATCCTCAAGTGAGTCTCCACTAATGGGATGCTGCTGCTAAGTCAAAAAGATATTTTGTAAGACCATATAAATGAATAATGTGATATATAAGTTTCTGCATCAATTGTTTGCAAGATCTGTAGACTGCATGTCCCAGCAATGGGTGGGGCAATATCAAACAACATGTCCAATTAAACATTTGTAGAGGACAGCATGTTGACCATACTTAATCAGCCCATGCTTACGAGCTTCAGAACAGTGTGTCCACCATGTGAACATCATTATTAAACAATCCAGATTAAGAATTACATTAGAAACCAGTGTAAGATTGGATGGGTTTAAATTAATTCAGCATGGAGAATGGGGACCTAAATTGTCATTCGAGTATAGAGAAGGTTGAGAGGAGGGAGGACTAAAATATGATTTTGGGGTCGCGAGAGGGCACTGGCAAGCAAAACATTGGCTTGAAGTGTGTCTATTTCAACACCAGGAGAGTACAGAATAAGGTGGGTGAACTTGCAGCATGTGTCGGTACCTGGGATTTCGATGTTGTGGCCATTTCAGAGACATGGGTAGAACAGGGACAGGAATGGTTGTTATAGGTTCTGGGATTTAGATATTTTAGCAAGAACAGAGAAGAGGATGAAAGAGGTGGGGGTGTGGCATTGTTGGTCAACAACAGTATTATAGCTGCAGAAAGGATGCTTAAGGACTTGTCAACTGAGGTAGTATGGCTGAGATTTGAAACAGGAAAGGAGAGGTCACCCTGTCGGGAGTTTTCTATAGGCCTCTGAATAGTTCCAGAGATTTAGAGGAAAGGATAGCAAAGATGATTCTCAATAGGAGCGAGAGTCACAGGGTAGTTGTCATGGGGGACTTCAACTTCACAAATATTGACTGAGAATACTAAAGTTCAAGTACTTTAGTTTTTGTCCATTGTGTGCAGGAGGGTTTTCTGACACTATATGTAGACAGGCCAACAAGGGGCGAGGCCACATTAGATTTGGTACTGGGTAATGAACCCGGCCAGGTGTTAGATTTGGAGGTATGTGAACACTTTGATGATCATGACCACAATTCAGTTATGTTTACTTTAGCGATGGAAAGGGATAAGTATACACCAGAGGGCAAGAGCTACAGCTGGGGAAAGGCAGTTATGATGCGATTGGACACGATTTAAGATGCATAGGTTGGGGAAGGAAACTACAGGGAATGGGCACAATAGAAATGTGTAATTTATTCAAGGAACAGCTCCTGTGTGTCCTTGATAAGTATGTACCTGTCAGACAGGAAGGAAGTTGTCGAGCGCAGGAGCCATGGTTTACTAAGGAAGTTGAATCTCTTGTCAAGGGGAAGAAGGAGACTTATGTTCGGATGAGATGTGAAGGCTCGGTTAGGGTGATTAAGAGTTACAAGGTAGCCAGAAAAGACTTAGAGAGTAAAGCGAGCAAAGAGGGGACATGAGAAGTTGTTGGCCGATAGGATCAGGGAAAACCCTAAAGCTTTCTATAGGTATATGAGGAATTAAACAATGACTAGAGTGAGATTAGGGCCAATCAAAGACAGTAGTGGGAAGTTGTGCATAGAGTCAGAAGAGATCGGGGAAGCGCTAAATGAATATTTTTTGTCAGTTTTGCACACTGGAAAAAGACAATATTGTCAAGGAGAATACTGAGAAACAGGCTACAAGAGTCGTTGGGATTGAGGTTCACAAGGAGGAGGTGTTAGATATTCTGGAAAGTGTGAAAATACATAAATTCCTTGGGCTGGATGGGATTTATCCTAGGATTCTCTGGGAAACAAGGGAGGAGATTGCCGAGCCTTTAGCTTTGATCTTTATGTCGTTATTGTCAATAGGAATAGTACCACAAGACTGGGAGATAGCAAATGTTGTTCCCTCGTTCAAGAAGGGGAGTAGAGACAACCCTGCTAATTATAGTGAGCCTTACTTCGGTTGTCAGTAAAGTGTTGGAAAAGGTTATAAGAAATAGGATTTATAATCACCCTGATAGGAAGAAGTTGATTAGGGATAGTCAACATGGTTTTGTGAAGGGTAGGTCGTGCCTCACAAACCTTATGAGTTCTTTGAAAAGGTGACCAAACAGGTGAATGAGGATAAAGCCATTGATGTGTATGTAGATTTCAGCAAGGCATTTGATAAGGTTTCCCATGGTAGGCTACTGTACAAAATACGGAGGCAGAAGATTGAGGGTGACTTAGAGGTTGGGATCAGAATTGGCTAGCTGAAACAAGACAGAGGGAGGTGGTTAATGAGAAATGTTCATCCTGGAGTTCTTTTACTAATGATGTACTGCAAGGATCTGCGATTTGTCGTTTTTATAAACGACCTGGATAGAGGATGGGTTGGTAAATTTGCGGACGACACTAAGGTCAGTACAGTTGTGGATAGTGCTGAAGGATGTTATAAGTTACAGAGGGACATAGATCAGCTGCAGAGCAGGGCTGAGAGGTGGCAAATGGAGTTTAATGCAGATAAGTATGAGATGATTCACTTTGGAAGGATTAATAGGAATGCAGAGTACTGGGTGAATGGTAAGACTCTAGATAGTGTAGTTGAGCAGAGAGATCTCAGTGTCCATGTACATAGATTCCTCAAAGTTGCCACCCAGATTGATGGGCTGTTAAGAAGATAATCAGAGGGTTAGATCGGGTGGACAGTGAGAGCATTTTCCCGACGATGGTGATGGCTAGCACGAGGGGGCATAGCTTCAAATTGAGGGGTGATAGATATAGGACAGATATTAGAGGTAGTTTCTTTACTCAGAGAGTAGTAGGGGTGTGGAATGCACTGCCTGCAACAGTTGTAGACTTGCCAACTTTATGTGCATTTAAATGGTAATTGGATACGCATATGGACAAAAATGGAATAATGTTGGTTAGATGGGCTTCAGA
This sequence comes from Chiloscyllium plagiosum, assembly GCF_004010195.1. Classification (NCBI taxonomy): domain Eukaryota; kingdom Metazoa; phylum Chordata; class Chondrichthyes; order Orectolobiformes; family Hemiscylliidae; genus Chiloscyllium; species Chiloscyllium plagiosum. The sequence continues at coordinate 62,992,078 of NC_057719.1, forward strand.
TTGGTATCACAGGGCGGCACAACTTCCAGGGCCGAAAGGCCTGTACTGCGTTGTAATGTTCTATAGATCCATAGAGTGATAGAGATGTACAGCACAGACCCTTCGGTCTAACTCGTCCAGGCCGACCAGATATCCCAGCCCAAACTAGGTCCACCTGCCAGCACCCAGCCCATATCGCTCCAAACCCTTCCTATTCATATACCCATCCAGATGCCTTTTAAATGTTGCAATTGTACCAGCCTCCACCACATCCTCTGGCAGCTTATTCCATACACATACCATTCTCTGCGTGAAAAGTTTCCCTTTAGGTCTCATTTATATCTTTCTATTTTTACCCTAAACCTATGCCCTCTAGTTCGGTACATCCCCACTCCAGGGAAAAGACTTTGTCTATTTACCCTATCCATGGCCCTCATGATTTTATAAACCTCTATAAGGTCACCCTTCAGCCTCCGAGGCTCCAGGAAAAACTGCCCCAGCCTGTTCAGCCTCTTATGATTATCAGCATCTTCAGTGTGATGCACTTGCATGTGCTAGCAATTGCATTTATCAATTCACAAGACACTGTGATATATTGGCAAAAGAAATTTATATATACATCACACATTTTTAATGGGGAGAAAAAGAAGGGGGTCATTAAAATTGTCGATTTCTGCTGCATTCCAATAGCAAAATGTTGGACCATTCATAGTCTACCAGCCTGCTCTGAGAACCAAGATTGACAGTTAACTGTTCCTGCTGCATCTCCATGACGATAATTCCCCAACCATCAGCACCCTTTTCTCATGCCACATGAATTGATGTCTGTTTTTTTCCAAGACTATATGTTGCACCCTGGTCCTGATGAGTGCAAGACAGCCTTGTCTCCTTTTAACAACTTTGAAATGCATTGGTATACATTTCATGAAATAGGTGAGAACCTGCATCGCTTTCCTCTTGAAAAAAGCCTGAGGGGTGACCAAATCAAACCTTTAAATATCTAATGATCTTTGATGATTGTCGGGGGGGGGGGTGTAGATCACTTTTCCTTTTTTGGGTGGGGGAGGAAGAACATAACTGGAGTCCTCAATATAAGATAGACATCAAGAAATCCAAAGGAGCATTTAGCGTAAAGTCCTGCACCAAAGAGAGGTGAGAACTTAGAACTAAATACAACAGACAGTGGTTGGAGCAAGTACCACAAATACATTTAAGGGGAAATGAAGCAACCTATCAGGGAAAAGGGAATAAAGGGTTAAGGTTTTAAATTTGGATGAGGGCTCGCTTTGAGCATAATCCCAATGATGGACTGGTTCCCCTATGGCTATAAAAGGAAGTAAAATGGCAAACATGGAAAGAGGGAAAAGCTGAAGAGCAGGAAAACAAGCAAAGGAGGTAAAATGTAAATGAATTCCAGAGAGGTGGCTTCAAGAGGTATTCTTTTTTGTGAAGAAAGGCTGAGACAGAGATGCTGATGGCTCTACTCAGAGCCAATAAAGTAAACAGTTTGTGAGGCCTTACATTTTTTTTTGAAAAGTTAGAACAATAGAAGCAGCCTGAATGGGTGGGGCAAGCTTCCAGAGTACTAAGATTTTTAATTTTAGACTTTCAGTAGCAGTTGCTAGGATCTTGGGCACAATGCCCGGTACTTGTTTTTAAAAATAAGATGTTAGATTAGACTCCCAACAGTATGGAAACAGGCCATTCAGCCTAACAAGTCCACACTGAACCCCCTGAAGAGTAACCCACCCAGACCAATTCTCCTAACCTTATATTTACTCCAGGCTAATGTACCTAACACTACAGGCAATTTAGCATGGCCTATTCACCTGACCTGTACATCTCTGGATTGTGGGTGGAAATCCACACAGACATGGGGAGAATGTGCAAGCTCCACACAGACAGTTGCACGAGACTGGAATCAAACCCAGGTCCCTGGCGCTGTGAGGCAGCAGTGGTAGCCACCATGCCACCCACAAGTTAGGGCCTAGGCTATGTTCTTACTAGATTTTGAGGGGATTTGATCTGGTCCCTAACAGGTGCCAAGAGAAAAGATTTGCTCTGGATGCTACACGGAACTAAACCATGTCCTTATGAGTGCAGGTGTTATACTTAGCTACAAGTATAGCTATTCTATTTAGACCATTGTGCTATAACTTATGATTTGTAAAAAGGATGCCTTTGTGAGACATAAACAAAAGTCAGAAAGGGGAACACATTTTTGAGAGAAGTTAGGAACCAGGAGACATTTATGAAACGTGGGAAGGATAGGGACTGAGTGAAATAAATCTGCACCGCAGAGTTTGAGAAAACGAACAAGGTAGCAGGACTAACGCAAAGGATTGGGAAGTGGCTGATAAGGAGACAAGAAGTTACAGTAAAAACTTCAACATTGCTCCTTTAAATGGAGCAGTGCCAAAAAGGCTAGCAAATATTGATTTATTTTCTTTGCATGTGACAAAGGCTGAGGGAATTGATGCTGAACAAGACCACCATCAGCTGCTTTCTCTCTACCTCACATGCTGGGGAAACATCATGTTACTCTAAGGTCATTCTATCTCTCATTCATGACAACAAATTGATTATTTATACATGTCCAATTATACATTTTGTACAGTATTAAAACATCTAATGCTTTAAACCTTAATCTGCTGCAAAGATTGTTATTATGTCCCCTGAAACTATCTGCGGATGAATTATGCAACATCTGTCAGGCATTCTTACCTGAAGTTGAGAATTAAATGAAAAAAATTGCGTAATGTGTCAATTTTGACAATAATTACACCATTACAGCTACGCTGCAAGGAATTCACAGAGTGCAAGAAATGATTGTCTGGATCCTGCCATGAAGAATTGTGATTGATTTACGGTAGACAAATACATTACAAATCATTAGGAAATGTAGGTCATTCAGCACATTCCTCTATTGAAACTATGTTAGATTTATGTGCATAATATTTTTTAGATTACAAAGCTTTTGTATCAGTATAATAAAGCGATTTTGCAAGTTTGGTTCCAGTATTTTATAAGAGTTTACATTAGCACTTGAAGAGGTTTTAGAAGTTACAAATGCCACTTTCACAAACAACAATGCTCCTAGCTGTGTAAAGAGCTGCTGAAACTCGAGTTCTCTGAAGTAAGAGTTTGTGGACAGTGAGATAACCTCAAGCAAACATATTTGCAACAGATGTCTCTTGTAACTCATTGAGTTGGAGTGGATGTTGAAGGCACTGCAACGTGCCAGGGACAGAGTATCTGGACAATGTGCTGAAGGCTTCTTGGAAAGGTATCGAAAGAGTATAACCTCTGGCCTAACTGATAGTGTACAACATGAAGAGAATCCAGGCAAGATAAAGAATGTAAATTGTCAAAAACTGAACCAATCCAACCAGCACACTGCACATGCTGATTGTAATGATAAAGACAAGTATTTTTGTTGGACAGCTAGAATAACCTTGGCACCTCAGAGTGAAGGAACGCCGGAAAAGACCAATTGATTCATTAGGCTTGTCTCTTCCTGGCATGGTAGAAGATAGTATCCCCTTCATTCTTCCCTTGCACCTTTGTACTCTCACACACAATCACATTGTCTCTTGGAGGATGCATGTGTACTACTTAGGTAACTCTTCAGATTTGTTCAAAGGCAAGAGAAAGCACTATCTTGACATTGCTAAGCAAGTCAGTCATCTATCACGTGTCTCAGGTTTGTTCAACTCTCTAGATCCTTCTTATTCCTTATTATGGGATGGATATTATTGAGCTGGAAAGAGTTTGGAAAAGATTCACCAGGATGTTGCTAGGAATGGAGTTGGGGGAGAGGCTGGAAAAGCTGGGACTATTTTTACTGGAGCATAGAAGGTTGAGCGGTGACCTTACAGAGGTTTATAAAATCATGAGAAGCATGCATAAGGTGAATGGCAGGTGTCTTTTCCCTAGGGTGGAGGATTTCAAGTTTCAGCGACATATTTTTTAATGAGAGGATAAGGATTTAAAAAAAGACATGAGGGGCTATTTCTTTACATAGAGAGTGGTTTGTGTGTGGAATGAACTACCAGAGGAAGTGGTGGATGCAGATACAGTTTAAAAGACATTTGGATAAGTACATGAATAAGAAATGTTTGTAGGGATATGGGCTAAACACAGGCAGGTGGCACTAATTTAGTTTGGGATTATGGTCGGCATGGACTGGTTGGATGGAAGGGTCTGTTTCCACGCTGTAAGTCTCTATGACTCTACTCCTAGGCTTTATTATTTTTGGGGAATCTCTTAATTCTCTAACAAACACATTCCATTTTTTCAAATCTCCACATTCCCAGTATCTCAAAGTGAATCAGAACAATCTCTCCTGAAGGACTGAATTTTTCCAAGGTTTGACTTGGTTTAAAGTTTGAAGAGTTTTACCAAAGGGATTGTCTCCTTGAGCTCTGGCAAGCTGTCACAGAACTCAATGTTGCTCACCACATTAAGGATGCATCCCAGCTCTCGCACGACCTTGAGATCAGCAGTATCAGAGGTCCTCGTCCATGCCAGGACCTTTAGCATTCACACTGTGGTTGTGCCCAGCTTTATATAAAGACAGACCAGTGCACTGGTTCAGATATACTAGGAAAGAATAGCCCTTCACAGGTCCCCTGCATGAGGGGTATGATTGTTGAAGCAGATTCACTTGCGGGTTTATGGACCTGCAAGTCCTGGTGGATGAGATGCCCGACAATGGAGACGAGGGCAATCCTCTTTCCTCAAAACCAGTAGAAGGCACCCGGCCTTACAAGTCTGCTCGGAGGTTGCCACCTGGGTCAGTGTGAGGTTAACAATCCAGAGGTATACCCAGACATATAGGATGAAAGTTACTGACCCACTGTGCTCTACAAAGACAAGTACCACTACTTTCCATCTGCTCTCTCAAACTCACGCATCTCTACTACTGCACAAACCCTCCACTAGGGCTCACTGCTGCTTGCAGCATCTCCCTCAATAGCATCAACCACATCACTCGCCCAGACTGCTAACTCTATCTACCCTCCGTGCTTCCCGTTCACTTGGGCACCTCACCATCTTTCACCATCTGCAACAGTATTAACAACTGTGCCACCCACTTACACCTCACTCGGTCCCTGCCCTTGTTTCGTTCCTGGGCAAAACATAGCAGAGCGGGCAAAGACATGTGCTGGTAGTGTCCGACATCTGTCTACTCACCAGCCAGGAATGACATTGGGTAAATGCACAAACAGAAATAGGATCAGCAGGGAGGTTTGTTAGGGGCACTCAGAAGACTTGACTGAAGGTCAGAGGAGGCCACAAATGCCATCACTTTGTGGCATTAACTTCTATTGTATGACACAAAAAGTGAAGAAAGAACAAACTGAATAGATGTATTTGCATTTGAGAATAAACGGGGCCTTGCTTGCTTTTCTCCCGTCAACAAGTTTAAAGTCAATCAATGGATGACTTCACCCAAATCAGTTCCATCGGATGTGGGTAGTATTTAAGTCCTTTCTGTCCGGTTGCAAGCTGAAGATTTTGTACTCTATTATGGTTAAAGTGATTTTTTTTCTGCTGCAAAAATATACTTTATTCATTTAAAAAAAATCTTTATGTTCCTTGTGTTGGAGTTCTGTACAGTGTTTGCGCATAAAGTAAAGCAAACATTGGAAATGGGCATTCCCTGCATAATGCAAAGCCAAAGGCATTTTCTACTTCTGCAAGACACTATTCATGTACATTTTGAGGCAAAAGAAGGGTCTGATAACTAAACAGCCGCTCAGAGTACTTTGGTAGAAAGAAATGACGGTGGTCATTCCCCACTGCACCGTGGCAGCAGCTGCCTTATGCATTAGTGCATCCCTCAGCACATAGTCGTAGACCTTGGAAAGTGCCAGACTCTGGATAAGCTGGGAGAAAGTGAGGCTGGCAGATGCTGGAGATCAGAGCTGAAAAATGTGTTGCTGGAAAAGCGCAGCAGGTCAGGCAGCATCCAAGGAGCAGGAGAATCGACGTTTCGGGCATAAGCCCTTCTTCAGGAATGAATCTGGATGAGCTGACCAAGGCCCTCGAATCCATACTCTCGACTTATGAAGGATGGGCCTGGGCTCATTGCTGCGGAACGCTCTAACTAATTCAACTCGTCTGTATCAATTGCCCTTGTGAAGACATTTGTGAAAGGAAACACCTTTGACCACATGTCCAACAAGCAGTGATTAGCATGGAGCATCCTCGGGACACTGTGGGAAAAGGAAAGGGTGGGCTGAGCAGACTGTGGAAGCCATTTGACAGAGTACCTCATCACCAGTATTTTCCAACAGCACCACGGCATCACTTGTCTAGTGGTGAGAAGGGCACTGCCCGTCAGATCCTTCATGTGTGCCTGAACTCTCTCTGCCACTGCATGCTGCCCTCAAGTGGCTGCATGGGTGAACAGACTGTCATTCACCTATTTCTAGAATGTGTCCTTGCAAAGACGGTCTGGCGAGAAACAAAATGGTTTTTGTTGAGGTTTGACCTGAGCAGATCCATTATGTAGAATTCTGTGCTCTAAGGTCTGTTCCCCAGGACATACTTTTTTTTAATTTCAAAAACATACTTTATTCATAAAATATTTTGATGATCTGTACAATTGGTCATGCCATATATACATAAACATTCCATTTCTTTGCATACAGAGATCAGAATTAATCATTTGTATATATAGGTCTGTACGTTTACCATCCATATATCCATATGTTTAGCTGTTCCCCATGACACCTTTTTTTAATTTCAAAAATATACTTTATTCATAAAGTATTTTGATGGTCTGTACAGTTAGTCATGCCATACATAAGTAAACATTCCATTTCTTTGCATACAGAGATCAGAATTTATCATTTGTATATACAGGACTGTACGTTTATCAATCATATATCCATATATTTAGCTGAGGTGTCAGCAGAGCCCAAATGACTGCGGGGGGCCCCTGTTCTTCTTAGGCAGGCAGATGTTACATGGTGGTCTTTCCCCACCACGCCTTGGCGGCAGCTGCCCCAAGCACCAGCGCGTCCCTCAACACATAGTCCTGGACCTTGGAATGTGCCAGTCTGCAAAACTCAGTCAGGGTCAACTCCTTCAGCTGGAAGATCAACAGGTTTTGGACCGCCCAGAGAGCGTCCTTCACCGAGTTGATGATCCTCCAGGCGCAGTTGATGTTCGTCTCGGTGTGCGTCCCGGGGAACAGACCGTAGAGCACAGAGTCCCGCGTCACGGCGCTGCTCGGGACGAACCTCGACAAACACCACTGCATTCCTCTCCAGACTTCTTCTGCATAGGCACATTCCAGAACGAGGTGTGTGACAGTCTCGTCCCCCCCACCAGCCGCTTCGAGGGCAGCGTGTGGTGTGGCTGAGAGTCCGGCGTGCATAAAGGGTCTGACAGGCAGGGCCTTTCTCACCACCAGCCAAACTATGTCTTGGTGCTTTTTGGAAAGTTCTGGCGATGAGGCATTCTGCCAAATGGCTTTGACAGTCTGCTCAGGGAACCGCTCAATAGGATCCGCCCTCTCCTTTTCCTGAAGGGTCTCAAGGACACTACGTGCTGACCACTTCCTGATGGACTTGTGGTCAAAGGTGTTTTTCTTCACAAACTTCTCCACGAAGGACAGGTGATACAGAATGGTCCAACTACTCGGAGCGTTCCGCGGCAGCGAGGCCAGGCCCATCGTTCGCAACACCGGGGACAGGTAGAACCTCAGTACGTAGTGACACTTTGCGTACCGGGGATCCACACACAGCTTGATGCAGCCACACACAAAGGTGGCCATCAGGGTGAGGGTGGCATTGGGTGTATATTTTCCCCCGTTACCCAGATCTTTATATATTGTGTCCCTTTGGACCCGATCCATCTTTGATCTCCATATAAATTGGAAGATGGCCCGGGTGACTGCAGTGGCACAGATTCTGGGAACAGGCCAGACCTGTGCCACATATAACAGCAATGACAGTGCCTCACACCTGATGACCAGGTTTTTTCCCGCGATGGAGAGCAACCGTAGCTTCCAGGACACACAATGAGACAAATGTCTAATATACCCAGAGGTCCATTGACTCAGTTGAAGTGATGTTACTCCTGATCAACAGATGTCTTCACCCAGTAAGATCTGAGGGGCCTAATTCTTACTATTGACTCTTGAAGAGCTTCTCATCACTCACAAGTGGAGCACCCTCCCTCAAGCAGAAAAAAACTTACGCTCCATTCTGGATGAGCTGACAGCCATTTTCCATTTCCATTACAAATTTGCAATTCAGATGAGGGTGGAAAGCAACACAGGTCACACTGCCCAGAGGGAGTTTCAGGTTCAGCCTGGTCATTTCGATACCTTCCCAAATCTACGTGTTTCTTGCACTCTCTGTCAACCCCACTAAGTTCAACTAAACCTTTGAGCTATCTTTATTTGAGTACAGATAAAACCTTTCAGAATGTTCTGAATCCGAGAGGGAAATGTATTTTTTCCCAATTCTGTACAACTGAGATTTTCTGCAGGCTGATATCTGATCAATGTTACAGCCATTATAGAGAAGCATGAGAAACATCAGTGTCCTTGTGACAAGATATTTAGGCCTTGATCTTAACTGGATGGGATTTCTTAGCTGACAAACCTTAGTTTCCTGATGGGCAAGGATCTAGATAACAGAGACTGCAGCTCAGAGCAGTTTCCTTGCTGCTGGGGTAGAAATCCCCAGGGTTTAGGTGTAGTTATGTCAGAGATGTTAATCCTGGACAATTCAGATTCCAGAGTAAATCTTGGCTTGTTGGATCCTCACTTTGTAACTGTTATGAAGGACGGGTCTGACCTCATTGCCATGGAACCCAAGAAGTTGGACCTTCTTACCCGTCCCTCATGGAAAAAGTTGGAAAAGAAAACACCGTGACCACAAGGCTATCAGGCAGTTGTCAGCATGTAGTGTCCTTGAGACCCTGTTGTGGAGGTCAGTTACTGAATGCATTCCCAAGAGGCTGCTTTTGTACTTTTATAAAATAAAATGTTCATTCAAGATGTTGATCCTGGACAACTTTAAATGTTGTGTTTATTCATACAACATGCCAAAATATAAATACAAGGAAATGGAGCCACGACCTCACACACACAGGCACATGCACACAAGTAATGATAGATTCTGGAGAAAGAGCATGTCATAGAGTCATAGTCATAGAGATGTACAGCACGGAAACAGACCATTCAGTCCAACTCGTCCATGCTGACCAGATATCCCAACCTAATCTCATCCCACCTGCCAGCACCTGGCCCATATCCCCCCAAACCCTTCCTATTCACATACCCATCCAAATGTCTTTTAATTGCTGTAATTGTAATTGTATCAGCCTCCACCACTGATGAAAAGTAGTGGACCTAGCTCCGATCCTTGTGGCATTCCACTGGTCACAGGCCTCCAGTCTGAAAAACAACCCTCCAACACCATCCTCTGTCTTCTACTTTTGAGCCAGTTCTGTATCCAACTGGCTAGTTCTCCCTGTATTCAATGAGAGCTAACCTTGCTAATCAGTCTCCCATGGGGAACCTTGTCGAACGCCTTATTGAAGTTCATATAGATCACATCTACCGCTCTGCCCAATTCAATCCTCTTTGTTACTTCTTCAAAAAACTCAATCAAGTTTGTAAGACTTGATTTTCCATGCACAAAGCCATATTGACTATCCCTAATCAGTCCTTGCCTTTCCAAATACATGGAAATCCTGTTCCTCAGTATTCCCTTCAACAACTTGCACATTACCAACATCAGGCTCACCGGTCTATAATTCCCTTAAGGCTTGTCCTTACCACCCTTCTTAAGCAGTCGCACCAGGGTAGCCAACCTCCTGTCTTCTGGCACCTCACCTGTAACTATTGATAATACAAGTATCTCAGCAAGGGGCCCAGCAATCACTTCCCTAGCTTTCCACAGAGTTCTCGGGTACACCTGATCAGGTCCTGAGGACTGATCCACTTTTATGTGTTTCAAGACATCCAGCACTTCCTCCTCTGTCATATGGACATTTTCCAACATGTCATCATCTATTTCCCTACAGTCTTTATCTTCCATGTCCTTCTCCATGATAAACACTGATGCAAAATACTCGTTTAGTATCTTCCCCATCTCCTGCAGCTCCACACAAAGGCAGCCTTGCCTATATTTGAGAGGAGAAAGTGAGGTCTGCAGATGCTGGAGATCAAAGTTGAAACTTTATTGCTGGAACAGCACAGCAGGTCAGGCAGCATCCAGGGAACAGGAGATTCGACGTTTCGGGCACAGGCCCTTCTTCAGGAATGAGCAGAGAGTGTTCAGCAGGAGAAGATGGAAAATGAAGTGTTGTTCTTTGAACTTGCGTTAAGGAACACTGCAACAGATCTGGGACAGAAATGTTGGTGTAGGAACACAGTGGTGTGTTGAAGTGGAGGCAGTGGGAAACTCTGGGTCATGTTTTACAGACAGAGTGTAGGTGTTCAGCAAAGCGGTCATCAAATCTGTGTTTCATCTCCCCCGATATACAGGAGACCACATTCTGAGCAGTGAATGAAATAAATGAGTTGAGAGAAGTGCAGGTAAGCTGCTGCTTCACCTGGAAGGTGTGCCTGAGGCCTTGGATACTGAGGTTGGAGGAAGTAAATCGGCAAGTAAGTCACCTTGTGCAAGACCAACCCCTTCCCACAAACGTCCTAATAGAATTATGTTCGTTGGCCCCAAAGTGCTCCCCCACTGACACCTCAGTCACCTGCCCTGCCTTATTTCCCAAAACTAGGTCAAGTTTTGCACCTTCTCTAGTAGGTACATTCACATACTGAATCAGAAAATTGTCTTGTACACACTTAATAAATTCCTCTCCATCTAAACCCTTAACACTATGGCAGTCCCAGTCTATGTTTAGAAAGTTAAAATCCCCTACCATTACCAACCTATTATTCTTACAGATAACTGAGATCTCCTTACAAATTTGTTTTTAAATTTCCCTCTGACTGTTAGGGGGTCTATAATACAATCCCAATAAGGTGATCATCCCTTTCTTATTTCTCAGTTCAACCTAAATAACTTGTGTTTGGGATGTTCACAGAATTCACATAAATCAAACTTGCAATATAAAATTAATGTATCTATTATGTACTTATGTTAAAAACTTAAATCTAAACCAATTTAAAATGTAACTGTATCTTGAACTAAAAACATTATACCTCAAAGCATTTTCACATTTGTTAGTCTAAGTGTACATTAGCCCGAGTCATAAAAACAACAGGGGGGATCCAAGATGGCGGCGAACAGAAAGGCCTGCCCTGCTGAGCTCTGCACAACAACTCAGGCAAAGTGATGCTTTTACCCTCCCCACCTAAATTATTTCAGGAAAGTTTGATAATTAAATATTGGTCGAATTGTTATAAACCTTTTTTCGCAAGGAAAGATGACTAAAAGTAAGGGTTCGAGTAAATCCCAAAACACAGGATATTCCCTGGCAGCATCAGATATGCCCATAACTATGACTGTGACTGCAACCGCTGCTACAGCCTCTTCTGCAACTCCGCTGGAATCACTTACCCAACAGATCTGGTGAAACTCCAGGAAATGATCAAGGCGTCGATTGAGGAGTGTCGCACCAGGCTGGAACCAATCTCGATCATGCTGCACACTCACGAGCAGGAGCTGGAAGGGCTCGGAAAGCAAATGGAGGAGGTCGAATGGCAGACTGCCGCATTCAAGGCCATAATTGAGTCCTTAATGGATAGGCTCCAGGCCCTTGAGGAGCAGGTCCAGGCCTTAACAGAGCAGGTTGACGACCTCAAAAACAGAGGTAGGAGAAAGAATATCCAGGTCGCCGGGCTGCCGGAGGAAGAGGAAGGTGAGCAGCCAGTAAATTCTTTTGAAGACCTGCTACTGCGATTCATTGGTTTGGAGGCCGAGGCGAGCTGGGTGAAGGTCAACAGAGTTCATTGGATTGTGGTGTGCAAGTCAGACCAGCGACCCTGCCTAGTCCTAGTGCAATTCCAATGCTACAGGGACAAGCAGAGAGTTATGGAAGCTTCCAGAATGCAGAGGAAGGATCCACAGACTTTGATTTACAAAGGTTCCAAGATAATGTTCTTCCAGGACTTTTCTGCGGCCATGATCTGTAAAAGGATGTCCTTTAATGAGATGAAGAGAAGACTGAGGGACATCAGTATTCAGTATTCTGTCAGGTACCCGGCTGTGCTTAGTTTTACTCATGATGGGTCTGTACGCTGATTTGATTCTATAGAAAAATTAAAAAACTTTCTGGACACTTTAAAATAGACTGGATGGTCTGAAGAATATGGACAATAATGTTTTCTCTTTTGCTTTTGTAATTCTCTCCTTTTCTTAAAGAAAGTGTTGTAGGACTTTTTCCGCTGTTAATTGGGGTTAATGTATCATTGGGGATGTGTAGAATGCTCACTTTCAACTTCTTTGTTAATATTACCTTTTCTTTCCTTTTGCTTGAGATTGGGATGTGGCTCAAGCTGGAAAGAGTTATGGAGGTGTGTGGAAGGTGTGTAAACACTCCCTGTGGGCAGGGGGTAGAGTCCCCCATTCTGTGCCTTTTGTATTTTGTATTTGGTTTAGTTTTTTGGTTTTTTTGTGGACGTAGTTTTGAATGTTCTGTTAGTTTGTTAGATGAAGTAGTTTTAGTGTACATAGTTTTTAGGCGCCATGAGTCTGTCTTCGTTTATACTCAGCAATTTGTACATCGAATTATTCCTCCCGGGAGTTCTCGGTTATTGTAGAGGGTCATCACTGATTCTGGTCTCAAATGGTGTACCTGGAATATTAAATGGAGTCACTCACCGGTCAAGAGGAAGAAGGTACTTTCAAGTCTTAAAAAGGAGAGGCTTGATATTGCCCTATTGCAGGAAACTCACCTTGACGATAAGGAGCATCTGAAACTAAGCAGGGTGGGTTTGATTGGGTGTTTTTTTTGACCTTCAGTACTAAGAGCAGGGGAGTAGCCACCCTTGTTCAGAAGAATCTCCCATTTAATTTACTGGATCATATTAAAGATGGATGTGGGTGGTTCGTAATTCTTAAAGCCTCAATATACGGTAAAGAGTATGGTATTTTGAATGTTTATTGTCCCCAGGTGCACCCCTTAAATTCCTGATAAATGCATTCTCCAAATTAATTGCCCTTGCATTGCGGCATATTATTAAAGGGGGAGATTTTACATGTCTTTACAGTGGATAGAATACCCAAAGGCCCCCCAAAACTTTCTCTTCAATCTAAGTAACTGGTTGATTTTTGTGTGGAATTGGGGCAGATGGATGTTTGGCGGCATCTCTACCCTGCGGGTAGGGATTTCACATTTTTTTCTAATCTGCACAAGTGTCCCTAGGATTGATCCTTTCCTTGCCCCCACGATTTTTTTCAATTCGGTGATGTCCTGCACAATTGGGAATATCACCATTTCTGATCATGCAGCAGTATATTTAATGGTCAATATTAAGAGCAATGTAACAGGTTCATGGCAATGGTGAATGGATCCCTTTATTCTCACAAACAGTAAGTGCATTGAGTATTTCTCTAATGAGTTTAAAGCATTCTTGGTCATTAGTGCAGATACAGCTAGTGACCCATCTATTCTCTGGGAGACTGCAAAGGCTTATGCTTTTGTCTCTTACTCTGCCAGTCAGCAGTGGCAGAAGGGAGAGGAGCAGATCTGCTCGAGGCACGGTTGAGGGCAGCCGAGACGGCAGATGTTGATAGGCCATCGGTGGCTAAGTGGTCACAGCTCTTTGGTTCATTTCGAATTCCATGCTCATACAGACAACAAGGAAGGAACTTTCCTTTACAAAACAAATTTGAGCACGGCGATAGGCCGGGCAAATATCTGGCACATCTGGCTAGGAAAAAGAACGCCCCTCCCCCAATTTATTACCTCAATCAGGGGCGGGACTGGAACTCTTATTCGTGATTCTAAGAAGATCATGCTGCATTTTGGAGATTTCACTCCAAATTTTACCAGTCGGAAGGCTGTGATGACAGATGGGCTAAGATGGAGTCCTTTTTTTAGGAAACAGGATCTTCCAGGAGTGACCTCCGAACAGGCGTCTCTCCTTAATGCCCCTTTGACAGGGCAGGAGGTACAGGGGGCTGTGAAGCAGCTTCACAGTGGAAAGGTGCCCAGCAGTGACTTTGACAAAGAATTGTTAAATATATTGTCAGGGCCAATGCTGGACATGTAACAATTACTTGTACAGTCATAATTGTCTCCCGCCATCCATGAGAGAGACTAATATCTCTGTTATCCTTAGGAAACAGAAGATGCCGGAGGACTGTGCTTCCAATAGGCCCACCTCGCTTCTAAATTCTGATTTTAAACTTTTGTCCATGACTCTCGCATTAAGCCTGGAAACGGTGTTGCCTTCCATTGTCAAAGAGGACCAGATGGGTTTTATAAAGGACCGCAGATCCTCCAACAATGTTACGAGGTTGCTTAATATGTTCGAAGCGTGTCAGCAGTGATCGGCTCAGGGATTAGTGATCTCTTTAGATGCAGAGAAGGTATTTGATCGGGTTGAGTGGCCACATCTTTTTTACGCCCTGGAACGGTTTGGCCTCGGAGAAGTCTTTATCAGGTGGGTAAGGGTCCTCTGGTTGCAGTTCTCACCAATGGTGTAAGGTCCAGTAATTTTAGTATCTATAGGAGCAGTCAGCAAGATTGTCCCCTTTCACCTTTACACTTTACGTTGGTGATTGAGCTGCAGGCAGAGGCTATCCGTAGGGATCCTAACATAGCTGCCCCAGAAGTGGGATCAAAGGCACATAAGATCACATCATATGGCATTCTTATCTGTCTGTTGAACCCACTAGTTCTATATCACATTTGATACAATGTATTAATTTATTTGGTTCCTTTTTGGGCTATAAGATTAAATTTTCAAAATTGGTGGCTATGCCTATGGGGGGATTTGGGGAATATCTGATATTGACGGCGAGTCACCATTTCCCTTTAAGTGGTCACAGGTGTGGGGGGTGGGGGGGTGGGTGTGAGTTTCTTTATTTAGGTATTTTTGTCACTCCTGTCTTCAATCAATTATTTAAGGCAAATTTTACCCACTTGACAAGATTAAGCAAGATCTTCAAAGATGGGAGGCTCTTCCAATATCCTGGTTAGGCCGAGTAGCCCTTATTAAAATGGCTGTCCTTCCTCGTTTGCTATACCCTATGCGAATGCTTCCCTTGATTTTTCCTAGGCCGATATTTAGAAGACTTAATGGCTGGTTTAGTCTTTTATCTGGCACCACAGGCGGCCCCTTATTAAGCTCACCAAATTGCAATTGCCCCAAGGGCTGTGGAGAGTGGACCTCCCAGATATTAGAAGATATCAATTAAGCTCCTTTTTATCTTTTGTGAGGGATTGTGAGGACCCAGCGTCCATATGGCTAGATATTGATGATTTCCAGACAAAGACTGTTGTTCTTAGATAAAATGAGAACAGTTGCAAAATACTGTCACAATCCAATTGTCTTGGATATAGGTTTGCTCGCTGAGCTGGAAGGTCCATTTCCAGACATTTCATCACCCTACTAGGTAACATCTTCAGTGGGCCTCAGGTGAAGCATTGTTGAAAATTCCTGCTTTCTATTTATATCTTTGGGTTTCTTTGGGTTGGTGATGTCATTTCCTGTGGTGAAGTCACTTCCTGTTCCTTTTCTCAGGGGGTTGTAGATAGGGTCTAACTCGATGTGTTTGTTGATAGAATTCTGGTTAGAATGCCATGCTTCTAGGAATTCTCATGCATGTCTTTGTTTGGTTTGTCCTAGGATGGATGTATTATCCCAGTCAAAGTGGTGTCTTTCCTCATCCGCATGTAAGGATACTGGTGAGAGACGGTCATGTCTTTTTGTGGCTAGTTGGTGTTTATGTATCCTGGTGGCTATATAGAAAGAGAGAGAGAGAGAGATAGAGAGTAGTGTTGTTGATGGTCTATTGTTGTAATTTTGTAATTTTTTAAAAATAAATCTTTTCTCAATTTTTTTTAAAACAAGCAACAGATTATTCTGGGCATATGGAAGTGTTTTACAACTAAATAAAATATAATTTAATTCCTTACTTGCTTAATGAAATCAAAATTATTATCTATTGGAAAATAACCCATTCCTGTAGTATAACCAGTCTTAACTCTGTTCAAGAAGATTAATGCAATTAAGAAATTGAGTGGCCTGAGTCCCATGTTTACCTAAAGTTGTAGAATTGGAAAAATACCACTGAAGGTGTTATTGCCCTTTGCAAAGCTCTGCCTTTGTGAATGACACACAGTTAAAGTCATTACTTTGGAATGCTTTCATTTTCATTCCATAAAGCAAGTTGAATCTCTGAAACTCAGGCAACACAGAGTTTGGTCCCAATCACCTGAAATGTATAAATGTGGTATTTTCAGAACCATACACCAAATTTGAATTAAAATAAACAATGTATTGTTAATGCTGTACAGAAGGTGCAGTCATGAAAAACTAATTCATTACAGGAAGTTACATGATTGTGTCAGGGAAGGCCAATGGAAATATGCTGAACAGACGGAGCGGCCAATTGAAATGAAGCAGAAGGTTTTAATGAAACAATGGCAGTTATGATCTGATCATTTACTCGAAGCTGCCAGGTAGCATAAGATTTGCTTTATTATCAACTGGTACAAATAGCCAACTTTTGTATTTCATCATTACTGAGGTAATAAGTTAAGTGTAAGATTTGCTTGTCCGAGACCAAGTTGCACATCTGCAAATTGTCAGTTATTGATGACGTCTATTATCAAGACTGTTCAAAGGATTTGCTCCAAATCGCCATTGACAAGTGAGACTAATTTGCTTAAACTACTGAAAATAAAACTTATCTCTTAAGTAAAAGTGAAATAAAAAGAAGTGAATATGAAATATCAATAAATCTCCCAATGCAATTTGCCTCCTTTGGTTTCATTTTTATCTGATATTTTCATGGAAATAAAGAGAATCATCAATAAGGTTGTGCCATTTCCCTGAAGGTTTAAATTTCTTTCAGGTGACAAGCCACACCAAGATGGAAACATGGGTTGGGTGATTTGGCCCCTTCCCTTTGTTCTGGCCTGAACTCCATTAATCTCTTTATTCCCTGTCCCTCTCTTGATGCCATTGCCCACCGCAAATTTTGATATTAAACTTGACAATTTGGAAAGATACAGCATCCACATCCCTCACAGAGAAGGCAAGAGAGAGTTTCAGATTTTTATTGTTCGTTTGTGCGACAAAATGCTGATTTGTTTCATCTCTAAGTGACTTATCTTTAATTTAAAAATTCAGAGGCATTTAAGGTACAGGAAAAGGGCCACAGGAGGTTCACGAGAATGGTCCCAGGAATGAAAAGCTCAACATTTCAGGCATGTTTGAGGACTCTACTCGATGGAGTTTGGAAGGAATGGTGGGGGTGGTGGGATCTAATTGAAACTTACAGATTGTAGGTGATATAAAGATAGGGAGAGGTAGCATTGAGGAGGCGGGGGGTCTGCAGAAGGATTTGGACAAGTTAGGAGAGTAGGCAAAGAAGTGGCAGATGGAAAACAATGTGAGAAAGTGTGAGGTCATGCACTTTGGTAAGAAGAACAGAGGCATAGACTATTTTCTAAATGGGGAGAAAATTCAGAAGTCTTAAGTGCAAAGAGACTTTTGGGGGTTGGGGGTGGAGGCGGGGAGTTCTAGTCCAGGATTCTCTCAAAGTAAACTTGCAGGTTGAGTCAGTAGTTAGGAAGACAATTGCAATGATGACATTTATTTCAGGAGGACTTGAATATAAAGGCAGGGATGTACTTTTGAGGCTCTGTAGGGCTCTGATCAGGCCACATTTGGAGTATAGTGTGCAGTTTTGGGCCCCATGTCTCAGAAAGGATGTACTGGCCCTGGAGTGTGAACAGGGGAGGTTCACGAGAATGGTCTCAGAAATGAAAATCTTAATATATGAGGAACGTTTGAGGACTCTGGATCAATACTCAATGGAGTTGCAAAGAATGAGGGGGGATCTAAGTGAAACATACAGAATATTGAATGAAGTAGATGTTGGAAAGATGTTTCCATTAGTAGGAGATACTAGGACTCAAGGGCACAGCCTTAGAGTAAAGGTAATACCCTCTAGAATAGAGATAAGGAGAAAACCTCTTCATCCAGAGAGTAGTGTATCTATGGAATTCATTGCCATAGAAGGCTGTGGTGGCCAGGTCATTGAATAAATTTAAGACCCAAGATTTTTGATTGACAAGGGGATCAAAGGTTATGGGGAGGAAATGTGAGAATGTGTTTGAGAAATGTATCAACCATGATTGAATGGCAGAGCAGACTTGATGGGTTGAATGGCCTAATTTCTGCTCCTACGTCTTATGGTCTTATGGAAAAGGCCTATTGACCTATCAAGTTCATACGAGAAGAGAATACTCTTGTTCTACATTTCCCATTGAAGGAATTTTACTGCATTTGTGCTGTTGAATCACATTATCACTTTAAACCCCTCAAATAATATCTCAACATTAACCTGTTCTCAGAATACCATGGTCCCTGTTTTATTTTGAATATGTGCAGTACCGACTCCAAAATCAATCAATGTTTTTCGTTGTGGTACCTGGAACTGAACATTACTCAAGAAGGAGTTTGATCAAGACAGTAAGCAACGGGAGGAACACTGCCTTTCTCTGTTGTCTGTGTCTTCACTCTCATCAAATCCTATTCCTTATTGCTCATCTACATTAGCTCCCAATCAAGCAATATCTAAATCTTAAAATTCTCATCCTTTTTTCAAATACCTTCATGGCTTTGTTCCTCCCTATTACTGGGTTCAGGCCCCAGCTAGTCTAGAGATGTGCATTGGCATAGCTGAATAAATTGATTAAAAATATTTATAATCTCCGTCCAGATTTCTGTACTCCTCTTATTCTGGTCTCTTGCGTATTCCCAGTAATTATTCTACTGGCAGTGATACATTCAGTTTCCCTAATCCCAAACTCTGAAATTCTCCTCCACACATCTCTTCCTCTTTTCTTTCCTCCTCTAATAGCCTCTTAAAACTTTCCTCTTCTCAGGTCATCTCACCTTATTTCCTTGTAAAATTTCTCCTTATTTGATTCAGAATGATACTTCGTTTTTTAATACTGCTGTGATGGGTCCTGAGGCATTTAATTAAGTTCTAGGCACCTTATAAATAAGGCACCATTGTTGTATTCCAGCCTCACTTAAAGAAAAAGTAAAAACAATGACTGCAGATGCTGGAAACCAGAGTCTAGATTAGAGTGGTGCTGGAAAAGCACAGCAGTTCAGGCAGCATCCGAGGAGCAGGAAAATTAACATTTCAGGCAAAATCCCTTCATCAGGAATACAGGCAAGGAGCCTGCAGAGTGGAGAGAAGGCGGAAGATGAGACGTTCTTCCTCCAGGCATCTGGTGGTGAGGGAGCGGCGGTGGAGGAGGCCAGGACCTCCATGTCCTCGGCAGAGTGGGAGGGGGAGTTGAAATGTTGGGCCACAGGGTGGTGGGGTTGATTGGTGTGGATGTCCCAGAGATGTTCCCTAAATCGCTCTGCTAGGAGGCGTCCAGTCTCCCCAATGTACAGGATACCACATCGGGAGCAACGGATACAATAAATGATTTTGGTGGATGTGCAGGTAAAACTTTGATGGATATGGAAGGCTACTTCAGGGCCTTGGATGGAGGTGAGGGAGAAGGTGTGGGCTCAGGTTTTGCAATTCCTGCGGTGGCAGGGGAAGGTGCCAGGATGGGAGGGTGGGTTGTAGGGGGATATGGACCTGACCAGGTAGTCACAGAGGGAATGGTCGTTGCAGAAGGAAGAAAGGGGTGGGGAGGGAAATATATTCCTGGTGGTGGGGTCCGTTTGGAGGTGGCTTAAATGTCAGTGGATAATTTGGTTTATGCGAAGGTTGGTAGAGTGGAAGATGAGCACCGGGGCGTTCTGTCCTTGTTACGGTTGGAGGGGTGGAGTCTGAGGGGGAGGTACGGGATATGGACAAGATGCGTTGGAGGGCATCTTTAACCATATGGGAAGGGAAATTGTTCGGTGGTGGAACTATGGACAAGATGCGTTGGAGGGCATCTTTAACCACGTGGGAAGGGAAATTGTTCGGTGGTGGAACTAGTCTTCCTGGGAGCAGATACGGCGGAGGCGGTGGAATTGGGAATATGGGATAGCATTTTTGCGGAAGGTAGGGTGGGAAGAGGTGGATTTGTAAAAAATGTCGGTCACCATTAATGGAGATGGAGAGGTCCAGGAATGGGAGGGAGGTGTCAGAGATGGTCCAGGTAAATTTAAGGTCAGGGTGGAATGTGTTGGTGAAGTTAATGAATTGCTCAACCTCCTCACGGGAGCACGAGGTGGCGCCAATGCAGTCATCAATGTAGTGGAGGAAGAGGTGGGGAGTGGTGCCGGTGTAATTACGGAAGATCAACTGTTCTACGTATCCAACAAAGAGACAGGCATAGCTGGGACCCATAGGGGTGCCCATGGCTACCCCTTTGGTCTGGAGGAAGTGTGAGGATTCGAAGGAGAAGAAAAGACTTACTTAAGAAAAGACTGACATTCCATGACTGATGTGCACCCAAAACTCAACGTTCCTCCAAGGTTCTGGTATCCTCACCATTTAGAAAAGAATTTGCGTTGGAATCAATGATTTAACAATAACATTCCCAAAGTGATTCACTTCAAGATTCCCAACATTGAACTCCATTTGCCCAGGTCTTGCTCACTGAGTTAATCTGTCTATTTCTCTTTATAACTTTCTCCTTCCATTGGTACTACTTAGGGTGCTGTCCATCAACAAACTTGATCATAAGATTCTCGATTTCTTCATCCAAGTTATTAATAAATATGCTGAAAAGTTATGCCCCAATACAGTTCCCAGGGGCATATGATATGTTCCATCCAACCAATGTATGTTCATTTTAATCCAGACTCTGTCTTATATCTCTCAATTAAGTTGTAACCTTTAACCCAAAGTAGTCTCCAACTCAATGCACTTTCATTTTTACTCATAGCCTTTTACATAGCTTTGCAGTACTATATCAATGGTATTGTTGAAGTTCATTCAGATAATGTCCATAACTGTATCTTTAGGTACAATGTGCCTTCCTCAAAACAGCCCAGTAGATTAGTCAGACATAATCATTTGAGATCAATTCTTCTTTGCTCAGAAAGACCGATTCTAGTCATTTTCCCAGAGCTGACTGATCTGTTGTTGCCTCCATTTTCTCTCATCCCCATCTTAGAAGATAGTGGGCTGGATTTAGTTCCAATGACATGGGTGACCCCATCACTTGAAGAGTTGGTGGGAACCTAGTCTGCGACTGAGGGGGAGGCCTGATATGATCATGTTTTGTTCAGGCATGTAACTTATTAGCGTTGGTCCTCCCATCCAATTAAGACACATGGAAGATAGAAATCCCATTCCTGAGAACTACCATTAAATGGCAGCTCTCCAGTGCTGGCAATGCCACAAAAAGCAATGGCTGCCACTGGTAGTGCACTGAGGCCCAGCCCCAGGATCAATGCACTTTGAATCCCGGGTGTGGGGTTCAAGAGGACGGGTTTGGAACTTTTGATCGTGCATAGAATGAGGAAGAATGATGGAACCTCCAATAAGGTCATAGGCAAACTTTACAGAGCCTGCTGAGCAACCTTCAGGAAGCACAAGAAAGACACGTGAATTTCACAAAATCCCTGAGGAGTCACAGAATTCCCGTATGCTCAGAAACTGTTGGTTTAGAGTGGCTAAGTAATGAGCCAATTGGATTCCAAAAACAACGTGTGAGATCCCTACATAGGGCCCTTTTTATCTCCAATACAATTTGGATAGGTTTTAGTCCACTCCCACAACACCCACTAAAACCAATAATTTCTCAATGGCACAATTGCCAAACCATGAGAGCTATGGCAGACTGTGGCTAAAGTACCTGCTTCATATGGATTACATAAATGGAGTCATGCAAGTTATTAACAGTAGTCTCATTTTTCTCTGAACTGTTCAAGCTGGTAATTGATAGCAGCATTAGAGGGGACTTAAGGAAAAATAATTATCTGGCAGATGGTAATGGGTGTCTGGAGTTTATTTCCCAGCTTACTGGTTGGGATGGAAACCTTCAATGCATTTGAACAGAACATGGATCTGCACCCAAAGTCTTTAACCAGCTGCTAGAAAGTGAGATTCGAATGGTTATTCACCATGCACAAACATGAACAGAATTTGCTCTATAACCTTTTTATGGTTGTGTGGTTTTGGGTGTATTTCTTAATAGTCTGTTGATGATTCGGTATATTTTTGAAAAATGTTAGCACCTATCAAGAGAAATTGTCTTTGTTCATAAAATCGTAATGTACAAAAGCATTTTATAAAGGCGAAGATTTGTCAAGAGAGAAAGTAATTGTATCCTTGAAGCCTGTGATGGCAGTACAAAGGCAGTTCAATACTTGGGTGAAGACATTGTCAACAAATTCCTGTGGTGTGCATTTGGTTTTGTCACCGTGTTTTTAAAGTTGCTATTGGTTAAAGGAATCCTACTCAACTCCTAACATCTAAAGAGGAAACAAATTGATTTCCTGTGAAGAAAATGTTTAAATTAGAAAATAATGTGTGAAATTTGTTTTATATTTTTTTAATTAATTCATGGAATCTAGGCACTGCTGGCTGGACCAGCACTTTTTTCCCATCTGCTGCCTCACAGCGCCAAGACCCGGGTTCAATTCCCGCCTGAGGCAACTGTCTGTGGAGTTTGCACATTCTCCCCGTGTCTGCGTGGGTTTCCTCCGGGTGCTCTGGTTTCCTCCCACAGCCCAAAAATGTGCAGGTTAGGTGAATTGGCCAAGCTAAATTGCCCATAGTGCTAGGTGAAGGGGTAAATGTAGGGGAATGGGTCTGGGTGGGTTGCTCTTTGGAGGGTCAGTGTGGACTTGTTGGGCCGAAGGGCCTGTTTCCACACTTTAAGTAATCTAATCTAATCTAATATTTCATGGGAACCAATTTCCCTTGACAAGATGCTGGTGAGCTGCCATCTTGAATCTCTGCAGTTCACTTGGTCCTGTTAGGATTTTGACCTAGTGACACTGAATGGTGAATGGCTTGCAGGGGACTTTACATGTGATGATGTTCCCATGTATTAGCTGCTCTTGTCCTTCTAGATGGCGGTTTTCGTGGGTTTGGAAGGTGCCGTCCAAAAGAGGTTTGCTGAATTGCTGCAATGCATCTTGTAGATGGTACACACTACTTTGTCCTGGATGATGTCAAGGTTCTTTAGAGTGTTAGAGCTGCACCCATCCAGGTCAATGGGGAATATTCTATCGCACTCTTAAGCAATGTTCCCTCTGAGCTGCACAGAGATTCCATGCACACCGAATGGTGTGTAGAAATACTGATTTTTGATTCTCAAAGTGATAGCTGTGCACAAACCCTCAGCGTTCCACACAGCGACAGGAAAGTTACAGGGAATGTTGCTTCTAACTTGTGTCTTTTAAGTGGTAGACAGGCTCTGGGGAGTCAGAATTCACTCAGGATTTCTAATCTCTGTCCTACTGTTGTAGCCACAGTACTTAATTGGTAGTGCAGTTCAATTTGCAGTCAATGTTAACTCCAAGGATGTGGACGGTGGCAGATTCAGCAATGGTAATGCCACTGAAGGTCAAGAGAAGATGGTTAGATTATCTCATTGAAAATAACCTTTGCTTGACACTTGTATGTCAAAAATGTTCCTGGTTACTTGTCAACCAAAGCCTGGATGTTATACAGATCTTGTTGCATTTGGACATGGACTGCTTCAGTACATGAAGAGTTGTGAATGGTTCTGAACATTGTGCAAGCATCAGTGAACATTACCACTTCTAACCTTATGGAGGTAAGATTATTGATGATGCTGCTGAAGCTGGTTGGGCCTAGGACAAAACCCTGAGGAACTCCTGCAGAGATATTCTGCAGCTGAGATAACTGACCTCCAACAACTGTAACTATCTTCCTTTGTACGACATATGACTCCAATCAATGAAGAATTCCCCCCATTCCTATTGACTAGTTTTACTTGAGCTGTTGGACACAACAAATGCAGCCTTGAAATTATACCTGCATGTACAACAAATATTTAATATCGGCTGAGGTTTAGCACTCTCAATTCAATTTTAAAGCCAAATATTTCATGCCAAAATTTCAGCCTGAACAATCCATCTGTTTATATGGGTCCAAAATGGTTAATATATCGAGTCGAATGAGAACCATTAATGCAATTAATGTCACACAGACACAAAGTCAGTCTGAGATAGTCAGTGCCAAGACATAGAAGTTTCCTAGCATGAAAAGCTGCACCATAATGTATATTCACAAATATTTACATCCATTCAACAAACTTCTTATTGTTGCTCTTGAGATCTCTACTTGTTAGGCCAAAGAGAGAGATTTCTCCAGCCCACCATGGTGGGAACAATGGCAACTCAGCTGATCTTTGACTAAATGCAACATGTTGAAAACATAGCTGACAACAAACTTGAGAAATAAAGTTCACAACAGAACAAAACAAGGACAATCAGGCCTGAAGCAGAAATGCAGAAGAAGGAACTCCAAAGTATACTATAACACATGAGGCTGTGTTCTGAAAGATGGCTCCTTTCTACAATTGCAAGCAGAGTAGACCATGTAATTATTTGGCAAGGAGCTAATGAAGCATCAAATGTACTTGATAAAATTTTAAAAGCTTTTAATAGTAATTTCAATCTCAGAAGTAATAACACTCTGGAAATAGTGCAATTCAATCAACAATTCCAGGATCATGATGAATAAATGGATGATTTTACTAGTGAGCTCTACACACTAGTTGATAATCAGAATATGGAGTTTGAGGACTGAATGGGTCACAAATGACCGCAAACAGCTCTCAGAATATTGAATGCGTTTTTTCCAACTTATGGAATTCCAGATAAAGTTGTTTCTGACAAATGATCACAATTTACAAATTACTTCAAATACTTTGCAGATAGTAGTGGATTAAAACATGTGACAAGATCATCAAGATAGGCATCATCCAATACTGACGTTAAACAAAGAATCAACTCAGTTTTGAAAAAGAAGTAAGATTTTCAAACAGATTCACGCGATTACAACTTGGACTAGCACTTTGCAAATTGTTGATCGAAGAAATCTCAACTCCGTATTCTACATAAACAATTATTTGCAAGATTGTTGAATAAGGCAGTTAGTACCTGGAAGAGTGAACTGACATCACAAGGTAAACTCAGCATGTCAGAATATAAAGTCCTGTCCCTGGAAGGAGCTAAGCAGAGCTGCACAAGTTCTTCATGCATTCGTTAATGTCCTAACTAGTATTTCAGTTATTAACTTAAGATGAAAAGCAAAGAGAAGATTTTAAAATGCTATATCAAACAAAGGAGAATTTTAATAACTGTTCATGATGCTTGGAAAAGTGCAGAAATCTCTTTACTATTTAAATAAATTTGAAAATAACACAATGAACTAATGAGTACGGTAAAATAAAATTTAAAAGTTAATTAAAATATGCACTTCTGAAAAATAATTTTTTATTGTTTAACTGAAATTAGCATTTTAAGACAGCAGAACAACACTTTTTTTTTCAATGTAAAACATTGCAACCAAACTTGAAGATGCAGAAAGAACCCAGTTTTTCCACTGTGCTAAAAAGTGTGAAAATTACAGACGTTTGTAAGAGACACCAAAACTCAGGACCATAAATAATAACTTGTTATCTTTACCGAAATAGTAGTAAAAATGTGCAACTCTGTGAACCACAAGAGGTGGTCAAGGTTAAAAGTGTAGATACATAAAGTGTTAGCCCTAGGGAACAGAGGAAGTGCTTTAGTGATCCCCTTCAGACCTCACTGGTGAAGTGCGATATTCCCACAGATACCTGAGGAATCACTGGCCCAAGACTGTCCAAAGTGGAGGAAGAATATCCGGGAAGGCATTGAGCACCTCAAGACTTGCCATCAGGAAAAAGTGAAAGCTAGGCAAAAACAGTGAAAGGAATGCACTGTGGCATCAACACCTTACCCACTCCTTCCCACAACCACCTTGTGCCCCAAGTGTAACAGAGCCCTCGGAAGGTGCATCGATCTGTACAGCCACCTACAGACTCCCTGAGAGTAGACGAGAGTCATCCTCTTTTGCGAACACTGCCAATGATGACGCAAGGTAGATCCACGAGGATGAAAATAACAGGATAGGTTAATAAAGTTTGAGGAAGAAGGGTTAGTCGTAGCTCATGGAATAGTATTGCCACTGTTAACCAGTTGGGCACAATGACTTGTTTCTGCGCTGTGCATTCCACGTGAATAGAATTTGCAAATTCCTGCTTGGATTCCAAGCACGGCAGCAGTTCAGTACATGTTGAAATTTGTCTTTGTTCCATGAGAACGTTGGTAGCCCCTCAGAGCTATCCTCTGAAATCACTCCGACAGCTGTTAGACTGAGAAAAAAGATAATGAATACCAATCTTTATTGCCTCCAGATTTGTTTTGCTCTCCGAATAAAAGACCTTAGGTATTTCCCCAAGGCTTCTTATGCAGTTCAGAAAACAACTGCTCAATTAAATATAATCTTAACTTTAAAGTACTACTTCAATGTTATTAGGTTCCAGTTAGCAAATGACATGAACAAACCATATTCAAACACCCTCAGCCATTGATACAAAGAACAAAATGACAGTCCCATGTTCATAAGTCACATTGCCTGTGATTGTTCCTCACTCTGATTAGGCTGTGATTATGCAACATTGTATGTACCTCCAAGATCAGCTGGTTTCCAGTCTCATGGACAGTGGTGAATATAACTGTGTCACACTCAACTTAACTGCTCTTTGAAATGGATGAAAAATTCACCCGCTTTTCAGAAATGGACACTGATGGCTGACTATTCATTGAGTCAGTGACTTTCCTTGGAAGTGTAAACATAACAGCTCAGGCTTGATTCCAGGAATCCCAACAGCATTCCTGATACCATAATTCCTGCAGGTTAAGTATGCTGGCTGGTTTAGGCCACAAACCCGCACCCTGCATTCCAGACCTGTGGATAATCGTGCCCTAATCACCCACAATTTTCATGGAATCATACCTACTTTTATTGTTTAACTGGCAAAGATGCACTCAATTTTCCCACCGTGCTAAAATGAATGTGAAAATTAGAGGTTTTTCAGAGAGACCAAAACTCAGGACCATGAATAGTAACTGAACTTCTTCAATCATTAGTGGTTAAAATATGCAACACTCTCGACCACAAGGAGTGATTGAAATTCATAGTGTAGATGCATATAATGGTGTATCTCAGGTGTCATAAAAAATTATTCTGTTGAGGGGATTTTGTCATTTAGTTATTTGTATCAATGGCTGAAGGTGTTTGAACATGCAAGAGAATACGGTTTGTTCATGTCAGTCACTAACTGGAACCTAATAACATTGAAGTAGTAGAGTCATAGAGATGTACATCATGGAAACAGACCCTTTGGCCTAACCTGTCCATACCCACCAGATATCCCAACCCAATCTAGTCCCACCTGCCAGCGCCCGGCCCATACCCCTCCAAACCCTTCCTATTCATATACGAATCCAAATGCCTCTTAAATGTTGCAATTGTACCAGTCTCCACCATATCCTCTGGCAGCTCATTCCATACACATACCACCCTCTGCATAAAAAAGTTGCCCCTTAGGTCTCTTTTATGTCTTTCCCCTCTCACCCTAAACCTATGCCCTCTAGTTCTGGCCTCACCGACCCCAGGAAAAGACTTTGTCTATTTATCCTATTGATGCCCCTCATAATTTTGTAAACCTCTATAAGGTCACCCCTCAGCCTCCGACGCTCCAGTGAAAACAGCCCCGCCCTGTTTATCCTCTCCCTGTAGCTCAGATCCTCCAACCCTGGCAACATCCTTGTAAATCTTTTCTGAACCCTTTCAAATTTCACAATATCTTTCCGATAGGAAGGAGACCAGAATTGCATGCAATATTCCAACAGTGGCCTAACCAATGTCATATTCAGCCGCAACATGACCTCCCAACTCCTGTACTCAATACTCTGACCAATAAAGGAAATTTGCATGCAAATTCCAACAGTGGCCTAACCAATGTCATATTCAGCCGCAACATGACCTCCCAACTCCTGTACTCAATACTCTGACCAATAAAGGAAAGCATACCAAACACCTTCTTCACTATCCTATCTACCTGTGACGCCACTTTCAAGGAGTTATGAACCTGCACTCCAGGGTCTCTTTGTTCAGCAACACTCCCTAGGACCTTACTTTTAAGTGTATAAGTCCTGCTAAGATTTGCTTTCCCAAAATACAGCACCTCGCATTTAT